>NW_024871325.1:0-392500 GCF_019054845.1 Dipodomys spectabilis | reverse complement strand
CGGCAGGTGCACAGGACCAGCGGCAGGTGCACAGGACCAGCGGCAGGTGCACAGCACCGGCGGCAGGTGCACAGGACCAGCAGCAGCACCAGCAGCAGGTGCACAGGACCAGCGGCAGCACCAGCGGCAGGTGCACAGGACCAGCGGCAGCACTGGCGGCAGGTGCACAGGACCGGCGGCAGGTGCACAGGACCAGCGGCAGGTGCACAGCACCGGCGGCAGGTGCACAGGACCAGCGGCAGGTGCACAGGACCAGCGGCAGGTGCACAGCACCGGCGGCAGGTGCACAGGACCAGCAGCAGCACCAGTGGCAGGTGCACAGGACCAGCGGCAGCACCAGCGGCAGGTGCACAGGACCAGCGGCAGCACCAGCGGCAGGTGCACAGGACCAGCGGCAGCACTGGCGGCAGGTGCACAGGACCGGCGGCAGGTGCACAGGACCAGCGGCAGGTGCACAGGACCGGCGGCAGGTGCACAGCACCGGCGGCAGGTGCACAGGACCAGCAGCAGGTGCACAGGACCAGCAGCACCGATGGCAGGTGCACAGGACCAGCGGCAGGTGCACAGGACCAGCAGCACCGATGGCAGGTGCACAAGACCAGCAGCAGGTGCACAGGACCAGCAGCACCGATGGCAGGTGCACAGGACCAGCGGCAGGTGCACAGGACCAGCGGCAGGTGCACAGGACCAGCGGCAGGTGCACAGCACCAGCAGCAGGTGCACAGGACCAGTGGCAGCACCAGCGGCAGGTGCACAGGACCGGCGGCAGGTGCACAGGACCGGCGGCAGGTGCACAGCACCAGCGGCAGCACCAGTGGCTGGCACACAGCAGCCGGCACTGGCATTGGCAGTTGGCACACGGGACCGGTGGTAGCACCAGTGGTAGATGCACAAGACCGGCTGTCCCCTCACCCACCCACAGGGCCACTCTGGTGATGTCCTCTCTCCCAGCTATGGGAACTCTGGGGACAGAATGGGTCCTATTTCAGGCCTCAGACCTCAAATTCCTTCGCTGGTCCCTGAGCGTGTGACCCGGGGCCAGCCGACGCCATGCAAAGGATTCAGGACGCAGGACAGGGAGGCATCTCCCCGCTGGCAGGTCCTAGGGAGTGGATCCTGACCCACACCTATGAAGGAGGGATCCTGTGGGGGGGCCTAAGCCTCCCCCCATACCTATCCGGGCTGCAGAAGTTCTGACACCGCCCCTGACTGCCCCCCATTCTGCACCCACCCAGTGCCGTGGAGGGAGCGGTGCTGGCCAGGCCTGCCCTGAGCTCCGTGCAGGGGAGGGGGCTGCCTTTGGCTTTCAGGGGGGCCTGTGTGGCTTTCTTCCCTCCGCCCCCCGAGTCTGCCCTTCCCCCAGCCTGCTGGATCTGCAGCACGGCTGCCCCAGGCCCCGAGTTCTCTGCAGAGAGGAAGCTACGTGGGAAAGAGACAACAGGAACCCCAAGAGCCTGCTCCCTCCAGACGTCCCAGACATAAGAACGACAAGCGAATTCTGAACGGGGCTTCGTGAGGCACGCGGCTGTGTGCTAGCCTGTTCCTGAGCAGGGCACCGAGAATCGCTCTGCCAGCTGAAGCACCTGCTCCCCGCCGTCCTCCGTGAGTCACAAGGTGGTCTCTGTCCTGCAGGCAGGCCCGGGGGCCAGCCGAGGGCAGGGGAGGGGGGTCCCTGAGCGGGGAAGGGAGGGCTGGCCTCAGCCCAAGGTGCACGGCTCACCCGGGCCGGCCCTGGCCTGTCCCCCCCCCTCCCGGCTGCGCCCTGCAGCAGTGTGGCCCGCTGGGTGGCTGAGGAGGCGCAGGGAGCGTCAGCTCATCCACAGGGAAGGCGGACTCCAGGCTCCGCATCTGAGGGAGATTGTTGGGCTGTCCCCAGGCCGCGCACTGGGGGCTTTGGGGGGGAACGTGCCCTGCTGTGGAAAGGAGTGATTAAAATGCAGCTTATGGGGGTCCAAATGCTTCTGCTCCTCTCGCCCTGGGCCCCAGGAGTGGCAGGATCCGCGGGGTCCCCTCACCCAGTAGGAAGAGCAAGGAGGCTGCTCACCACCCAGCCTGCCACCCCAGCTGGGGGCCGGCCCGGGGCAGCAGGCACCACCCTCCAGGCCAGCTTGCGGGAGCCTGGGTGGCTCTCGGGGAGGGGTGGGCTGGAGCCCTGTCGGGAAGCTGAGTTGGAGGGGCTCGGGGCCCGCGCAGAGGGCAGCCACTGGGGGCCACAAAACACGCCGCGGCACTGCGAGCACTTGGCTGGCCTCCCTGGAGCAGACAGGCCTGGGTAGCCAAGAGCAGAGCCAATGGCACAGGCCACTGCAGGGTGGCAGCCCCGCCCCCGCCCAGGCCCAGGCCCAGGCTCCTCACCTCCACTCTGCTGGGAGGGCCTTGCCCCAGGGGGCCTGCCCTGCAGTCCTGTTGGCCAATGCCGGCTGAGGCTGGAGGCCTGGGAGGGTTCCTCAGGACTCGCTCAGCAGGCCTGGAGGGGGGGGGGGGGGGGAACGGCGGGTGAAAACCACGCACACCGCCTGCGCCTGCTGCCGCGGTCTAAAGAAGGAGGCACCAGGTAGAGGCGCCAGGTGGGGAAGTTTGTCCACTTGGGTCAGAGCTCAACGAAGCGCAGCCGGGCAGCGGCCTGCCACGGTGGGGGTGGGGGGACGGGGCCACGCTTGGGCCTCGCCCCTCTGGGAACCAGAGCCGGCCCGGCCAGTGGCTGTGTCCTGCCCTCCAGAGCAGGCCTCCTCCACCCAACGCTCTTTTTCTTCGTGGCTAATCAAGACACAGCCTTTCATCCTCACCTTAATTTACAAGGCAGCTGGCGCCAAGGATATTTTTAATAAAAATTAGGTACAAGCAGATACAGGGGATTAATAGTTGTATTATGATTTTATAGTTCTCCATATACGGCTTCGTGGAAAAGACAATCAGAGAGTAGAGCCATTTCAGGCAGATAAAATGGGGCATTTATTTTTAATGGAAAGAGAATTTCAGGACTCACCGAGCCGTGGAGAGAGTGCCGGGGAGGGCTTCACGGGCTGGCAGAACAAAGAGGAGGCTGGAGGCTTGGCGGCCTCCATGAAGAGCCCCAGGGGAGAGGACAGGGTGGCCGGGCCGGGCCAGGGCCTCCCCAGGTGAGGGGCCCAATCAGCTCCTGTGAGGCCCTGCCCAGCGCAGCCCTGAGCAGGCCCCCTCCCAGCCTCAGTTTCCCCTGCTGGGCCCCGGAGAGCTTCAAGGTCAGGTGTCACACAGCCGAGTCCATCCCCACCTCTGCTCCTTTCCAGGAAGATGCGCGCTGTCTGGCTGCCAACTACCTGGAGTCTGACTCAAGGTTCTGACTCAGCCTTCCTCGTCCCCTCCTCCGCCTGAGACCCCACGCCAGCCCCTCACGCTCGCTCTACCGCAGCCCTGCTCCGGGCCTGCCCCGGCCAGGCTGACCCGGCCACCCTCAGCTCCCCCCAGGTCCTCCCCCAGGTCCTCCCCTGCCTCCCCGCCTGGCGATTGTGGGCAGAGGCTGCATCTGTCCAGGGCACCAAGCCCAGAGTGCAAAGCAGATGCCACCTGTCGGGCACAGCGTCAAACCGAGGCCCTGCCGCGGCTGGAGCCCGACGCCACACGGTGAGGACCAGGCCTGCTCCGCGCCCACCCCACCCGGAAACCCCTTCACAGGCTTCAGGATTTGATGAGGACAGGCTCCGCTGGGCAGGTGACCCACAATGACCAGGGAGACCCAGGTCCCCAGGGAAGAAAGAAGGACCCGGGACCACAGGGAAAATGTCAGCAGGTGATGACACTGCTGCTTCCTGGTGGGAGGGGCGTGGCCTGGCTGCTTCCTGGTGGGAGGGGCGTGGCCTGGCTGCTTCCAGGTGGGAGGGGCGTGGCCTGGCTGCTTCCAGGTGGGAGGGGCGTGGCCTGGCTGCTTCCTGGTGGGAGGGGCGTGGCCTGGCTGCTTCCTGGTGGGAGGGGCGTGGCCTGGCTGCTTCCTGGTGGGAGGGGCGTGGCCTGGCTGCTTCCTGGTGGGAGGGGCGTGGCCTGGCTGCTTCCTGGTGGGAGGGGCGTGGCCTGGCTGCTTCCTGGTGGGAGGGGCGTGGCCTGGCTGCTTCCTGGTGGGAGGGGCGTGGCCTGGCTGCTTCCTGGTGGGAGGGGCGTGGCCTGGCTGCTTCCTGGTCGGAGGGGCGTGGCCTGGCTGCTTCCTGGTGGGAGGGGCGTGGCCTGGCTGCTTCCTGGTCGGAGGGGCGTGGCCTGGCTGCTTCCTGGTGGGAGGGCTGTGTTCTGGTCCTAGTCTGGATGGGCAGGTCCTTCCTGGCCACCAGTCAGTCTCCCTCACAGCACAGCTCCTCCCCCTACCTGCCTCCCACCCCCAGCGGGAGGGGGCAGGCTCTGTGAAGGCCCTGTGGGGCTTGGCAGGGGTCTCCCCAGCTGTGACACAGGCTCCGGATCAGTGTCCCGCAGCAGGGCACGCAGCTTAGGAACCTGAGCCTGGGGGTGGGTGGGCTCCTCCGAGGTCACCCTCTGTGACCTGAATCGCACCTCACCTTCCAGACCCTGGCTGCCTGGTCTGCTGCCGTCATGGTGAGCCCCAGGGCTGAGCTTCCTGCGGCCTGGGGTCTGCGGGCCGCTCAGGTGAGCGCCCACCACCTCAGCCAGCGGTGAGCAGGGCGGTGGGGGACACCACCAGGAGGGCCCAGGGCCCCTGCCACAGATCCCGCACACAGAGTCGGGGGCCACGGACAGCGCCCGCAGGGGCTCCAGGAATGCGCGCACCAATCCATCTGTCAACACAACAGAAAGAGAACAAGCCAGCGCCGCAGAACCTCTGGCCGCCCGCCCGCCGTGCGGCCACCCCAGAACCGGGCGGCTCCACTTTCTAAATCACACAAATTAATTTAGAAATCAGAGCGGCTCCAGCAGCTAGACTGCAGATTTCAAAACAGCTTAACAAATTACCAAATCCCCTTTAAGAAGACAAATTATTCCAGCTCCCTCTGCCGCCTGGTTAATTATGCATGCGCTTTTGTTAGGCATTGTTAAATATTCACTAGCTGCAGGTTTGCACTTGTGACCCACAGCCTCATTTCTGGGCCCGTGGCAGTGGCACCCTTGTCATCCAGGCACAGCAGGTGCTGGTCTTGGGAACATCCGGCAAGGTCCGGCCACCCGGCAGGGGCCACCTCCCAGACTGCACCAATCCACAGCACCACAGCGCCGCTCACCTGCCAGGATCACCTTCCCCCCGGGCTGCTAGGCCAAGCGCAGAGCAGACCAGAGCCTGCCCAGAGCCCTGGTCCTCTTCCTGCTCCCTCCCTCCACCCTGCTCCCAGCTGTCTCGTTCAGCGCCTCCCTCCCAGGTGGCCACCATCTGTCCGCGCCCAGCCCTGCCGCGATGTCACCTGTGAGGGCGCCACGGCATTCGGAGAGCCACGTGCTACCTCCTAAGCCAGGCTGTCCTCAGGCCGCCTGGAGGCTGCCCCGGCTCCACCAGCAGCAGGGCCCGGGGGCCCTGGCCGGCTGCAGCCCCTCGGGGGGCACAGGCTCGCTCCTGCCAGGGGGAGCTGGGCTCTGGCCTGTCCGACATCTCTGGGAGGGGTCACACACGCCAAGGGACGCGGCTCCCGTCCTGTCAGACTCCGCTGCCGGTGACGAGAGCCCCAGCTGCCCGGGGCCCGCTCCCACCGCCCCACGCCTTCCTCCA
Organism: Dipodomys spectabilis; assembly: GCF_019054845.1. NCBI lineage: Eukaryota > Metazoa > Chordata > Mammalia > Rodentia > Heteromyidae > Dipodomys > Dipodomys spectabilis. Next base: position 386,823 of record NW_024871325.1, on the reverse strand, counting down.
GGCCACCCGTGTTCCTGACAGGTGGCCGGAGCCCACAGGGCCAGGGCTCCGTGCCCTTCCCAGTCCCCCACCCCACACCAGGGCTCCCCACCTCACAAGCTGGAGATCAACTCCCAAGTGTCCTCCAGAGGCCCTCAGCGGCCACACCAAGAGGACCCTGCTCCGGGACACCCGCACCCACCGCAGGCAGGGGTGCCGGGCACGGCACAGACAGCCGTCCACCCCCAGAGCCAGGAGTCAGCCCTGTCCCCTGCACACGCACACCCACACACTCACAGCCTTACACACACAAGTGCCACACCTCCGTGTGGCGGCAGACACACTGTGCACAAACCTGTGTGTTCCCAGGTACAAGGCCTGCACACGTGTAAACCGTGTGCCAAGATGTACTCACATTCTCACGGCCACATGGAAGCGCCAGAGCTCTGACGTCAGTGTCTTCTTGGGTCTCACCATGTGGACAGCCGGGCCACAGGCGGGACCACCTCAGCCTCTTCTCACTGATCAGCTGCGCTTAGGAAATCCTGAGAGCGTGCTGGCGGGACCCCACGCGGCTGTGTGAGGCCAGAGCAGGCCAGGGCAGTGCCGGGGTGCAGGGCAGCCCCCTCCCTTGACCCCCACCCCATCCTGCATCCCCTACCCTTAACCCCCATGGTGGCTGCGTCAGGCCAGGGCCTAGCACTGGAACTCCAAGCTGCCTGCCCCTGCCTCAAACCCTGCAGCCGCTGCTCGAGACCGCACGCACTCCTACTCACACGCACGCACACCAGCCTCCCCTGGACAGCAGCTCCTGCCATCCCTGGGGTCAGGGCTGGTCCCACCACCTCCTGGTCAGGGCTGGTCAGGGCTGGTCAGGGTTGGTCAGGAGTGGCCTGGCCAGGCCCTGGAGTCACAGCACCCGGTGCTCCAGTGCTCCCCGCGCTGGCAGTGCCTCCCCTGCTCTGTGTTCACGCTGCAGGCCTACAGGACACCCCAGGTCCACGCAGGGGCCGCACACGCTCAGGCCCCGTCTCTGGTAGAGGGGGGCGGCGGGGGCCCGGCGCCCGGCTGGTGGTGTGGGGCTGGGCCCGCCCCGGCGCGCCTTTGCGCTCACTTTGGAAAGTGTCAGTTCAGCAGTCTGGCTGACGACCCGCTCCACGGCGGCCTTAAAGCTGTCCACACTCATAAATCACCCGGGATTTGAATAAGCGCCGCTGGCAGGCCATTTTTCAGAACCCCCCCACACTCATGCGCGTGAGCCTGGCTGGGCCGGACCGTGGGTGGAGGGGAAAATGAATTGAGATGAGGCCGGCAGCCGGCGGGCGGCTGTCACCTCACTAGAGAAGTTTATGGAGCTGCGGCTGCCTCCAGGCGCACGGTGCGCTCTCCCCCAGAGCCGGGCCGCACCGAGACAGAGCAGAGGCCGCCCCGCGCCCCGGGAGGACCCCCAGTCCATCGGCCCCACCCAGCCCGCAGCCTGGTGGAGGGGCGCCCTCTGCGTCTGGATTTATAGGAGGTTCGCCCCCTTCCTGTCCTGACGGGCAGGGCAGGCTTTCCAAGGGCTCTGAGGACCCAGCAAAGAGCCCTCCGTGGGATGAGGGCACAGCCGGAGCAGCAGAGCACCCGTCTGGCAACCGTGAGGTCCTGAGTTCAAACCCCAGTTCCACCCAAAGGGCTTGTGCCCTCCTTCAAGTCACGGGACGTTGGTTCAGAACCATATCCAGGAGGAGCAAGCACGTTAAACACCTCTCACCCACAGCCGAAGGGCTGGCCCCACCTCTGCCCCCTGCTGGCGGTCTCCTACCAACCTCTCAAACTCTCAGAGCCCTGCTGGGGCGGCTCTAGGTGAGGCCCGCACCCAGGGCCCGCTGAGGTCCAGGACCCACGCTTGCTTAGGGATAAGCCAGTCTCTCCAGGTTCATAGCGGTGGTCTTGCTGCCTGCCACAGGGCTGGTGACCTCAGGACTCTCCCCCATGTCCCAGGAGGAGACAGTCCAGCCCGGTCATCTGAGCACATGTCATTGTTCCCCTTTCAGACCCCCACCCTGTCCTCCGGACAGTAAGGGGGTGAGGGCCCAGCCTAAGGAGGGAGGGTGGACATGGGGGCCTGACTCTGGAGGAAGGGAAGGAGGGAGAGTGGACACCAGGGCCAGGTGTAAAGGCCACCCTGGGTTCAAACACTCCATGGATTCTTCTGGGTCTAGACTCGCCCCAGGTGTTCTTGCTGGGGTCCGGGAATCTGAGCTCCGGGATGGACCGGCCTTATCCGTAACAGAGGAGCCGGTCTCCAGCTGGCCTCCCGACTGGGTGCCCCCTGCCCTGGCTGGTCCTCCATCGCCACCTGGTGGCCCATCGTCCGTGCACAGCAGCCAACCCCAAGGTTACTGGAATCCACTTCTCCAGGGGTCCTGTGCCATGGTCCTGGGGCCTGGGAGGAAGGCTAGGGGGCGCAGCGGGGTGAGCGGCCCTCACTCCCCCAGATCGGGCTCCAGTCCACCAGTAGGACCGTTTGCAGCAGCAGCTCAGGAGAAGAATGGGTGACGGTCACAGGCTCAGTCCCCAGAGGCGAATGGCAATAAATGGCACATGAATGTGCCCTGCAGGGCCCAGGCCGAGGAGGCCTGCTGGCTGATCTGATTCTCCCTCCTGGAGCTCGCTCGGTCCTTCCTGAGCCGCGTCATTGTTCTGAAAGTACAATCAACATTCTCTCGCCCCTAGCCGACTCCCCCGCACAGGCTCCCCGGGTAGCATGGCTTCAGCCTCCCGGCTTCTGCGGCCATCCAAGCGACGAAGGTGGTGTTTTGTGAGTCAAAAGTCCCAGGATCTTCTGCGCGGGTGGCTGGTGACCAGGGCTAGCGGCTCCTGAGAGCAGATGCCTGGCGGAGCCTGTGGCCCTGGCCCTGCTGGCCCAGAGCCCTGCCCCCCCTTCCGCTCCTCCTGGCTGGCATGAACTTGGGAGTGAGCACACACGCCACTGGGGAGCAGGCCCACCCCAGGGGCAGCTGGCCACAGCTCTGCCCATGGGCCCTGCCCAGCCTGGCACACACCGGGAAGCCCTGGTCCCTGCCACACACAGTGCACAAAGCCATGCTCTCAAGCCCCGGGTCACCATCTTGGGACCTCCATTTCCCCATTCATTGTACCTACGCTCCCCCAACCCCGGGGTTCCCCTCCTCTGCTCCTGAGTGAAGACTCTGGGGTACGCAGCCCTCCTGTGCCTGCCACACACCCCAGCCTCGTCCTTCAGGGACGACGCACTCAGAAAAGCAGAAGGTGGCTCTGGAACACAGAGGCTGTAGTGAACAGGATGGACGGCCAGGCCCGGGCTGGCGGGAGTGACCGCAGGCAGTGGACGCGGCCCTCTGGGGACCCACAGGCTAGGACGGCACCACTGGGCACTCTTCTCCCGCAGGTTGCTTCCAAGACTGTCCCGAGGCGCCTGGGCCCCAAATATTCCCTAAAAGCCACTGCTTGGGGCCCAGGAGTGGAGCAGCAGCAGCCCATGTCCAGACAAGCCGACGAAGGCCCAGGATCCATCAGGCCGCCCTCCCTGGCCACTGCAAGATGAAAATGTGTGATCCTTCCATACGGGGCTAATAAAGTGAACCGTCCCAGGCTGCAGCAACAGAGCTGTGATTCAGGAGAGGAGGAGGAGCCCATGCAAATGAGAGGAGGAGGAGCTAGGCAGATGGGAGGAGGAGGAGCCAGGCAGATGAGAGGAGGAGGGGCCAGGCAGATGAGAGGAGGAGGGGCCAGGCAGATGAGAGGAGGAGGAGCCAGGCAGATGAGAGGAGGAGGGGCCAGGCAGATGAGAGGAGGAGGGGCCAGGCAGATGAGAGGAGGAGGGGCCAGGCAGATGAGAGGAGGAGGAGCTAGGCAGATGAGAGGAGGAGGGGCCAGGCAGATGAGAGGAGGAGGAGCCAGGCAGATGAGAGGAGGAGGGGCCAGGCAGATGAGAGGAGGAGGGGCCAGGCAGATGAGAGGAGGAGGGGCCAGGCAGATGAGAGGAGGAGGAGCCAGGCAGATGAGAGGAGGAGGAGCCAGGCAGATGAGAGGAGGAGGGGCCAGGCAGATGAGAGGAGGAGGAACTAGGCAAATGAGAGGAGGAGCTAGGCAAATGAGAGGAGGAGGGGCCAGGCAGATGAGAGGAGGAGGAGCTAGGCAAATGAGAGGAGGGGCCAGGCAAATGAGAGGAGGAGGAGCTAGGCAAATGAGAGGAGGAGGGGCCAGGCAAATGAGGAGGAGGGGCCAGGCAAATGAGGAGGAGGGGCCAGGCAGGTGAGAGGAGGAGGAGCTAGGCAAATGAGAGGAGGAGGGGCCAGGCAAATGAGGAGGAGGGGCCAGGCAGATGCCCATGCCAAGGCCGGCGCTCGCCACGCACCCCCCGTGACTCCCGCCGTGCACCCTCCCGGTGACTTTCCAGCAGACCTAGTGGACTCGCACTCGGGGCCTGCCAGCCCTCCTGCTGGTGCCTGGGCTGCCCCGCCTTGCTCCTGGGGCCGAGGGCCTGCGTGCTGCAGGCAAAGCCAGCGCAGACAGCCGACGTGGAAAAACAGCTCTAAATAAAGCCTGGAAAGGAAGAGAAGACCGTGTAACCACGGAATCCATCACCTCTAATTTTAATGCTCTGAAAAGGTATTTTTCTTAATGAGTCCATTATTTTTTTTTAATATCATGAGCAATGATCCCCTCCCCGCTGCTCCAGGCCGCTTCCCCTGCGTGCGGTGGGGGCAGTGTCTACAGCAGCTCTGCACGCGAGTGGCGCCCTCATCGCAGAACAGTGATTTTATAGAATACTCCCCTTTCCCGGACCATAAAGCCTAGGACTTAATTAGCCACTGTCAGCTCTGCGCGTGAATCTGGGTGTCCGGGCATGCAGGCAGCGGCCAGGGGAAGTCCCGGGGCCACAAAGGGGGTTCTTGTCGCTGCATGGCTGGCACACCCCACACACAAGGCCAGAGCCAGGCTGAGGGCTCCCGCTCCCGCCAGGATGTGGGCCTGTCACCAACCCAGCCCAGCTCCTGGGTCGTGGCCGCAGAGGACATGGGCTGAGGTCTGGGTGTGAAATATCCCCAGAGCACCTCGTGTGTGAGGCATGGGCCGGGTGCAGCAGTGGGCCCACCAGGGGCTTTGGGAAGCAATTGGATCACCGGATCTCTCGCTTCTGAGCAGCCAGCCCACAGGTGGATCCGTCACCCACGGCATTCTGGGATGAGGTGGAATCTGCAGCTGAGGCCTGGCTGGAGGAAACCGTTGCCGGGAGTGGCGTTGAGGAAGCTTCCTCTTCCCTGCCGTCCTGTCTCCATGCTTCCTGACCCCAGGAGGGGGGCCGGCACTGTTCAGCCCAGCCTCAGCCTCGGTTTGGTCTGGCCACAGCCCGGGAGCCGCAGGGCAGGCGACTCAGAGGGACACTGGCCAACCAGATGGGGCCGGCTCCTCCCTGACCATCATGTCTGCCCTTCGGCCTGCGTATCTGTGTGTCCTGACACCCAGCTGCCCCACGGTGCCCCTGCCCCCCAGACAGCTGCACAGCCACTGTCCAGGGCTGCTCAGAGCAAACCTCTTACGGGTGAGGCCGGAGCCCAGGAGGGGCTGAGAGCCAGCGGCGGCGCAGCCCTGGCAGCCCCTGCACGGCGCACCTGCTCACACGCACCTCGTCCCAGACAGAAGAACAGGGGCAGGAGCCCCAGGGCACAGTGTGTGGGCACACACGAGGCAGCCGCGTGACAGGCTCCCGCAGACCCATGAGCCTGAAGGACAAGCGCAACAGCTCCGCGGGGACCCTCAACGCTACCCCGTGGATCTCGTGGCTCACACGGGCAGTGCCCAGTGATGCCCCGCAGGATAACAGTGCCCACACAGCGTCAGACTAGGACACGAGGGCCGGCTGAGCACTGTGCTCACATCTGCAACGTGAGGGGCCCAGAGCCGTGAGCAGCGCGGAGACACGAAGGAGACCGCCCATGCGGCAGCCGCAGCATCCAGCCAGGAGCCTAGTGCCGGTCACAGCGCACTGGAGACCCCACTGTGAACAGACACCATGTGCACACAAGCCTGGAGACCCCTCTGTGAACACACACTGTGCACACAGACCTGGAGATGCCACTGTGAACACACACTGTGCACACAGACCTGGAGAGCCCACTGTGAACACACACTGTGCACACAGACCTGGAGATGCCACTGTGAACACACACTGTGCCCACGGACCTGGAGACCCCACTGTGAACACACACTGTGCACACAGACCTGGAGATGCCACTGTGAACACACACTGTGCACACAGACCTGGAGATGCCACTGTGAACACACGCTGTGCACACAGACCTGGAGATCCCACTGTGAACACAGACTGTGCACACAGACCTGGAGACCCCACTGTGAACACACACTGTGCACACAGACCTGGAGATGCCACTGTGAACACACACTGTGCACACGGACCTGGAGACCCCACTGTGAACACACACTGTGAACACAGACCTGGAGACCCCACTGTGAACACACACTGTGCACACAGACCTGGAGATGCCACTGTGAACACACACTGTGCACACGGACCTGGAGATCCTACTGTGAACACACACTGTGCACACGGGCCTGAAGACCCCATTGTGAACACACACTGTGCACACAGACCTGGAGACCCCACTGTGAACACACACTGTGCACACAGACCTGGAGATGCCACTGTGAACACACACTGTGCACACAGACCTGGAGACCCCACTGTGAACACACACTGTGCACACAGACCTGGAGACCCCATTGTGAACACACACTGTTCACACGGGCCTGGAGACCCCTCTGTGAACACACACTGTGCACACAGACTTGGAGAGTCCACTGTGAACACACACTGTGCACACAGACCTGGAGATGCCACTGTGAACACACACTGTGCACACGGGCCTGGAGACCCCACTGTGAACACACACTGTGCACACGGGCCTGGAGACCCCACTGTGAACACACACTGTGCACACAGACCTGGAGATGCCACTGTGAACACACACTGTGCACACAGAACTGGAGATGCCACTGTGAACACACACTGTGCACACAGACCTGGAGACCCCACTGTGAACACACACTGTGCACACGGGCCTGGAGACCCCTATGTGAACACACACTGTGCACACAGACCTGGAGATGCCACTGTGAACACACACTGTGCACACAGACCTGGAGACCCCACTGTGAACACACACTGTGCACACCGACCTGGAGACCCCACTGTGAACACACACTGTGCACACTGACCTGGAGATCCCTCTGTGAACACACACTGTGCACACGGACCTGGAGACCCCACTGTGAACACACTCCATGCACACAGACCTGGAAATGCCACTGTGAACACACACTGTGCACACAGACCTGGAGAGCCCACTGTGAACACACACTGTGCACACGGACCTGGAGATGCCACTGTGAACACACACTGTGCACAGAGGCCTGGAGACCCCACTGTGAACACACACTGTGCACACGGGCCTGGAGACCCCACTGTGAACACACACTGTGCACACAGACTTGGAGACCCCACTGTGAACACACACTGTGCACACAGACCTGGAGACCCTACTGTGAACACACACTGTGCACACAGATCTGGAGATGCCACTGTGAACACACAATGTGCACACAGACCTGGAGACCCCACTGTGAACACACACTGTGCACACAGACCTGGAGATGCTACTGTGAACACACACTCTGCACACGGGCCTGGAGACCCCACTGTGAACACACACTGTGCACACGGGCCTGGAGACCCCACTGTGAACACACACTGTGCACACAGACCTGGAGACCACACTGTGAACACACACTGTGCACACAGACCTGGAGACCCCACTGTGAACACACACTGTGCACACAGACCTGGAGACCCCACTGTGAACACACACTGTGCACACAGACCTGGAGATGCCACTGTGAACACACACTGTGCACACAGACTTGGAGACCCCACTGTGAACACACACTGTGCCCACGGACCTGGAGACCCTACTGTGAACACACACTGTGCACACAGACCTGGAGATGCCACTGTGAACACACACTGTGCACACGGACCTGGAGATGCCACTGTGAACACACACTGTGCACAGAGGCCTGGAGACCCCACTGTGAACACACACTGTGCACACCGACCTGGAGATCCCTCTGTGAACACACACTGTGCACACGGACCTGGAGACCCCACTGTGAACACACTCCATGCACACAGACCTGCAAATGCCACTGTGAACACACACTGTGCACACGGACCTGGAGATGCCACTGTGAACACACACTGTGCACAGAGGCCTGGAGACCCCACTGTGAACACACACTGTGCACACGGGCCTGGAGACCCCACTGTGAACACACACTGTGCACACAGACTTGGAGACCCCACTGTGAACACACACTGTGCACACAGACCTGGAGACCCTACTGTGAACACACACTGTGCACACAGATCTGGAGATGCCACTGTGAACACACACTGTGCACACAGACCTGGAGATGCCACTGTGAACACACACTGTGCACACAGACCTGGAGACCCCACTGTGAACACACACTGTGCACACAGACCTGGAGATGCCACTGTGAACACACACTGTGCACACAGACCTGGAGACCCCACTGTGAACACACACTGTGCACACAGACCTGGAGACCCCTCTGTGAAAACACACTGTGCACACAGACCTGGAGAGCCCCCTGTGAACACACACTGTGCACACGGACCTGGAGACCCCTCTGTGAACACACACTGTGCACACAGACCTGGAGACCCAACTGTGAACACACTCTGTGCAGACAGACCTGGAGATGCCACTGTGAACACAAACTGTGCACACGGGCCTGGAGACCCAACTGTGAACACACACTGTGCACACAGACCTGGAGACCCAACTGTGAACACACTCTGTGCAGACAGACCTGGAGATGCCACTGTGAACACACACTGTGCACACAGACCTGGAGACCCCACTGTGAACACACACTGTGCACACGGGCCTGGAGACCCAACTGTGAACACACACTGTGCACACAGACCTGGAGACCCAACTGTGAACACACTCTGTGCAGACAGACCTGGAGATGCCACTGTGAACACACACTGTGCACACAGACCTGGAGACCCCTCTGTGAACACACACTGTGCACACGGGCCTGGAGACGCCACTGTGAACACACACTGTACACACAGACCTGGAGACCCCACTGTGAACACACACTGTGCACACCGACCTGGAGATGCCACTGTGAACACACACTGTGCACACGGACCTGGAGACGCCACTGTGAACACACACTGTGCACACGGACCTGGAGACCCCACTGTGAACACACACTGTGCACACAGGCCTGGAGATGCCACTGTGAACACACACTGTGCACACAGACCTGGAGACCCCACTGTGAACACACACTGTGCACACAGACCTGGAGATGCCACTGTGAACACACACTGTGCACACAGACCTGGAGACCCCACTGTGAACACACACTGTGCACACGGGCCTGGAGACCCAACTGTGAACACACACTGTGCACACAGACCTGGAGACCCAACTGTGAACACACTCTGTGCAGACAGACCTGGAGATGCCACTGTGAACACACACTGTGCACACAGACCTGGAGACCCCTCTGTGAACACACACTGTGCACACGGGCCTGGAGATGCCACTGTGAACACACACTGTGCACACGGGCCTGGAGATGCCACTGTGAACACACACTGTGCACACAGACCTGGAGACCCCACTGTGAACACACACTGTGCACACGGGCCTGGAGACGCCACTGTGAACACACACTGTACACACAGACCTGGAGACCCCACTGTGAACACACACTGTGCACACCGACCTGGAGATGCCACTGTGAACACACACTGTGCACACGGACCTGGAGACGCCACTGTGAACACACACTGTGCACACGGACCTGGAGACCCCACTGTGAACACACACTGTGCACACAGGCCTGGAGATGCCACTGTGAACACACACTGTGCACACAGACCTGGAGACCCCACTGTGAACACACACTGTGCACACAGACCTGGAGATGCCACTGTGAACACACACTGTGCACACAGACCTGGAGACCCCATTGTGAACACACACTGTGCACACGGGCCTGGAGACCCCACTGTGAACACACACTGTGCACACAGACCTGGAGACCCCACTGTGAACACACACTGTGCACACAGACCTGGAGATCCCACTGTGAACACACACTGTGCACACAGACCTGGAGAGCCCACTGTGAACACACACTGTGCACACGGGCCTGGAGATGCCACTGTGAACACACACTGTGCACACGGGCCTGGAGATGCCACTGTGAACACACACTGTGCACACCGACCTGGAGAGCCCACTGTGAACACACACTGTGCACACGGACCTGGAGACCCCACTGTGAACACACACTGTGCACACGGACCTGGAGACCCCACTGTGAACACACACTGTGCACACAGGCCTGGAGATGCCACTGTGAACACACACTGTGCACACAGACCTGGAGACCCCACTGTGAACACACTGTGCACACAGACCTGGAGACCCCACTGTGAACACACACTGTGCACACAGGCCTGGAGATGCCACTGTGAACACACACTGTGCACACGGGCCTGGAGACCCCACTGTGAACACACACTGTGCACACAGACCTGGAGACCCCACTGTGAACACACACTGTGCACACAGACCTGGAGACCCCACTGTGAACACACACTGTGCACACGGACCTGGAGATGCCACTGTGAACACACACTGTGCACACAGACCTGGAGATGCCACTGTGAACTCACACTGTGCACACGCGCCTGTAGACCCCACTGTGAACACACACTGTGCACACAGACCTCGAGAGCCCACTGTGAACACACACTGTGCACACAGACCTGGAGACCCCTCTGTGAACACACACTGTGCACACAGACCTGGAGATGCCACTGTGAACACACACTGTGCACACAGACCTGGAGATGCCACTGTGAACACACACTGTGCACACGCGCCTGTAGACCCCACTGTGAACACACACTGTGCACACAGACCTGGAGACCCCACTGTGAACACACACTGTGCACACAGACCTGGAGAGCCCACTGTGAACACACACTGTGCACACGGACCTGGAGATGCCACTGTGAACACACACTGTGCACAGAGGCCTGGAGACCCCACTGTGAACACACACTGTGCACACCGACCTAGAGATCCCTCTGTGAACACACACTGTGCACACGGACCTGGAGACCCCACTGTGAACACACACTGTGCACACGGACCTGGAGACCCCACTGTGAACACACTCCATGCACACAGACCTGGAAATGCCACTGTGAACACACACTGTGCACACAGACCTGGAGACACCACTGTGAACACACACTGGGCACACGTACCTGGAGACCCCACTGTGAACACACACTGTGCCCACGGACCTGGAAACCCCACTGTGAACACACACTGTACACACAGACCTGGAGATGCCACTGTGAACACACACTGTGCACACAGATCTGGAGATGCCACTGTGAACACACACTGTGCACACTGACCTGTAGATGCCACTGTGAACACACACTGTGCACACAGACCTGGAGACCCCACTGTGAACACACACTGTGCACACCGACCTGGAGACCCCACTGTGAACACACACTGTGCACACGGGCCTGGAGACCCCTCTGTGAACACACACTGTGCCCACGGACCTGGAGACCCCACTGTGAACACACACTGTGCACACAGACCTGGAGATGCCACTGTGAACACACACTGTGCACACAGACCTGGAGATGCCACTGTGAACACACACTGTGAACACGCACCTGGAGATGCCACTGTGAACACACACTGTGCAGACAGACCTGGAGACCCCACTGTGAACACACACTGTGCACACGGACCTGGAGATGCCACTGTGAACACACACTGTGCACACAGACCTGGAGACCCCACTGTGAACACACACTGTGCACACAGACCTGGAGACCCCACTGTGAACACACACTGTGCACATGGACCTGGAGAGCCCACTGTGAACACACACTGTGCCCACGGACCTGGAGACCCCACTGTGAACACACACTGTGCACACAGACCTGGAGACCCTACTGTGAACACACACTGTGCACACGGGCCTGGAGATGCCACTGTGAACACACACTGTGCACACGGACCTGGAGATGCCACTGTGAACACACACTGTGCACACGGACCTGGAGATGCCACTGTGAACACACACTGTGCACACAGACCTGGAGACCCCACTGTGAACACACACTGTGCACACAGACCTGGAGACCCCACTGTGAACACACACTGTGCACACAGACCTGGAGACCCCACTGTGCACACACACTGTGCACACGGACCTGGAGATGCCACTGTGAACACACACTGTGCACACAGACCTGGAGACCCCACTGTGAACACACACTGTGCACACAGACCTGGAGACCCCACTGTGAACACACACTGTGCACATGGACCTGGAGAGCCCACTGTGAACACACACTGTGCCCACGGACCTGGAGACCCCACTGTGAACACACACTGTGCACACAGGCCTGGAGATGCCACTGTGAACACACACTGTGCACACAGACCTGGAGATGCCACTGTGAACACACACTGTGCACACAGACCTGGAGACCCCACTGTGAACACACACTGTGCATACAGGCTTGGAGATGCCACTGTGAACACACACTGTGCACACAGACCTGGAGACCCCACTGTGAACACACACTGTGCACACGGGCCTGGAGACCCCACTGTGAACACACACTGTGCACACAGACCTGGAGATGCCACTGTGAACACACACTGTGCACACAGACCTGGAGACCCCACTGTGAACACACACTGTGCACACGGGCCTGGAGACCCCACTGTGAACACACACTGTGCACACAGACCTGGAGATGCCACTGTGAACACACACTGTGCACACAGACCTGGAGACCCCACTGTGAACACACACTGTGCACACAGACCTGGAGATGCCACTGTGAACACACACTGTGCACACGGGCCTGGAGACCCCACTGTGAACACACACTGTGCACACGGGCCTGGAGACCCCACTGTGAACACACACTGTGCACACGGGCCTGGCCAATGGAGCTCTGACTGCACCTCTGGTAGCAGGAAAGAGAACATGTGTGTGTGTGTGTGTGTGTTTGTGTGTGTGCGCGCGCACATGCAGGTGTGTGTGTGCATGTGTGTGTGTGCATGCAGGTGCGTGTCTGTGTGTGTGTGCATGCAGGTGTGTGTGTGTGTGCGTGCAGGTGTGTGTGTATGCATGCAGCTGTGTGTGCATGTGTATGTGTGCGTGCAGGTGTGTGTGCATGTGTGTGTGTGTGTGTGTGTGCGCATGTAAGAGAACACACGTGTGAGTCATTCATTCATCATCCTTCTAAAGAACAGAAGCCACCTGGGGTGGGAGCCGCCGCTCTCCTCACTCAGACCCGTTCCCGCCTCCGCCCCCTGCACACACTTGCTCTCCCCCAGGACCAGATTCTTCCCGCTGACCTTGAACATCCCCCCACACACCCCTTTTCTTTCACGTTCATTTTACTTCCCACAGTGCCAGCTTTGGCCTCGTCTGCCTTCTGCACAAAAGCTGCCATCACAGGAAAGACGCGGCTCGGTCCATTGGTGTCCCTGCTCTGGGCTTGACCTCACCCCGTGCCCAGCCACTGCCCCTGCCCAGCCCCCACTCCTGCCCCCACCCCATGCCCTGGCCCATCACCCCTACCCCAGCCCCCACCTCTGCCCCCACCCCGTGCCCTGGCCCACCACCCCTACCCCAGCCCCCACCCCTGCCCCCACCCCGTGCCCTGGCCCACCACCCTTACCCCAGCCCCCACCCCAGCCCCCACCCCTGCCCCCACCCCGTGCCCTGGCCCACCACCCCTACCCCAGCCCCCACCCCAGCCCCCACCCCTGCCCCCACCCCGTGCCCTGGCCCACCGCCCCTGCCCCTGCCCCCACCCCTGCCCCTACCCCATGCCCCTGCCCCAGCCCTCACCCCTGCCCCCAGCCTGTGCCCTGGCCCACCACCCCTACCCCAGCCCCCACCCCTGCCCCCACCCTATGCCCCAGCCCCCACCCCTGCCCCCACCCCGTGCCCTGGCCCACCACCCCTACCCCAGCCCCCACCCCATGCCCCCACCCTATGCCCCAGCCCCCACCCCTGCCCCAAGCCTGTGCCCCAGCCCACTGCCCCTGCCTCTGCCCCCACCCCATGCCCCTGCCACGGCCCCCTCCCTTGCCCCTGCCCCCACCCCGTGCCCCGGCCCACTGGGTCAGAGGCTGCTGGCTAGCGGTCCCTGGTCCCCCGCACCCCATCCTGAACTCCCAACACGGTTTTGCTCGGGCAGGTCTTCATTTCTTTTGCTCAGCAATTCCTGAGCACCTCCTGCAAAGTAAGGAAGACCTGAGAAGTGGAAGCAGGGGAGTCGCCACGGACACACAGCGAGCTCAGCACGCCAGTCAGTTTTGTGGTTAATAAGAAATAGAGGGTGTGGGCTGGGAAGGTGGCTCAGTGGTAGAGCGCTTGCCTTGCATGCATGAGGCCCTGGGTTCGATTCCTCAGCACCACATAAGCAAAAAGAAAAAAACCAGAAGTGGCGCTGTGGCTCAAGTGGTAGAGCGCTAGCCTTGAGCTGAAGAGCTGAGGGACAGCGCCCAGGCCCAGAGTTCAGGCCCGGACCCAAAAAAAAAAAAAAAAGAAATAGAGGGTGTGACCAGGAGAAGCAGGCTCTGCACTGGGAGCCTCAAGACTGGCAGAAACCCTTCAGGGGAGAGTGGGGGCAGGAGGAGGGCAGAGGAGGGCAGGAGGGGGCAGGAGGAGGACAGGAGGGACCAGGAGGGGGCAGGAGGGGACAGGAGGGGGGCAGGAGGAGGGCAGAGGAGGGCAGGAGGGGGCAGGAGGAGGACAGGAGGGACCAGGAGGGGGCAGGAGGGGACAGGAGGGGGCAGGAGGGAGCAGGAGGGGGCAGGAAGGGGCAGGAGGGGACAGGAGGGGGCAGGAGGGGGCAGGAGGGGGCAGGAGGGGGACAGGAGGGGACAGGAGGGGGCAGGAGGGGGCAGGAGGGGGCAGGAGGGGGCAGGAGGGGGACAGGAGGGGGCAGGAGGGGATGTGAGGGGGCAGGAGGGGGACAGGAGGGGGACAGGAGGGAGCAGGAGGGGGCAGGAGGGGACAGGAGGGGGCAGGAGGGGGCAGGAGGGGGCAGGAGGGGGACAGGAGGGGGACAGGAGGGAGCAGGAGGGGGCAGGAGGGGGCAGGAGGAGGGCAGGAGGGGACAGGAGGGGGACAGGAGGGGGCAGGAGGGGATGTGAGGGGACAGGAGGGGGACAGGAGGGAGCAGGAGGGGGCAGGAGGGGGCAGGAGGGGGCAGGAGGAGGGCAGGAGGGAGCAGGAGGGGGCAGGAGGGGGACAGGAGGAGGGCAGGAGGGGACAGGAGGGGGCAGGAGGGAGCAGGAGGGGGACAGGAGGGGGCAGGAGGGGATGTGAGGGGGCAGGAGGGGGACAGGAGGGAGCAGGAGGGGGCAGGAGGGGGCAGGAGGAGGGCAGGAGGGGGACAGGAGGGGGCAGGAGGGAGCAGGAGGGGGACAGGAGGGGGCAGGAGGGGATGTGAGGGGGCAGGAGGGGGACAGGAGGGGGCAGGAGGGGTCAGGAGGGGACAGGAGGGGGCAAGAGGGGATGTGAGGGGGCAGGAGGGGGCAGGAGGGGGGCAGGAGGGGGCAGGAGGGAGCAGGAGGGGGCAGGAGGGGGGCAGGAGGGGGCAGGAGGGGACAGGAGGGGGCAGGAGGGGGGACAGGAGGGGGGCAGGAGGGGGACAGGAGGGGGGCAGGAGGGGGCAGGAGGGGGGCAGGAGGGGGCAGGAGGGAGCAGGAGGGGGGCAGGAGGGGGCAGGAGGGGGACAGGAGGGGGCAGGAGGGGACAGGAGGGGGCAGGAGGGGGCAGGAGGGGGGCAGGAGGGGACAGGAGGGGGCAGGAGGGGACAGGAGGGGGCAGGAGGGGGACAGGAGGGGGGCAGGAGGGGGACAGGAGGGGATGTGAGGGGGCAGGAGGGGGACAGGAGGGGGGCAGGAGGGGGCAGGAGGGGACAGGAGGGGGCAGGAGGGGATGTGAGGGGGCAGGAGGGGGCAGGAGGGGGGCAGGAGGGGGCAGGAGGGGGACAGGAGGGGATGTGAGGGGGCAGGAGGGGGGTCAGGAGGGGGGGCAGGAGGGGGCAGGAGGGGGACAGGAGGGGATGTGAGGGGGCAGGAGGGGGACAGGAGGGGGGCAGGAGGGGGCAGGAGGGGACAGGAGGGGGCAGGAGGGGATGTGAGGGGGCAGGAGGGGGGCAGGGGGGGATGTGAGGGGGCAGGAGGGGGCAGGAGGGGGCAGGAGGGGGCAGGAGGGGACAGGAGGGGGCAGGAGGGGATGTGAGGGGGCAGGAGGGGATGTGAGGGGGCAGGAGGGGGCAGGAGGGGGGCAGGAGGGGATGTGAGGGGGCAGGAGGGGGCAGGAGGGGGGCAGGAGGGGGCAGGAGGGGGACAGGAGGGGGCAGGAGGGGATGTGAGGGGGCAGGAGGGGGACAGGAGGGGGGCAGGAGGGGGGCAGGAGGGGGCAGGAGGGGACAGGAGGGGGCAGGAGGGGGCAGGAGGGGACAGGAGGGGACAGGAGGGGGCAGGAGGGGACAGGAGGGGGCAGGAGGGGGACAGGAGGGGGACAGAAGGGGGGCAGGAGGGAGCAGGAGGGGGCAGGAGGGGGTAGGAGGGGGGCAGGAGGGAGCAGGAGGAGGGCAGGAGGGGGCAGGAGGGGGGACAGGAGGGGGACAGGAGGGGGCAGGAGGGGGACAGGAGGGGGGCAGGAGGGAGGCAGGAGGGGGGTGGAGGGGTAGGCAGCCCTGCCCCTCCGTGCTCAGCAGTGCCCCAGCCCACTGGCCTCCTGCAGACTCGGGAGCCCTGGAGTAGAGGGACAGCTCCCCCCAAGCCCCCCCTCCCTTCTGGTGGGTAGGACGGCAGGGAGAGGGAGGGAGGGGTGAGCATGGCGGTGGGAACCACTGCCCCGCCCCTCCTCACCCCTGCCCTCCGCTGGCAGGGCCGAGCCCCCTCTCCGCCCCTCCTCACCCCTGCCCTCCGCTGGCAGGGCCGAGCCCCCTCTCCGCCCCTCCTCACCCCTGCCCTCCGCTGGCAGGGCCGACCCCCCTCTCCGCCCCTCCTCACCCCTGCTCTCCGCTGGCAGGGCCGACCCCCCTCTCCGCCCCTCCTCACCCCTGCCCTCCGCTGGCAGGGCCGACCCCCCTTTCCGCCCCTCCTCACCCCTGCCCTCCGCTGGCAGGGCCGACCCCCCTCTCCGCCCCTCCTCACCCCTGCCCTCCGCTGGCAGGGCCGACCCCCCCTCTCCGCCCCTCCTCACCCCTGCTCTCCGCTGGCAGGGCCGACCCCCCTCTCCGGCCTTCCCTCACCCCTGCCCTCCGCTGGCAGGGCTGACCCCCCTCTCCGCCCCCCCCTCACCCCTGCTCTCTGAGGGACAGGCAGCTGCCCGCCCTGTGCCCAGCGGCGTGTCCGTGTAGCTGGTCCTCTCAGGCCTCGAAGCGTCCCAGCCCTGCCCTGCCCCTCCCAGGCCCTTGTCCATCCTCCACCCTGGCCACCCGTGTCCAGGTGTGTGAGCCTCCCCTCCCCCAGCCCCTCCCCCTCACGAAGGACATCCAACCCCACCAAGTGCCCATCCCCTCTGCCCGGTCCGGAGGCCTCTGCCGCTCGCTGCTGCAGCCAGAAACCCGGGTTGGAGCCTCACCTCCATCCCAGGGCCCGGACTTTGGCGGCGTGGGAGCTGCTGGGGTCTGCTGGTGCCCGCCTGCGCGTGGGACCGGCCGAGGTCCCCAGCCAGTGTGGCCGCGGCTCCTGACCACTCCCAGGCCGGGTGGGGAAGGAGAGGCGAGGCTCCGGGCCAAGCAGCGCGCTCCTCGCTCATCTCTGGCGCCGCTGGGGTGTGCACAGCCCCACGGCCAGGCCACCTGCGTGGCCACCCACCGGAGCGCCCTTCTGTCGAGCCAGGCGGCCCCAGGGTCCGGAGGTCACTGAATCCCAGGGGCACAGTGAGTCCAGAGCCAGGAGTGTGCACACTGCCGCCCCCCACCAGAGACGCCCCAGGAGTCCCGGCCGCACCCCACTACCAAGGCCCCACCCCAGCCGAGCCGGCTTGGCACCGCACGGACCTGCCAGGGGTCCAGGCCAGAGGAGCTCGCCACACTGGCCATTGGGCGGGCGAGCATGCCTCCGCCATCGGCCAGAGGCTGAAGTCGGCTGCCAGGCTCATGGCTTCTCATGGCCCCGGGCTTGGACCCCAAACCCTGAGCACAGCCGTGAGCCTGTTGTCGGCAATGAGGCCGAGCTGCTCTGGCCGGCCAGCATGGGGCCATCTGCATGCCACGGGCAGGCCCACCCGCCACGCAAGGGCTCCCACCGGGGAAGGGTCCGCAGCCCACGGGGTCACACAGCCTGGGGAGGTGGGCGTGGCCACAGTGTCCACACCCACCGCACGTCCGCTGTGTGACCGGCCCGTGTCGTGAAGAACACAGGCCGGATGTGAGAGCGTGTTGTGTGCTGCGTGTGGGGTCTCAGCCCTGGGCCCCCCAGAGGGTCTGGAGGCCCAGGATCAAGGAGCCATGGCACCCTGACAACCCCGGGGACCCACAGGTTCTGAGGCCAGCCTGGCTGCCCAGTGCAACCAGACACAGAGTGCCCAGTCAGCCCGAGCCCTCAGCAGGCCAGAGCGGCAGCCAGAGCCCCAGCCCTCACACCTTCCCCCTCCCTGGTGGCTCTGATTCTGCCCAGGTCCCCGGCTGCCCCTCACCTCCCCCAGCGGCTGTGATTCTGCCCAGGTCCCCGGCTGCCCCTCACCTCCCCCAGCGGCTGTGATTCTGCCCAGGTCCCCGGCTGCCCCTCACCCCCCCAGCGGCTCTGATTATGCCCCAGGTCCCCGGCTGCCCCTCACCCCCCCCAGCGGCTCTGATTGTGCCCAGGTCCCCGGCTGCCCCTCACCCCCCCCAGCGGCTCTGATTCTGCCCCAGGTCCCTGCACAGAAACAGCTGCCACAGCAGTTCCGGCGTGGCAGCCCCGTCTGCCGGTTACGGCTTATGGATGGCCCCCAGGCGGCTGGCTGGAGGGGAGGGACCAACTTTATAAATAAAATTTATCATTGTAATTATGCCTCCTGTGGAGAGCGGGCGACGTTTACAGCCTCCTGGAGGTCATGAATAATTGAGAGGAACGCAGAGCCTTTGTGAGTGCACAGCCCCGCCAGGTTCCCAGAAGCTCAGCGGCTGCGCTGGGGCCAACTTCCCAGAGAAGAGCCGGCCCGGGGTCCTCACGCTCACACCCCAGGAGTCCTCACGCTCACACCCCAGGGGTCCTCACGCTCACACCCCAGGGGTCCTCACACTCACATCTGAGGGGGTCCTCACACTCACACCCCAGGGGTCCTCACACTCACACCCCAGGGGTCCTCACACTCACATCTGAGGGGGTCCTCACACTCACACCCCAGGGGTCCTCACGCTCACACCCCAGGGGTCCTCACGCTCACACCCCAGGGGTCCTCACACTCACATCTGAGGGGTCTTCACACTCAAACACAAGGGGGTCTTCACACTCACACACCCCAGGGGTCCTCACGCTCACACCTCAGGGATCCTCACGCTCACACCCCAGGGGTCTTCACCCTCAAACACCAGAGGGTCTTCACTCACACCCCAGGGGTCATCACACTCACACCCCAGGGGTCTTCACACTCAAACCCCAGGGGGTCTTCATGCTCACATCCCAGGGGGTCTTCACGCTCACATCCCAGAGGGTCTTCACACTCACACCCCAGGGGTCTTCACACTCATACCTCAGGGGGTCCTCACGCTCACACCCCAGGGGTCTTCACACTCACACCCCAGGGGGTCTTCACACTCACGCCACAGGGGTATTCACACTAACATCACAGGGGTATTCACACTAACATCCCAGGGGTATTCACACTAACATCCCAGGGGGTCTTCACACTCACGCCCACAGGGCATTGGTGCTGGCTCTGGCCTGGTGCCTGCCACGCATGGGCCACATGGAGAGCAGAACCCCAAGGCCAGGCCCTGCATCCACCTGCGGCTCAACCTCCCACAAGGTGACCTCTGAAGGGGCCCGAGACACAAAGGCAGGAGCCAGTCTATGACACAGAACTCATCCCCTCAGACAGGATCCACAGTGACACAGGACTCACCCCTC
Source organism: Dipodomys spectabilis (assembly GCF_019054845.1). NCBI lineage: Eukaryota > Metazoa > Chordata > Mammalia > Rodentia > Heteromyidae > Dipodomys > Dipodomys spectabilis. Next base: position 366,538 of record NW_024871325.1, on the reverse strand, counting down.
CCCCTCAGACAGGATCCACAGTGACACAGGACTCACCCCTCCCCCCTCAGACAGGATCCACAGTGACACAGGACTCACCCCTCCCCCCTCAGACAGGATCCACAGTGACACAGGACTCACCCCTCCCCCCTCAGACAGGATCCACAGTGACACAGGACTCACCCCTCCCCCCTCAGACAGGATGCACAGTGACACAGGACTCACCCCTCCCCCTCAGACAGGATCCACAGTGACATAGGACTCACCCCTCCCCCCTCAGACAGGACCCACAGTGACACAGGACTCACCCCTCCCCCCTCAGACAGGATCCACAGTGACACAGGACTCACCCCTCCCCCCTTGGGCAGGGTCCACAGTGACACAGGACTCACCCCTCCCCCCTCAGACAGGATCCACAGTGACACAGGACTTACCCCTCCCCCCTCGGGGTCCACGGTGACACAGGACTCACCCCTCCCCCCTCAGACAGGATCCACAGTGACACAGGACTCACCCCTCCCCCTCAGACAGGATCCACAGTGACACAGGACTTACCCCTCCCCCCTCGGGGTCCACGGTGACACAGGACTCACCCCTCCCCCCTCAGACAGGATCCACAGTGACACAGGACTCACCCCTCCCCCCTCAGACAGGATCCACAGTGACACAGGACTCACCCCTCCCCCCTCTGGCAGGGTCCACAGTGACACAGGACTCACCCCTCCCCCCTCAGACAGGATCCACAGTGACACAGGACTCACCCCTCCCCCCTCAGACAGGGTCCACAGTGACACAGGACTCACCCCTCCCCCCTCAGACAGGATCCACAGTGACACAGGACTCACCCCTCACCCCTCAGACAGGATCCACAGTGACACAGGACTCACCCCTCCCCCCTCGGGGTCCACAGTGACACAGGACTCACCCCTCCCCCCTCAGACAGGATCCACAGTGACACAGGACTCACCCCTCCCCCCTCAGACAGGATCCACAGTGACACAGGACTCACCCCTCAGACAGGATCCACAGTGACACAGGACTCACCCCTCCCCCCTCAGACAGGATCCACAGTGACACAGGACTCACCCCTCCCCCCTCAGACAGGATCCACAGTGACACAGGACTCACCCTGCCCCTCAGACAGGATCCACAGTGACACAGGACTCACCCCTCCCCCCTCAGACAGGATCCACAGTGACACAGGACTCACCCCTCCCCCCTCAGACAGGATCCACAGTGACACAGGACTCACCCCTCCCCCCTCAGACAGGGTCCACAGTGACATAGGACTCACCCTCCCCCCTCAGACAGGATCCACAGTGACACAGGACTCACCCCTCCCCCCTCAGACAGGATCCACAGTGACACAGGACTCACCCCTCCCCCCTCTGGCAGGGTCCATAGTGACACAGGACTCACCCCTCCCCCCTCGGGGTCCACAGTGACACAGGACTCACCCCTCCCCCCTCAGACAGGATTCACAGTGACACAGGACTTACCCCTCCCCCCTCGGGGTCCACAGTGACACAGGACTCACCCTCCCCCTCAGACAGGATCCACAGTGACACAGGACTCACCCCTCACCCCTCAGACAGGATCCACAGTGACACAGGACTCACCCCTCCCCCCTCGGGGTCCACAGTGACACAGGACTCACCCCTCCCCCCTCAGACAGGATCCACAGTGACACAGGACTCACCCCTCCCCCCTCAGACAGGATCCACAGTGACACAGGACTCACCCCCCCTCAGACAGGATTCACAGTGACACAGGACTTACCCCTCCCCCCTCAGACAGGATCCACAGTGAAACAGGACTCACCCCTCCCCCCTCAGACAGGGTCCACAGTGACACAGGACTCACCCCTCCCCCTCAGACAGGATCCACAGTGACACAGGACTCACCCCTCCCCCCTTAGAAAGGATCCACAGTGACACAGGACTCACCCCTCCCCCCTCAGACAGGATCCACAGTGACACAGGACTCACCCCTCCCCCCTCAGACAGGATCCACAGTGACACAGGACTCACACCTCCCCCCTCAGACAGGATCCACAGTGACACAGGACTTACCCCTCCCCCCTCAGACAGGATCCACAGTGACACAGGACTCACCCCTCCCCCCTCAGACAGGACCCACAGTGACACAGGACTCACCCCTCCCCCCTCAGACAGGGTCCACAGTGACACAGGACTCACCCCTCCCCCTCAGACAGGATCCACAGTGACACAGGACTCACCCCTCCCCCCTCAGACAGGGTCCACAGTGACACAGGACTCACCCCTCCCCCTCAGACAGGATCCACAGTGACACAGGACTCACCCCTCCCCCCTTAGAAAGGATCCACAGTGACACAGGACTCACCCCTCCCCCCTCAGACAGGGTCCACAGTGACACAGGACTCACCCCTCCCCCCTCAGACAGGATCCACAGTGACACAGGACTCACCCCTCCCCCCTCAGACAGGATCCACAGTGACACAGGACTCACCCCTCCCCCCTCAGACAGGATCCACAGTGACACAGGACTCACCCCTCCCCCCTCAGACAGGATCCACAGTGACACAGGACTCACCCCTCCCCCCTCAGACAGGATCCACAGTGACACAGGACTCACCCCTCCCCCCCTCTGGCAGGATCCACAGTGACACAGGACTCACCCCTCCCCCCCTCTGGCAGGATCCACAGTGACACAGGACTCACCCCTCCCCCCTCAGACAGGATCCACAGTGACACAGGACTCACCCCTCCCCCTCAGACAGGATCCACAGTGACACAGGACTCACCCCTCCCCCTCAGACAGGATCCACAGTGACACAGGACTCACCCCTCCCCCTCAGACAGGATCCACAGTGACACAGGACTCACCCCTCCCCCTCAGACAGGATCCACAGTGACACAGGACTCACCCCTCCCCCCTCAGACAGGATCCACAGTGACACAGGACTCACCCCTCCCCCTCAGACAGGACCCACAGTGACACAGGACTCACCCCTCCCCCCTCAGACAGGATCCACAGTTACACAGGACTCACCCCTCCCCCCTCGGGGTCCACAGTGACACAGGACTCACCCTCCCCCCTCAGACAGGGTCCACAGTGACACAGGACTCACCCCTCCCCCCTCAGACAGGATCCACAGTGACACAGGACTCACCCCCCCTCAGACAGGATCCACAGTGACACAGGACTCACCCCTCCCCCCTCAGACAGGACCCACAGTGACACAGGACTGACCCCTCCCCCCTCGGGCAGGATCCACAGTGACACAGGACTCACCCCTCCCCCCCTCTGGCAGGATCCACAGTTACACAGGACTCACCCCCCCCTCAGACAGGATCCACAGTGACACAGGACTCACCCCTCCCCCCTCAGACAGGACCCACAGTGACACAGGACTGACCCCTCCCCCCTCGGGCAGGATCCACAGTGACACAGGACTCACCCCTCCCCCCTCAGACAGGATCCACAGTGACACAGGACTCACCCCTCCCCCCTCAGACAGGATCCACAGTGACACAGGACTCACCCCTCCCCCCTCGGGCAGGATCCACAGTGACACAGGACTCACCCCTCCCCCCCTCTGGCAGGATCCACAGTTACACAGGACTCACCCCCCCTCAGACAGGATCCACAGTGACACAGGACTCACCCCTCCCCCCTCAGACAGGACCCACAGTGACACAGGACTGACCCCTCCCCCCTCGGGCAGGATCCACAGTGACACAGGACTCACCCCTCCCCCCTCAGACAGGATCCACAGTGACACAGGACTCACCCCTCCCCCCCTCTGGCAGGATCCACAGTTACACAGGACTCACCCCCCCTCAGACAGGATCCACAGTGACACAGGACTCACCCCTCCCCCCTCAGACAGGACCCACAGTGACACAGGACTGACCCCTCCCCCCTCGGGCAGGATCCACAGTGACACAGGACTGACCCCTCCCCCCTCAGACAGGATCCACAGTGACACAGGACTCACCCCTCCCCCCTCAGACAGGGCCCACAGTGACACAGGACTCACCCCTCCCCCCTCAGACAGGATCCACAGTGACACAGGACTCACCCCTCCCCCCTCGGGCAGGATCCACAGTGACACAGGACTCACCCCTCCCCCCCTCTGGCAGGATCCACAGTTACACAGGACTCACCCCCCCTCAGACAGGATCCACAGTGACACAGGACTCACCCCTCCCCCCTCAGACAGGACCCACAGTGACACAGGACTGACCCCTCCCCCCTCGGGCAGGATCCACAGTGACACAGGACTCACCCCTCCCCCCTCAGACAGGATCCACAGTGACACAGGACTCACCCCTCCCCCCTCAGACAGGATCCACAGTGACACAGGACTCACCCCTCCCCCCTCAGACAGGATCCACAGTGACACAGGACTCACCCCTCCCCCCCTCTGGCAGGATCCACAGTTACACAGGACTCACCCCTCCCCCCTCGGGGTCCACAGTGACACAGGACTCACCCCTCCCCCCTCAGACAGGATCCACAGTGACACAGGACTCACCCCTCCCCCCCTCTGGCAGGATCCACAGTGACACAGGACTCACCCCTCCCCCCTCAGACAGGGTCCACAGTGACACAGGACTCACCCCTCCCCCCTCAGACAGGATCCACAGTGACACAGGACTCACCCCTCCCCCCCTCTGGCAGGATCCACAGTGACACAGGACTCACCCCTCCCCCCTCAGACAGGGTCCACAGTGACACAGGACTCACCCCTCCCCCCTCAGACAGGATCCACAGTGACACAGGACTCACCCCTCCCCCCTCAGACAGGATCCACAGTGACACAGGACTCACCCCTCCCCCCTCAGACAGGACCCACAGTGACACAGGACTCACCCCTCCCCCCTCAGACAGGATCCACAGTGACAGAGGACTCACCCCTCCCCCCTCAGACAGGATCCACAGTGACACAGGACTCACCCCTCCCCCCTTAGAAAGGATCCACAGTGACACAGGACTCACCCCTCCCCCCTTAGAAAGGATCCACAGTGACACAGGACTCACCCCTCCCCCCTCAGACAGGATCCACAGTGACACAGGACTCACCCCTCCCCCCTCGGGGTCCACAGTGACACAGGACTCACCCCTCCCCCCTTAGAAAGGATCCACAGTGACACAGGACTCACCCCTCCCCCCTCAGACAGGATCCACAGTGACAGAGGACTCACCCCTCCCCCCTCAGACAGGATCCACAGTGACAGAGGACTCACCCCTCCCCCCTCAGACAGGATCCACAGTGACACAGGACTCACCCCTCCCCCCTTAGAAAGGATCCACAGTGACACAGGACTCACCCCTCCCCCCTTAGAAAGGATCCACAGTGACACAGGACTCACCCCTCCCCCCTCAGACAGGATCCACAGTGACACAGGACTCCCCCCTCCCCCCTCGGGGTCCACAGTGACACAGGACTCACCCCTCCCCCCTTAGAAAGGATCCACAGTGACACAGGACTCACCCCTCCCCCCTCAGACAGGATCCACAGTGACACAGGACTCACCCCTCCCCCCTCGGGGTCCACAGTGACACAGGACTCACCCCTCCCCCCTCAGACAGGATCCACAGTGACACAGGACTCACCCCTCCCTCCTCAGACAGGATCCACAGTGACACAGGACTCACCCCTCCCCCCTCAGACAGGGTCCACAGTGACACAGGACTCACCCCTCCCCCCTCAGACAGGACCCACAGTGACACAGGACTCACCCCTCCCCCCTCAGACAGGATCCACAGTGACACAGGACTCACCCCTCCCCCCTTAGAAAGGATCCACAGTGACACAGGACTCACCCCTCCCCCCTCAGACAGGATCCACAGTGACACAGGACTCACCCTCCCCCCTCAGACAGGATCCACAGTGACACAGGACTCACCCCTCCCCCCTCGGGGTCCACGGTGACACAGGACTCACCCCTCCCCCCTCAGACAGGATCCACAGTGACACAGGACTCACCCCTCCCCCCTCGGGCAGGATCCACAGTGACACAGGACTCACCCCTCCCCCCTCAGACAGGATCCACAGTGACACAGGACTCACCCTCCCCCCTCAGACAGGATCCACAGTGACACAGGACTCACCCTCCCCCCTCAGACAGGATCCACAGTGACACAGGACTCACCCCTCCCCCCTCAGACAGGATCCACAGTGACACAGGACTCACCCTCCCCCCTCAGACAGGATCCACAGTGACACAGGACTCACCCCTCCCCCCTCAGACAGGATCCACAGTGACACAGGACTCACCCCTCCCCCCTCAGACAGGACCCACAGTGACACAGGACTCACCCCTCCCCCCTCAGACAGGACCCACAGTGACACAGGACTCACCCCTCCCCCCTCAGACAGGATCCACAGTGACACAGGACTCACCCCTCCCCCCTCAGACAGGATCCACAGTGACACAGGACTCACCCCTCCCCCCCTCTGGCAGGATCCACAGTTACACAGGACTCACCCCTCCCCCCTCAGACAGGACCCACAGTGACACAGGACTGACCCCTCCCCCCTCGGGCAGGATCCACAGTGACACAGGACTCACCCCTCCCCCCTCAGACAGGATCCACAGTGACACAGGACTCACCCCTCCCCCCTCGGGGTCCACGGTGACACAGGACTCACCCCTCCCCCCTCAGACAGGATCCACAGTGACACAGGACTCACCCCTCCCCCCTCAGACAGGATCCACAGTGACACAGGACTCACCCCTCCCCCCCTCTGGCAGGATCCACAGTGACACAGGACTCACCCCTCCCCCCTCAGACAGGGTCCACAGTGACACAGGACTCACCCCTCCCCCCTCAGACAGGGTCCACAGTGACACAGGACTCACCCCTCCCCCCTCGGGGTCCATGGTGACACAGGACTCACCCCTCCCCCCTCGGGCAGGGTCCACAGTGACACAGGACTCACCCCCCCCTCGGGCAGGGTCCCACAGAAACTCCCCACCACTCTCCACAGGACCACCAGTACCACTGGGCGGGCCATACTCCCGCCCTGTCAGCCCCTGTAAGCAGCACCTCGCAGCCCTGACCCGCCGTGTCGGTGGGGACCCGGGCCTCAGTCCCTCTGCAACCTCGCAGCCCTTACCTGGCCGTGTCGGTGGGGACCCGGGCCTCAGTCCCTCTGGACCTGGTGGCTCAAGAGCAGCCTGTCCTCCCCCTGGCGCCAGCCCGGCCCTGCCCCGGCTGCCCCTCCCCAGCCCATCTCAGGTGGGGTCCCGGGCTTTGCCGAGCCCTCAGCCAGCCTCTGTCCCTGGCACCTGGGCGGGTACAGGAGAGGAAGAGCAGAGACTTCTCGGCTCGGTTCTGAACCAACATGATGATGGGTGGAGAGGTTTCGGGGGTCCCAGGGAAGACCCCTCCCCTGGGCTGCAGGCCCCACCCGCCCTGCCCGCCCGGGAAGGTCTGACAGCTGCTGCCCAGCAGATGGAGGCCCGAAGGCATGTGGACCACACGGAGGTCCCTGTGAGGGGCGCGGGCCCAGCCCAGGGAGCGGAAGAGGCATGACCGCAGAGCCTCTGCCCACGTGCCTGCCCGCTCCGGAGACCTTCCGGATCACCGAGGAAGCGGCTGCCTTCCAGCCCTGCTCCAGCTCTCCCGGCTCCTCGGGACTGTGCAGCTCCTGGCTGATCCTGTGACTCTCTGACTCCCTGCCGGGCTGCTGCCCGCACAGGCAGACCGACTCCACGCGGGGCTCCCAAGCCCGGGCTGGCCTGCCACCTCCTGGCTGCCTGGTTGGAGACACTTTCCTCAGCTACCCATGAAGGACAAACGCCAACAGCTGCCAGGCAGGAAGGACAGCTACAATGGAGAGTCCAGTGTGCCCCGCCTGGGGCGGGGCCGGGAAAGGGCCCACACCCTGCCGCTCCGCTGGGCCCCAGGGCCGCAGCTCGGGGTCGGCGCCTTCTCCCCGGCCTCGGCGCGTGCGGCTGGCCGCAGCCTCAGTGCTCTGCTCTGCAGCAGGGTTTCATCTGGGGCTGACTCCGTGGCCACCCACTTCCCTACAGACTACATCATCACTGCACACGTGTGCACGCACGAACACACGCACCACCCTAATTCCAAACCTCGGGCTTTTCAAGAGCTGCAGAGCCCTGAAATTTGTCTGGAAGGACACATTTGGGCCTAGAGAAATAGGAGCAGCAGCCCTGACCCCTGGCCTTGTTAGCAGGCCTGCCCGGCCGTCCCCAGGGGCCTGGGACACGGACACCTCCCACCCAGTCCGGGGGCCAATGGCCTGGCCTCAGGGTTGTTGCCATTTCTGCCAAGGGGGAAAAGTACGTACAGCTCAGGCCTGGCTGCAGGCCCAGAAACCACAGAACCACAGAGGAGCCCAGCTCAGGGAGCCAGCACAGAGCTCCTCCAGGCCCGAGCCTGGAGAGAAATGGCACTCCTTTCACATGCTGATGAGGCCCCATCCCCTGAGGGGCTGGGATGCCAGACAGACCACTGCCAGACAGACCACTACCAGCCAAGACCACTGCCAGACAGACCACTACCAGCCAAGACCACTGCCAGACAGACCACTACCAGACAGACCACTGCCAGACACCACTGCCAGACAGACCACTACCAGCCAAGACCACTGCCAGACAGACCACTACCAGCCAAGACCACTGCCAGACAGACCACTACCAGACAGACCACTGCCAGACAGACCACTGCCAGACAGACCACTACCAGCCAAGACCACTGCCAGACAGACCACTACCAGCCAAGACCACTGCCAGACAGACCACTACCAGCTAAGACCACTGCCAGACAGACCATACCAGCCAAGACCACTGCCAGACAGACCACTAACAGACAGACCACTGCCAGACAGACCACTACCAGACAGACCACTGCCAGACAGACCACTACCAGACAGACCACTACCAGCCAAGACCACTGCCAGACAGACCACTGCCAGACAGACCACTACCAGACAGACCACTACCAGCCAAGACCACTGCCAGACAGACCACTGCCAGACAGACCACTACCAGCCAAGACCACTGCCAGACAGACCACTACCAGACAGACCACTACCAGACAAGACCACTGCCAGACAGACCACTACCAGCCAAGACCACTGCCAGACAGACCACTGCCAGACAGACCACTGCCAGACAGACCACTGTCAGACCACTACCAGACAAGACCACTGCCAGACAGACCACTGCCAGACAGACCACTGCCAGACAGACCACTGCCAGCCGAGACCAATACCAGACAGACCACGGCCAGACAGACCACTGCCAGACAGACCACGGCCAGACAGACCACGGCCAGACAGACCACAGCCAGACAGACCACGGCCAGCCAAGACAAGCAAACTTTGCCTGGCTGCATCCCATGGGATCTGCAGAGCTGGTGGCTTCGGCCATCCCGGCAGCAGGTAGACATGGCCTCCCACCTGGGATCAGGTGTGCTGAGAATCCTACCAGAGCCAGCAGCAGTCCTAGGGAGAGCTCACCCCAAGTGACCCCAGGGACCCCTGTGGACATGGGGTCCATTTCAGACAGACCAGAGCAGCTGGAGCCCTGGTTTCCTGGGCTGTGCCCTAGTAAAGGTCACTGACTATTGTAGCCCCAGACAGCTGGCAGATGACCCCATGGGGAGCTGGTGAGAGTCCCAAGGGGTGTCTACCCACGCCTAGGCCAGGGTCAGCCAAGCCCATCCCAGCAAGCACAGAGCCCTCGCTGGGGCTGCTGACCCTCCAAGGAGGAAGCATGCCGGCACGCATGGGCCGTGACCGCAAGCAGCCGGGCCGCGGGGTCCAGCCAGCCCCGCCCGCCAGCTGAGCCGGGCCTCCCTGGAGTCAGGAATGCAGCTCTCTAGGATGCCCGCCCATTCCTGTCGGGCCGGCAGCCCTTCCCAGGAGTCCTGTGCCCAGCCTGCACACGAGAGGCCGGGGCGGGGGCCGGACAGGGTGTCCACTGCTGCCCGTTTCCTTCCAGCTGGAGAAGAGACACTGCTTCCGCCTGGGCCAGGGCCTGAGTCCTCCTGCGACCCAGCTGCCCAGCACCCATGCTGGCGCTCCGAGGACGAGGCCACCGCCCCGTCTTGCTGTAATGGAAACTTCTCGGCTGGGCTGTGAGTAGCGGCAGCTCCGGTTCCCGCCCTGCGTGGGATTTTGATACCTGGCAGGAGGCTGAAGGGCCAGGTCAGGTTGGCCGCCCCACAGGACAGCCGCAGCACCGCGGAGACCCAGGTGGGCGATGCCGCTGGTTACAGACGTACGTGTGCACGTGTGTGTCCGTCGGCATCTCCCTGGGTGAGTGTGTCTGTCCACGTGTGTCTGTGTCTCTGCGCGTGTGTGAATGTGTGTGTACTGTGTGTAAGGGCCCTGGGGAGACTCTGGCACCCTGGGGGCCCGGCCTGCCTCCAGCCTTTCGGAGGAGGTCGCGTGGAACGGGCCAGGCAGCCAAGCCCGGTGCAGCCCGGCCCCCCCAGGATGAGCGCCTGACCCATGTCCCCAACACACTGCAGGGGTGAAGCGGGAGGGGAGCTGTCAGGCTGGGGTAGCAGCGGGGAGGCAGCGGAGATCAGAGCTGTGTCACAGGCGAGGGGCAGAAGGGCGGTGGCGGGCCGAGCAGCCGTCCACCGACACAGAGGTGAGGCCCGCCGAGCTCCCGAAAGCAGCTTTGCATCCATCTCAGGGAGAGGAAATGGGCTCACTTCCTGGGCCCCCAACCCAGTTCCTCCAGCTCCTGTTTCCAGCCAAGAGCTTCTTCTCCCGGGGCCTCCTGGGCTCCAGGCCGGTGGCTGGCGCCCCGTGGGCAGCACGCAAGGCCGGCCTGCCGCAGCGCCGCCCAGCAGCCCTCTCTCTCTGCCCCCAGACTCCCTGCTTCTGGGGAGCACAGTGCACCTGCGCCAAATCTACAGGGGGTAGGGAGCGGTTCTCAGGTCATCTCCCCGAGCAGAGGCCGAGGCCCTGGCAGAGCACCCCCTCCCCAGGCGGGTGACATGGACTGGCAGTGACATTCTGCAGGCCCAGGCCCCCAGGACTATTTTTATTTCCCACAGTCAGGGGCAGAGCCCTGGAGGAGCACACGCCCCCCTGGCCAGCAGCTCGGGCTGGCGGTGACACTATGGGCCTCGGGCCTCTGGAACTATTTTCTACCCTTTATCACCCATCTGTCACAAGCCAGCTACTGAGCAGATGTGCTCGAGTTACTGCCAGCAATGCTCTGGGCGGCCAGGCCAAGCCCTGCAAGTGACAATGACAAAACTCCCCACATTGCCCGGGACAGACATCAACATCCCTAAGGAGCATTACACGGCCACCAAAGGCGGTGACGAAGGAGTCGGACCGCTGCAGACAGGGAGGTTTTCGAGCTCCCAGGAGCTCTTTAATTACGTTCCTGTGTCACTCCAACAATGAAGTCTCTCTCCTCTCAGGACCATGCTCAGGGAAATGAGGACTACAGCTTGACCCTCACACCCCAACTTCCAACCAGAGATACATCGAACCAGGAAGGATGAACAGGCCACATGGGGCTCACCAAAAAGGTAAAACAGGAGCCCAGAGCTGGACTTTTGCCGGTGGAGAGCAGGGTGCCCTGGGGGAGAGCAGGCTGGGCCTACACTTGCTCTGGTGAGGGGAAGGGTGGGGAGGGGGGGAGGGGAGAGGAGGAGGGGAGAGGGGGGAAGGGGAGGGAGGGAAGTGGTGTCAGCTGGAAGGGTTCCATCTGAATCAGGAGCAGCGCGGGACCAGAGGTGTGTGGAGTTGGGGCAGGAGGGGACCCAGCATGGCAAGGGTCTGTGGGCCTCGGGCCAGGTCTGTGGAGGACAGGAGGGAAGGACACTGGACAGAGGCAGAAGCCATAGAAGGCCATGGCCAGGTTGAGGCTAGGAATGGGGTGGGCTGAAGTCACCCCGTATCCAAGGTGCAGGTGGAAAGGGAGCGGACGAGGCCAGGAAAGGGGCCTGAGTCACGGGCTCTGCTCCAAGGCACAGGTCGGGGTCCAGGCGCCTGAGGCCGTCATCTGGCCCTGAGGCCACAGAGCACTCCAGCTTGCGGGAGGACGCCACACCGGAAGGGAGGGGACAGACAGGAGCGCAGCAGACGCCCGCTCCAGCTTCCGGCCAGGCAGGCAGCCTTCCCCAAGCCAAGCAGGAGGCCGTGCCCAACCGGGTGCCCGGCCCGAGGCATGGGCATGGCTAACGGCCAGCGTGCCAGACACCAGGCGCTCCAGGCCCTCCTCCAACGCAGGGCGGGTGGATGGCCCTGCATGGCAGGTTGGGAGACACCCCACGGAGAGCGGCCTGACACCTGCAGTCCCAGGAGACAGACCCCAGCAGCCGGCCAGCACCGCCCACCAGCCCACACCGCCTTCTCCATTGGGTAGAGTGGCAAACTCTTCCCATGTCCCAGAATCTCTCAGTCCCTGCTGGGGTCCACGCGGCTGGCCTGGGGTCTCAGAGGCTTTCCACGCCCTCTCTGGGCCAGGCTGCGGGGCCCCGGGGCAGGGGTTCACAGCCGTTTCCTCCCCACTCCCCATCTCAGGAGGGTGACCGGAAGTGCCCGCCCTCCATACTGAGACCGCACCCCCCAGGGTGTGCACCCCACGGGGCACCGAGGACGCCGAAGCACGTGCAGTTCCGAGAGCCGCTGGAAGTGGCCGTCCACTGTAAGAGACGCAGGGCAGCCGGGACAATGAGCAGGGGTGGGGTGGGCGTCCATGCGTCCCCAGCAGGGACACCTGCCTCAGGGCCAGCCGGCAGGGCTTGGTGGGGGGGGCAGGGCCTGGGCACACGTGGGCGTGGGCCTCGGGAGAGGGGCCGGGCCGGGGCTCTCCTCACTGTGGTTTCCTTTCAGATATCTCCAGGAGAGAAGCCTCAGACACCATCAACGGTGCGTCCTGAGCTGAGCCTGCCCCGGGCCCTGAGCCCACCCCACGGGGCAGTGCAGCCAGCCCACCCACCCGCCCCTCTCCAGATTCCCTAGGCCCCCTCTGGCCTCCCGGTCTGGCTCTCCATCCTTGAGGGCCACTCCTCTGCCTGGCCCCTAAGGACGCGGATGAGCCCAGTGCCCTGGTGGGCCTGGTCTTCCTGGGGCAGGATCCATGTCTCCAGGGCCATGCGAGTCACCCCAGGGTCCCCCCAAGCCCCTGCAATGGGCAGGGCCCCAGCGCCAGCCTCAGGTCAGCAGGGGGTGGCTCTTCCCCTGCCAGCCCCGCCCGCAGAGGACACTCCCTGCCAGGTCCCACCGGGGAGGGTCCAGACCACAGCCAGGACTGACCGCCGGCCCTTCCCCCCGCAGGGCCCAGCCGGCCAACAGCCCGCAGCCGCGGTCCGCGCCGGCGCAGGCTCCAGGGCGGCTCCCTGCTCCTGCGCCTGTCTGTGTGTGTCCTGCTCGCGGCGGCGCTGGGTCTGTGCTGCAGGCAGGCCAAGCCCATCGCCGGGGCCCTGGAGGACCTTCGGGCCTGGCTCCTGGGCCTTGGCCTGCGCCTGTGGCGCGTGGCCCTCTCCTGCTGGCACTGTGTCCTGCAGCTCTGACCCACGCCAGAGCACGCATCATCTCCGGACAGCCCTGGGGGCAGTGCCGAGGGCACGGGCTTCGGCCTCCCGCGTGGGAGGCCCCCATGCTGAAGACGCAGAGCCACGCCGGACAGGAGGCACCGTGGCCTGAGCAGCGGGCTCCCGGCTCTGCTCTTCCATGTGCTGGTCCGCCGTCAGCTTGTCAGAGAACCCTTCCCGACACCCTTCACGCCGGGGCCGTGGGCTCCCGCCCGGCCGGTGCCCCCGCATCCCTCTCCATGCTGCGGGCCTGGCTGTCTGTGCGGCCCCTTGGGCGCCGGGTCCCTGCTCCCTCTTTGCGGAACAGGCTGGAGAAGGCAGCGCCCAGCCTCTGGCCGCGGGGGCCGAGCTCCCGCTGTGATCCGTGGGGTCCTGCGGGCACTGGGCTCCATGCTGAGCCCAGCCTCTCTCCCCTCTAGTCCTGAGAACTGAGGACTGTGGGTGTGAGTGTGGACGTGGGCGGAGGGGCAGGCTCTAGGCCCCACCAGCTTGTAAGGACCGCTAACCAGGGAGCACTGCCCAGAATTCCAGCACTGCCCAGCAGCGGTGGGTCCCCTGCAGACATGGCGCTGTCACTCAGATCGCAGGACTGAGAGCAGCCTGTGATGACAAACTCCACAGCCCTTCCCATCCCTGGGCAAAGCAGGGGCCAGGGTCAGACACCAGCTGGGCTGGCCTGGGCCCAAGGGCACCATTGGCTGTCCTTACCCGCCTGCCCGCAGCCCTCCTCCTCCCCCCTGCAGTCCTCCTCCCCCCTGCAGTCCTCCTCCCCCCTGCAGTCCTCCTCCCCCCTGCAGTCCTCCTCCCCCCTGCAGTCCTCCTCCCCCCTGCAGTCCTCCTCCTCCCTGCAGTCCTCCTCCTCCCTGCAGCCCTCCTCCTCCCTACAGTCCTCCTCCTCCCTGCAGTCCTCCTCCTCCCTACAGTCCTCCTCCTCCCTGCAGTCCTCCTCCTCCTCCCTGCAGTCCTCCTCCTCCCTGCAGCCCTCCTCCTCCCTGCAGTCCTCCTCCTCCTCCCTGCAGTCCTCCTCCTCCCTGCAGTCCTCCCCCCTGCAGTCCTCCTCCCCCCTGCAGTCCTCCTCCCCCCTGCAGTCCTCCTCCTCCCTGCAGTCCTCCTCCTCCTCCCTGCAGTCCTCCTCCTCCCTGCAGTCCTCCTCCTCCCTGCAGTCCTCCTCCTCCTCCCTGCAGTCCTCCTCCTCCTCCCTGCAGTCCTCCTCCTCCCTGCAGTCCTCCCCCCTGCAGTCCTCCTCCTCCTCCCTGCAGTCCTCCTCCTCCCTGCAGCCCTCCTCCTCCTCCCTGCAGTCCTCCTCCCTGCAGCCCTCCTCCTCCCTGCAGTCCTCCTCCCCCCTGCAGTCCTCCTCCTCCCTGCAGTCCTCCTCCTCCTCCCTGCAGTTCTCCTCCTCCCTGCAGTCCTCCTCCCCCCTGCAGTCCTCCTCCTCCCTGCAGTCCTCCTCCTCCTCCCTGCAGCCCTCCTCCTCCCTGCAGTCCTCCTCCCCCCTGCAGTCCTCCTCCTCCCTGCAGTCCTCCTCCTCCTCCCTGCAGCCCTCCTCCTCCCTGCAGTCCTCCTCCCCCCTGCAGTCCTCCTCCTCCCTGCAGTCCTCCTCCTCCTCCCTGCAGTCCTCCTCCTCCCTGCAGTCCTCCTCCTGCTCCCTGCAGTCCTCCTCCTCCCTGCAGTCCTCCTCCTCCCTGCAGTCCTCCTCCCTGCAGCCCTCCTCCTCCCTGCAGACCTCCTCCCTGCAGCCCTCCTCCTCCCTGCAGTCCTCCTCCCTGCAGCCCTCCTCCCTGTAGTCCTCCTCCCCCCTGCAGTCCTCCTCCCCCCTGCAGTCCTCCTCCCCCCTGCAGTCCTCCTCCTCCCTGCAGTCCTCCTCCCCCTCCCTGCAGTCCTCCTCCTCCCTGCAGTCCTCCTCCTCCTCCCTGCAGTCCTCCTCCTCCCTGCAGTCCTCCTCCCCCTCCCTGCAGTCCTCCTCCTCCTCCCTGCAGTCCTCCTCCTCCCTGCAGTCCTCCTCCTCCTCCCTGCAGTCCTCCTCCTCCCTGCAGTCCTCCTCCTCCTCCGTGCAGCCCTCCTCCTCCTCCCTGCAGTCCTCCTCCTCCTCCCTGCAGTCCTCCTCCTCCCTGCAGCCCTCCTCCTCCTCCCTGCAGCCCTCCTCCTCCTCCCTGCAGTCCTCCTCCCTGCAGCCCTCCTCCTCCCTGCAGTCCTCCTCCTCCCTGCAGTCCTCCTCCCTGCAGTCCTCCTCCTCCCTGCAGTCCTCCTCCTCCCTGCAGTCCTCCCCCCTGCAGTCCTCCTCCTCCTCCCTGCAGTCCTCCTCCTCCCTCCCTGCAGCCCTCCTCCTCCTCCCTGCAGTCCTCCTCCTCCCTGCAGTCCTCCTCCCTGCAGCCCTCCTCCCCCCTGCAGTCCTCCTCCCCCCCTGCAGTCCTCCTCCTCCCTGCAGTCCTCCTCCTCCCTGCAGTCCTCCTCCTCCTCCCTGCAGTCCTCCTCCTCCCTGCAGTCCTCCTCCTCCCTGCAGTCCTCCTCCCTGCAGCCCTCCTCCTCCCTGCAGTCCTCCTCCCCCCTGCAGTCCTCCTCCTCCCTGAAGTCCTCCTCCTCCCTGCAGTCCTCCTCCTCCTCCCTGCAGTCCTCCTCCTCCCTGCAGTCCTCCTCCTCCCTGCAGTCCTCCTCCTCCCTGCAGTCCTCCTCCTCCTCCCTGCAGCCCTCCTCCTCCCTGCAGTCCTCCTCCTCCCTGCAGTCCTCCTCCTCCCTGCAGTCCTCCCCCCTGCAGTCCTCCTCCTCCTCCCTGCAGTCCTCCTCCTCCTCCCTGCAGCCCACCTCCTCCTCCCTGCAGCCCTCCTCCTCCCTGCAGTCCTCCTCCTCCCTGCAGTCCTCCTCCTCCCTGCAGTCCTCCTCCTCCCTGCAGTCCTCCTCCTCCCTGCAGTCCTCCTCCCTGCAGCCCTCCTCCTCCCTGCAGACCTCCTCCCTGCAGCCCTCCTCCTCCCTGCAGTCCTCCTCCCTGCAGCCCTCCTCCCTGTAGTCCTCCTCCCCCCTGCAGTCCTCCTCCCCCCTGCAGTCCTCCTCCCCCCTGCAGTCCTCCTCCTCCCTGCAGTCCTCCTCCCCCTCCCTGCAGTCCTCCTCCTCCCTGCAGTCCTCCTCCTCCTCCCTGCAGTCCTCCTCCTCCCTGCAGTCCTCCTCCCCCTCCCTGCAGTCCTCCTCCTCCTCCCTGCAGTCCTCCTCCTCCCTGCAGTCCTCCTCCTCCCTGCAGTCCTCCTCCTCCCTGCAGTCCTCCTCCTCCTCCGTGCAGCCCTCCTCCTCCTCCCTGCAGTCCTCCTCCTCCTCCCTGCAGTCCTCCTCCTCCCTGCAGCCCTCCTCCTCCTCCCTGCAGCCCTCCTCCTCCTCCCTGCAGTCCTCCTCCCTGCAGCCCTCCTCCTCCCTGCAGTCCTCCTCCTCCCTGCAGTCCTCCTCCCTGCAGTCCTCCTCCTCCCTGCAGTCCTCCTCCTCCCTGCAGTCCTCCCCCCTGCAGTCCTCCTCCTCCTCCCTGCAGTCCTCCTCCTCCCTCCCTGCAGCCCTCCTCCTCCTCCCTGCAGTCCTCCTCCTCCCTGCAGTCCTCCTCCCTGCAGCCCTCCTCCTCCCTGCAGTCCTCCTCCCCCCTGCAGTCCTCCTCCTCCCTGAAGTCCTCCTCCTCCCTGCAGTCCTCCTCCTCCTCCCTGCAGTCCTCCTCCTCCCTGCAGTCCTCCTCCTCCCTGCAGTCCTCCTCCTCCCTGCAGTCCTCCTCCTCCTCCCTGCAGCCCTCCTCCTCCCTGCAGTCCTCCTCCTCCCTGCAGTCCTCCTCCTCCCTGCAGTCCTCCTCCTCCCTGCAGCCCACCTCCTCCTCCCTGCAGCCCTCCTCCTCCCTGCAGTCCTCCTCCTCCCTGCAGTCCTCCTCCCCCCTGCAGTCCTCCTCCTCCTCCCTGCAGTCCTCCCCCTCCCTGCAGTCCTCCTCCTCCTCCCTGCAGTCCTCCCCCTCCCTGCAGTCCTCCTCCTCCCTGCAGTCCTCCTCCTCCCTGCAGTCCTCCTCCTCCCTGCAGTCCTCCTCCTCCTCCCTGCAGTCCTCCTCCTCCCTGCAGCCTTCCTCCTCCCTGCAGTCCTCCTCCTCCTCCCTGCAGTCCTCCTCCTCCCTGCAGTCCTCCTCCTCCTCCCTGCAGTCCTCCTCCTCCCTGCAGTCCTCCTCCTCCCTGCAGTCCTCCCCCCCTGCAGTCCTCCTCCTCCTCCCTGCAGTCCTCCTCCTCCTCGCTGCAGTCCTCCTCCTCCCTGCAGTCCTCCTCCTCCCTGCAGTCCTCCTCCTCCTCCCTGCAGTCCTCCTCCTCCCTGCAGTCCTCCTCCTCCTCCCTGCAGTCCTCCTCCTCCCTGCAGTCCTCCTCCTCCCTGCAGTCCTCCTCCTCCTCCCTGCAGTCCTCCTCCTCCTCCCTGCAGCCTTCCTCCTCCCTGCAGTCCTCCTCCTCCCTGCAGCCCTCCTCCTCCCTGCAGTCCTCCTCCTCCCTGCAGTCCTCCTCCTCCCTGCAGTCCTCCTCCTCCCTGCAGTCCTCCTCCTCCCTGCAGCCCTCCTCCTCCCTGCAGTCCTCCTCCTCCCTCCCACATCCTTGGGCCTCTCAGGCTGTTGTTTATGAGTCTCTGGGGGAGTCCACCCCAGCACCTGGGCAAGGCCTGTCCAAGCAGCTCACGGACATTCTGCTCTGGGTGCCTCCCCTCAGCCCGCCCTGTCCACCCTGGCCAGGCTTCAGGACCGCAGGTAGCACTCTAGCATCTTCTCCAGCCTCGGAGTTCAGGGCCCGTGGCTGGACAGCAGCAAGAGGCTGTGTTCCCAGGGGATGGGGTGGGCTGTCACCATGGTTACCGCCTCCATGCACTGCCCAGCTGCCCTGACCGTGTCCCCCCACCACGAACGAGTACGGGCAGGCCACGGTCCTGTCCTCCACAGAGCTCCGAGAGCCTCCCGCTCGGCCCGTCCTGCTCTGGGGGGCAGGGGCGCCGGAAGGGACAGGGCAGCGAGCCCCGCGGACGTGTAACTAGCCCCAGCTGCTTTGGAATAAATCTGCTCAAGATGGGCACTGGACCTGCGGGAGCAGCAAGACTCAAACCCCTGGAAATTTCTGGCAAACTCCAGGACAAGAAGGGCAAACGTGGCACAACCATTTCCATCATAAACCACAAGCAGTTAGGACCAGGAGCACAGGGCAGGCAAGCTGAGAGGCACGGCAAATCCTCACAGTCTTGTACACACACACACACACACACACACACGCGCACACACACACACACACGCACACACATGCACACACACACACACACACACACACACACTCAGGAGGGTTTTTATTGTTTGAGAGATAAATACACGGAAGTTGAAGAACCTCACCCTCAGTTTAGCCAAGAATGGGATTAGAACTGGCAACCCCATGGAAAGCTGAGCGACGTCATGGAGTTCTTCAAAGCAGTTTGCACAGCCGCCGCAGCACCCACAACCACTGCCTGCTCCGTCTGGGCTCCTGCCTGGCCCTCCCGGCCTCCCGCCCATGGCCAGCGCCCGCCAGCACCCCAGGCCCCCCCCCCCGCCCATGGCCAGCGTCTGCCAGCACCTCAGGCCAGCAGTCCCCTCCCGGCCTCCCGCCCGTGGCCAGCGCCCGCCAGCACCCCAGGCCAGCGGTCCTCCCCCGGCCCCCCCCCACCCATGGCCAGCGCCCGCCAGCACCCCAGGCCAGCGGTCCCCTTCCAGAGTCCCCAGGGCTGAGCTGCGTCTCTGTTGCAGACCAGCATGGGGCGGGGCGGGCCTGGTGCCACACCAGCTCCCAGGAGCCCACGGGAGGCAGTGCCACAGGCAGGCTCGGCGCCAGGACCCCACACGGCCCCCTTCTCCTCCCCCTGGGCCCTCTTCGTGGCTGCCTGAACGTGGCCACGGGCGGGGGGGGAGGGGGACAGACGGGGTGGCTCGGGGTCTGGAAAGGTCACCGTGCCAGCAGACCGGAGCTGTGCGAAGGGGACCCGGAGACCAGATTGGGTTCAGGAACTTCCGATGGTGTCAAAACACCTGCCCCTGAGTTGCTGGTGGCCCTGCCAGAAGCGCGGTGAGGTCTTGAGGCCAAAGCCCCTGAGGCAGCAGGATCCTGGCCCTGCTTGGCCCGTTACCCCTCACCCCTGCCTCCGGGAGAAGATGATCCCTCCCCGGCCCCCAGGCTGCCCAAGCACTGGTCTTTGCAAAGTGCTCACCAGTCACTGGTGACGGAGAGCGGGGTACAGACCAGGGCCGGGCCTCCCTGCCCAGAAGGGTTGGTGGCCACAGCCTTGGAGCCCCAGATGGGTGTGGCCCCCCCGCACTGGGGCCCCCTCCATGGACAAGGGTACACACACGCCAGCCGGGAGCCCTGAGCGGGGCAAGGGCTCTACTGCGGGAAATGCCCCAGTGGGGCAGGTCCAAGGCCAGGCTGCAAGGAGGCCGGAGCCCAGCTGGGGTCCAGCCCGGCATCCGGGCCCACTCAGCCCGGGGTCCGGACGTACCAGGCCCCCCTCCTGGCTCTGGCTGGCTGGGGCCACTCTCTGGGGGAGCCCAGGCCCAGCAGCACAGCACCCCCTGCCCCGCAGCCCACCTCCCACCACGCTTCCCACGTGAGGGTCTGTGGCCACACCAGGGGGGCAGAGGAGTCAGGACACGGGACAGGTGTGACACTGGCCGTGGAAGTCAGCAGCCCCGCAGCCTGCTTTCTGCCCCAGCAGCGCTGCTGGCTCTGAGTGGGGGCCGCGGGCTCGGGAAGCATGCGGGGCTGAGCAGGCTGCAGTTCCGGGGTGGGCTGGGGGCAGGGGAGCGGGGGGGGCCTGGGGGTGGGAGAGTGGGGGGGCCTGGGGGCGGGAGAGCGGGGGGGTCCTGGGGGCGGGGGAGCGGGGGGGGGGCCTGGAGGTGGGGGAGCGGGGGGGGGGCCTGGGGGTGGAGGAGCGGGGGGGGGGGCCTGGGGGCGGGGGAGCGGGGGGGGCCTGGGGGCGGGGGAGCGGGGGGGCCTGGGGGCGGGGGAGCGGGGGGGGGGACTGGGAGGAGGGCTTGGAGGCAGGGGAGCGGGGGGGGGGGGTTGGGGGCAGGAGAGCGGGAGGGGGCCTGGGGGCAGGGGAGCATGGGGGGCCTGGGGGCGGGGGAGCCGGGGGGGGGCCTGGGGGCGGGGGAGCGGGGGCACCTAGGGGGGGGAGTGGGGGGGGGCCTGGCGACACCCCTGGCCCACACGGAGCCTAAATAACGGCGCTCTTCTCCTCCTGGAAGGAGGTGCAGGGCCTGGCCAGCAGCAGCTCCTTCTCGTGCACCAGGCTGTCCAGCAGGTCCTCTTGGCGGTAGTTATGGTAGACCTTCAGGAAGGCCAGGGTCGTGATGGCCAGCCAGGCCAGCCAGGAGGCCCAGAGACTGAACTGCACAGAGGAGGGCGGCGTCAGGCTGGCGCGCCCACACACAGCCCCCTCCCGCCCCCGGCCCTGAGGGACGCTGGGACATGGCACGCCTTGGTGACCCCGGACACTGTGCCTCTGCGGTAACCGTCAGGCCCAGGTCCGCGCGGGGCCAGGGAAGCCGCCCACCCTCGTCCCAGGCCGATGGGGGCTCCCCCTCCCAGAACCAGGCTGCCTCGGCCCTGAAGAGAGCCTGTAAATCCAGGGGCGCCTCCAGCCGTGGAATAATTTGACCTTTATCTGCTATTTCCAAACAGTTGAAGGGGAGAGGACTTAATCAGCTCTGGGCCTGCACCGTGTCAGCCCGATTCCCACTGAGCGTATGCATGCTCAGACCCCACAAATCAGGTCTGACGCGTCTGCCACCGAACTTGCATGAAGGTGTCTTTGACCATTTCAGCTCAGCTCAGCGGAGAACCTGCAGCCCGCCGCTTCCCCTCACACACACTGCCAGCTGACACTGGACCAGAGGCCAGGCCAGGACCAGAGGCCACGGGCCCAGGCAGAGCAGGAAGGGCTGGGCAACCCCGCAACACCTGTGCGGGGCGCAGACACAGGCTCCAGGCACAGGGAACACTAGGTTTCAGCTCAGGGCCTACCGACCACGAGTGTGCCCCCAACAAGCCTGCATGGACACGGCGTGGAGCTCCCAGCCTCCTGGAGGGGGCGCCGGAGGGCAGAGGGGTGCCGGGAGGCTGCAGGGTGCCAGGAGGACAGGGTCCTCCAGGTATGCAGCTGGTCCTGGGACACCACACGTGCCCCTGGCTCAGGGCAGCGGGCAGCCGGCAGCCTCTGAAGGGCCCCTCTTGGCCCCAGGGCAGAATCTGAGCTCCCCATTGCGCTGGGTTGGCCTGGTCTGGCGCCACCTTCCCCTCCCCCACCCCAGCTACCCGACACCCGCCTCTCCAGGGTGTCTGTCCAGCCTGTGAGTTTGTGCCCTGCCCTGCCCACCTGCATCTGCCTAGGAAAGTCCAGCTCCTTCTCCAGGAACGGCTTCTCCCATGCTCCCCAGAGGAAGGCGCCTGGCCGCCCACGCCGGCCTCACCCCGCCTGGCACAGGTTTCCTTGGGGGCGGTGGGAGGGGCGTCGCAGGCCATGCCCCGTGGCCAGCCCCCCCACACCCCCGCTCTTCCTGCCTGAACCCACCTACCTGGGCAATGGCAAACTGATGGTAGAAGGCGGAGTTGTCCACGCTCAGCTCCAAGTCCAGGTCCTGGAGCTCCTTACAGCTGCAACAAAAGGGCGCGGGCGGACGGGCAGGGCAGCTGTGAGCCGGGCCCCTCCCCACACCACACACGGCCCGGCCCCAAGGGGCACAGACAGGGGAGCTTCACAGCGGCCTCGGGGGTCAGCACAGACTCCTGCAGGAAGTCTGCAGAGCTGACCCAGCCTGGCACTGGAGGGCACCAGCGCTGGCCCCGGCTCCCGTGGTCAGTCCTCAGTTCCCCTGTCCAGTGCTGGCCTGCCCAAGCTGCTCAGAGAGAGGCAGAGGAGGGAGCCATGGCCAGAACCAAGACTGGGAGGCTACTTGGGGATCGCTATTCCCAAGGGCAGAGGACTGCCCTGTCCAGTCCTGCAGTCCCTGGGCTGAGACGGGCGTGAGGTCCAGCCGCACTGCTCAGTGGACCCAACCACGGGCCCAGCCCGCTTCAGACCCCAGTGGGAGCTCAGGCTAAAACTAACCGCTGGGGCTGGGGCGGGCCTGCACAGTGTCCACACACCGGGCTGCGGGGAGGGGTGCGGGGCCGGGCGACTCACACCCGTGTGTGACACACACCTGTGGGGCACGGTGCCCTTTTCAGTGATGGTGTCACACCACATGGTGAAGCCCACACTCACGATGGTGCTGGCGATGAAGACCAGGACCACCACCAGGGCGCTGACCAGGAGGCTCAGGAAGGCGTAGAAGAAGGACCTGAGGCCGAGAAGACAGAGAACTACTGAGAACCCCTGGGGCCTCCTCGCCTCCAGCGGTGTCCCCGAGACGGAGGGGCACAGCCCTGGAGTCAGGGCCCACGCCGGGGTTGAGCAGGGCCTCGGGCGGCGGCTGCCCCTCCACAGCTGCCCCCCTGCCAAGACTCCAGTGCTGGCCCTGAGCTGCCTGACGGGCCCAAGGCTGGAAGCTGAAGCCACCCACCACACCACCCACCACACCGTGCGGGGGAGGCAGGGCCAACACAAGGTGGCGGGTGTGTCCACTGAAATCGCAAGCCGTCCACCCACAAGGCTGTCCAGCCATGTAGTCACTGGCCTCTGTGGGCTGGACGCTGGCAGCTCCCTATGATCAAATGCGTCATCCTCATCCAAGAAGGCAGGGGGAGAGGCCTCTGAGGGGTCGCGGGACCCAGAGTCCCCACCAGGCAGGAGCAATGGTGAGCAGGAGCCATTTGTCAACCAGGAAGGGGCCCTCAGCAGACACGGATCCTGAGGTCCAGCCTCCAGAGCCCCGCTGCCGACACACCATCTGCACTGCCCAGTGTGGGTCTGCACCCTGAGCAGACTGCCCGGAGGGCGGCCATCCACCACATGGTCCCCAAGACAGGACCTGCACTACCACTTGCTCTTTGACCCGCTCTGAGTTACTCAGCCAAATCTAAAAGGCCAAGCTGGGCCGGGGCTGACCGGGCCCTGGTTGACCGGAGCGGGCATCTGGAGTGTGGAGGGGAGAGGATGCAGGCCAGGCTGCACTGGCCTCCCCGGGCCCTCGATCTCACAGGAGACACGCACCCCACAGACCACCTCACCCCAAACACCCACCTCCTCCGAAACCCTCAAAGGAGCCTGGGGTGGCTGAGTCTGAGGAGCTCGCTGAGACTGAGGTGATGGAGGGCAGAGCGGCTCCCTCCGGCCAACAACGGGAGACGAGCGAAGTGGCCGGCCAGAGAGCCTTCCACGGGCACGTGACGGAGGCCACGCTGGCCAAGGCCGGCAGAGCCCAGCTCTGTTCTCTGGTCCCATGCGGGGCACAGAGGACAAAGGAAAGGAACGGGGTCTTCCAATGTGCGCGTGACACCTGCACCCGACTGACCCGGTGCCGCCGAGGCTGGCACAGGAGCCACCGACAGCCCGAGCGCTGCGGGCTGCTCACCACGGGCCCCCCAGCCCTCGGGCTCCCAGGCAGGCGAGCGAGGCAGGAGAGGGAGGCTGGAACCCGTCCCTGGGAAAGGCAGAAGAGGCCGGGGTCACAGGGCGCTCTCCAGGCCGCAGGCTGTGGTCCGGCAGCCTCCACAGGAAGTGCGAGGCTCGTGCCGGCATGCCCATCTCTGCCCTCAGCTCGACAAGACCAAACTGACTCCCCGCGGCTCCGTGCCTCCTGCGCTCAGGGGTGCAGCCCCGCACACCGCAGCCCCGTCCCCGCAGCTCTCTGGTACACTGGACAGTCCCAGCCCTGCCCCACCTGACACCCCGCCCAGAGCCTCTGAAGAACAGGCCGTGAGCAGCGCTCTGCCCGCGCAGGGTGGAGGAAAGTGGGAAGGGGCTGTGTCGGGCTGCCCGGCGCCGGCCGTATCCATGACGCCCGCTGTGCTCCAGCCCCTCTGGAGCCCGTGCGTCCCGAGGCTGCTGAGATAACACAGGAGCTCCACTTCCTAGTCTCCTACCAACCAGCCCTCCTTGATCGCCACACTGAGGGACCCCACACCTCCATTCCCGATTCTAAACCCACCCTCCTACTCCAGGCTCGATCCAAGGGCTGGAACAGTGCACCAGAGCCCCTGAGGTCCACAGAGACCCTGCCTGGGCCTCAAGAGCTTGTATCACCCGCCTCTGAGCCCTTGCCAGTCACATGACCTTGAGCAGGTCGGTGCCTCTCTGATCCTGTTTCTCCCTCTGTGAACTGCCGTGTCTGTGAGTAAAAGTCTACAGGCAATGGCTGCCAGTATGCCCGCGAATGCACACTCCCCCCCGCCCCCCAACACCCTGGCCTGCTGCCCTGGCTCACTAGGGCCTGGGTGTGGGATAAAGGCCAGGAAGCAAAGGTGTCTGCAGTGGGGAATCATGGGAACTGGGCCGTCTGGGCGGAGCAGGCAGGGGCTAGGGGCAGGAGGGGCGGGCCAGGAAGGAGGCCTCAGACAGCCTCCCCCAAGACGGCGCAGGCTGGGGAGGGGACAGGGACAGCCTCACCCCAAGTTCACCATGCCGCTGTGCCCTCTCCCAGCACACACAAGGACAGGGCAGGACCGCAGGCAGAAAGAGGAAGCATCACACACAGGGTTAACTGTCTTTCTCAAGCTGCTTCTGGGGTACCCAGGCTGGCTGTGCCGTCTCCATGGTGACAGACATCCCAGGAAGCCCCAAGCAATCTGAGGGCTGAGCGGCAGGTGTGGGCAGGCAGATGGGTTGTTTTAACCCAGAGCTGCTGCCAACACCAGCTCAAAGGGTTCCTGTTGGGCACAGCTGCCCCGAGCCCTGGGCCCAGGACTCTGCCGCACTGCCTCCGGGGGCAGGTCCCTGAGCCCCAGGCACCAGTCAGCCACCTACTCGGTCACTCAGCAGACGAGGCTGGCTCCAGGCCCGCAGCCGCGCAGTTTCCCTGACTCCCTCTTTATACTCCGGACACACCGCCTGGGCCTCACAGCCCAGCAGACACACCTGCATAAGCAGAGGGCTGCTCCCGGAAGCTTCCCTTCTGTGAACTCAGCACCAATCAAAAGCCCCAGGACAGACCACAAGGCGGGCTCTGGACACTGGCAAGAGGACACAGCAGCAGGCTCTGAGCCTGATGTCCAGTCTTAAGAGGCAGAGTGTGTGCTGACTGTAGCCAGGCCTCCCTCCCAAACCCAGGGCCTGGCCTGGGTGACCTCAAGGCTGGACATTCAGTGGCCCTGAGGCCTGTCCCTCGCATGACAGCCTCGGCCACTGACAGAGTCCAGGCTACTGTGGTCCCCAACATGCCCCTTGGAGTCGCCTACAGCTTCCTGACCGCCCAGGCCACACCACAGAGCTGCCTGTGCCTCCTGAGGAGCCGGAACAGAGCCCTGGGACGGCCTGGAAAGGCCACGCCCAGGCCTTCCGTCTTTAAAATGGCTTCCTCTCGGTCATTTCACAGGGCAGACAGACACCTGCCTGAGGCAGGACCTGGGTTTGCTGACCATTTATGCATAGGTGACCAATGTTCTCGTCCTGTAAACTCTGAGAAGCTCTATCCTCCCTGTCCCTCTACCCCAGCCCCCGTGCCCCTCCCTGCCCAGCCCCCGTGCCCCTCCCTGCCCAGCCTCTGTGCCCCTCCCTGCCCCTGCCCAGCCCCTGTGCCCCTCCCTGCCCAGCCCCTGTGCCCCTCCCTGCCCAGCCCCTGTGCCCCTCCATACCCAGCCCCCGTGCCCCTCCCTGCCCAGCCCCCGTGCCCCTCCCTGCCCAGCCCCCGTGCCCCTCCCTGCCGCAGCCCCCGTGCCCCTCCCTGCCCAGCCCCCGTGCCCCTCCCTGCCCAGCCCCCGTGCCCCTCCCTGCCCAGCCCCCGTGCCCCTCCCTGCCCCTGCCCAGCCCCTCCCTGCCCAGCCCCCGTGCCCCTCCCTGCCCAGCCCCCGTGCCCCTCCCTGCCCAGCCCCCGTGCCCCTCCCTGCCCCTGCCCAGCCCCTCCCTGCCCAGCCCCTGTGCCCCTCCCTGCCCAGCCCCCGTGCCCCTCCCTGCCCAGCCCCTGTGCCCCTCCCTGCCCAGCCCCCGTGCCCCTCCCTGCCCCTGCCCCTGTGCCCCTCCCTGCCCAGCCCCTGTGCCCCTCCCTGCCCAGCCCCTGTGCCCCTCCTTGCCCCTGCCCAGCCCCTGTGCCCCTCCCTGCCCAGCCCCTGTGCCCCTCCCTGCCCAGCCCCTGTGCCCCTCCCTGCCCAGCCCCCGTGCCCCTCCCTGCCCAGCCCCCGTGCCCCTCCCTGCCCAGCCCCCGTGCCCCTCCCTGCCCAGCCCCCGTGCCCCTCCCTGCCCAGCCCCTGTGCCCCTCCCTGCCGCAGCCCCTGTGCCCCTCCCTGCCCCTGCCCCCGTGCCCCTCCCTGCCCAGCCCCTGTGCCCCATTCTCTGAATTCACCATGGCTCTAAACACAAGCTGGGTCTCTCGAGCGGCTCTCCTGTCTAAGCACCCCAAGGTCACTTCTCTTGAAGTCTTGAAGCTGTGTGTGAGCAATGGCACTGCTGGCTGGTGTCATAACCCCAGCATCCCAAAGAAGAGGGACCTCAGGTCCCTCCCACCCACCCTGCCCAGGCCCTCCTTCAGCCCTGTCTGTGTCCAGCGATGCTTGCCTCCACCCTGGCACACCAGTGCTGACCTGAGTAACTCCCTGTCGGTCCCTATGTGCAGGTGAGGTCCCAAACGGTATATATCCTTGGGACATGACTGTTGAGGGGTTAAGGGAGAAGGAAGAGACCTGCAGAAGGGTCAATTGCTGTCCTGTGGTGAGCTGGGCTCACACACATGCATGCACACACACAATACACACATGCTCATGCACACACATGTACACACGAGTGCATGCACACATACACGAGTGCATCCACACATGTGTGCACATGCACACGTACACATGAGTGCACTGCACACACACAGCACCTGCCAGCTCCAGCCCAGTGCAGAGCAGAGGGGGAGGAGGAGGTTGGAGACACAGGGACCCATGCTGCTCTGCTTCCACTTCCTGCAGACAGGCCGGGGCGCTGCTGAAGCCTCAGCGCCAGGCAGAGCAGGCCCACTGCTCCACTCACCGGGGCCAGCTCACCCTTACTGCTCACCTGGGCCCCGCTCACCCCCGACCCCACTCACCCCCGACCCCACTCACCCCCGACCCCGCTCACCCCCGACCCCGCTCACCTCCGACCCCGCTCGCCCCCGACCCCCCTCACCCCCGGCCCCGCTCACCCCTCGCCCCGGCCCCGCTCACCCCTCGCCCCGGCCCCGCTCACCCCCGGCCCCGGCCCCGCTCACCCCTCGCCCCGGCCCCGCTCACCCCGGCCCCGCTCACCCCCGGAGTCCCCGGCAGAGGAAGAGCAGCGCGCGCCAGGCGAGCGCGGCGGCCAGCGCGGCGGCCAGCAGCGCGGCCAGCAGGCCGAAGCGGCAGGCGGCAGGCGGCCCCCACTCCTGCACGGAGAAGCACGCGCGGCCCCGCGCCGTCAGGTTGGCGCCCAGCCACAGCCCCTCGGAGAAGAGCAGGCAGCGGCCGCGGAAGTCGTGGCCGTGCTGGGCCAGCGGCAGCGCGGCGGCCAGGCCCAGCAGCAGCGCCAGGAGCGAGCAGGCGCCCTGCGCCGCCAGGAGCCCGTCCAGCGCCATGGCGGGGCGGCCGGGGAGGGGGGCCGGGGCGCCGGTGGGCGAGGGCCGGGGCCAGGGGACGGGCCGGGGCGGGCCTGGGTGGGGGATCCGGGGGTCGCCCGGGGACGCCGGGGGCCGGGGGCCGGGTGGGGGCCCGGGGACGCCGGGGGCTGGGGACCGGGTGGGGGCCCGGGGACGCCGGGGGCCGGGGGCCGGGTGGGGGGGCCCGGGGACGCCGGGGGCCGGGGGCCGGGTGGGGGGGCCCGGGGACGCCGGGGACCGGGTGGGGGCCCGGGGACGCCGGGGACCGGGTGGGGGCCCGGGGACGCCGGGGGCCGGGTGGGGGGGCCCGGGGACGCCGGGGGCCGGGTGGGGGCCCGGGGACGCCGGGGGCCGGGTGGGGGCCCGGGGACGCCGGGGGCCGGGTGGGGGCCCGGGGACGCCGGGGGCCGGGTGGGGGGGCCTGGGGACGCTGGGGACCCGGAGCCGGGCGCCGGGCCGGGCGGCGCGGGAGGCTGCGCAGTGGCGGCGCCGGGTCCGCGCGCCCCGCCCGGACGCGTGCGCAGCGCGGTCAGCGCCCAGCACTGGGCGATCCGCGCCGCGGCGGTCAGCACCGCGGACAGCTCCTGGGGCGCGGGGCTTGGCGCGGCGCGGCGGATGGGGGCCCGGGCCCCGGATGGCGCCGCGTCCGGAGCCGGCGGGCCTCGGCCTCCCCACGCTGGCTTCCCGAGGCCCCGGGTCCCTGCGGCCTCGCCGGGCCGGGCCGGGCTGGTCTGCGGGCCTGGGCGCGCACGGCAGGCGCCGGGGCAATGGGAGCCACGCAGGGGTCACTGGCCAGCGAGCGGCCGGGCCCGGGCCCGGGAGGGACCCCGAGCTGGGCACCGCTCGCGGCCATGAGCCCTGGCGGGCGCCCGGATTAATCGAATCAGCGCTGCTGTGGGCTCCGGGACCCAGGCCCGGCCGCACCCCAGAGCGAAGCCGGGGGGCCTGGCTTCTGATGGAAAGCACCCAAGCCTCCTCTGGTCTGTGTCACACGTGTTCATCTTTCATTACAGCACCAGAGGTGCGGGGAACCCCCCTCCCCTCACCCTGTCCCGCCACTCAGCAATGCACACCGTCTCCCCGATCTGCGCTCCCTCCTGCGTGCACAGTGTGAAGCTGGCTCTGCGGTTCAACATGTCAAAGACATCCACCGTGCCTGCAGAAAGGGCTGTCTCCTGCACTACTTTTCAGGTTTGAACTCGGGACCTTGTGCTTTCCAGGCAGCCACTCCATCCCTTGGTCCAGGCTTCTAGCCCTTTTTGCTGTAGTTATTTTCTAAGAGAGATGCTCACTTTTTGCCTGGATTGTAATGCCAATGAGCCGCATCTTGTCATCTCAGGTGACCAGGGTGACAGGCGTGGGTCTGTCTGATATGGAATCTTGCAAATGCTGCTCCTGGGCTGGCCTGGGACAGGGATCTTCCTAATCTCAACCTTCTGCGTAGCTAGGGTAACTGGCATGAGGCACCAGTGCCTGGCTGCTTCATTTTCTTTCTTTTCTTTTTCTTTTGTGAAAATACTGTACAGAGTGGTTACAATTACATGGGCAAGATAATGAGTACATTTCTTATCAAGCATTGTAGCCTCTCCTTTGTTTCCCCTTCCCATCCCTTCCCAGCCTCCCCCCCCCCGCACCCCCACCCAATCCTCCCCCCCACTTCATTTTCTTAAAAAACTACACATCCCTCCATAACACTGATACTTCTGCAGGTTAAGGGCTCCTGTTGCTGTTTCCAGGGCTGCTGTGTGAACACCCGTGCACACACATGCATGTGTGCTCTTATGGTTTGCACACAGGTTTCTAAGAAACTCTTGGAAGGGGAATCATGGGGAATGCACATTTAAAATATTGGCAGAAACTACCAAACTGCTCTCTGAAAATATTGTCAACGTTTCCCTCCCAACCAGGCCACAGACCTTCCACCAGAGCAGGCCTGTTTCTCAATTGATCGCTCTCACATGGGGAAGGCTCTTTGCCGGCACGCGGCTTGCGGTCTCTTTATCACCTCAGGTGAAAGCTCTTGTGCTCACTGCCATTTGCCATTGGTCTGTAAGTCCCAAGTCTGTCTGTCCCACAGTCCCTGGAGCACACACGGAGGTCCAGCCCCAGCTCCCGCTCCACAGAAGATGCGCCCTGGGGGAATCCTGCTCCTGTGCAGTGTCCCGAGTCTCACCCGGGGAATTCAGCAAGAGTGGAAATCCATCCAGGCATTGGCAGTGGTGGGATGGTTCAGCGAGGGCTAGTTATTCCTCCAGGCTTCGGCCAAACAAAACAGATCTGGCGATCGAGAGGGAAACTACAGCCTGAGTTACAGGAATTATTAAAAGGCATAGACTCTGGAATCTTTACA
Source organism: Dipodomys spectabilis (assembly GCF_019054845.1). Classification (NCBI taxonomy): domain Eukaryota; kingdom Metazoa; phylum Chordata; class Mammalia; order Rodentia; family Heteromyidae; genus Dipodomys; species Dipodomys spectabilis. The sequence continues at coordinate 335,996 of NW_024871325.1, read as the reverse complement.
GATGAGTCCTACTAACCTTCAAAAATCAAAGAATTCCTTTGTTATCTGTATTAGTGTACTCACTGAGATTCTCCAGAGAGACAGAATACGTGTGTGAAAGCATATGCGTGTACTATACGTGTGTGTATAGGGTAGGCTATATATACACGTATGTCCTGTGGAATCCTATTTCAGTGTATGAGACACGCTGAGAAAGAGGGAAGGAAGAGCTTGGCTGAGGGCATGGCTCACAGCCGGGTCCAGAGTTTGCAGGGAGTCAGCGCTGCCATTGGAGTCTGAGGCCCACCTGCTCCCAATTCCCTCTTGACCCGGGAGGTCAGTTCTTATTCTACCTGATATTAAGGAAAAACTGCTTCACTCAATGTCTACTGGTTTGGATGTTAATCTTACCCAAAAATATATCCATAGAAACATCTAGAATCCTATCTGACCACACATTTGGGCAGTTTGGCCCAGTCAAGTTAACATGTAAGATTTGTCATCCTGTTATTGAAATATTTTCAATCTATAGAAAATATGATAAAACTCCAAAATTCATTTTTGAAAGCCAATGTCATATGAATGAAAAATCTTGTAAGAACGTATAGGGAAGAAATAGGAAGTCATAGGAAATTTTATCTACCATACTGATGGCAAGAAAGTTCAGGCAGAATTCAGTAAGCTCACTTTGTGGGCATACTGCATGTGATTTTAACTAAGCAGCACAGTCAAAACATAACAGACAATTGAAATTTTAAAAGCAGAGTTTCAGTTTCCCCATGCATATTATACCACCCTGTATAGAAACTGTAAAGAAACTAGCACCCAGTCCTGAGCTGCGGTGTGCTGTGTCTGAATGGCGTGTGACCTACTGACTGCTTCCTCCCTGAGTTTTGTGAAAGCCTTCCTCCCAGAAAGCAGAGGTCAATGTCTTTAATTTCGTCCAGAGTGGCATGTTTAGAATATGAAAGGCAGTGTGCTGTTAGCAGACACTGGGCATTGGCAAAGGGAAAATGAACCAAGCACTGACCTCTGTGTCCTGAGAACTCCGTGTTTTCCTGCACTGGCAGTCTGGAACCATCTGCACTGGCGGTCTAGAACCATCCACCCTTGGTCCCAAAGGTTAATTCAAGTGGCAAATTAAATATAAACCAATGAGTTAAAAAAAATTACAAGGCCAGGCACCAGTGCTCATACCTGTAATCCTGGCTATTTGGGAGGTAGAGATCAGGACAAAATTCTGGTGGCTAGAGAGAGAGCTGTATAAGGATTCGTTGGTGTCAGGGTGGCCGGTGGGGGCTGGGGGGACATTATTATATCAGCCTTTGCTCTCCGAAGCTCTGGAGAAGCTGCTAGAAGCTGGTGTGGCCATCACTGGAGAGTGGGGAACTGGCTGCCGCCGCAGTGGTCTGGCTGTTCCCGTCCTCTGGGGAAGTTTTGCCTTCCCTCCCAATGGCCTGTCTGAGGGCGGTTTGCCTTTTATCTGTAAACCCAGACCTTCCTGGGGGCCCAGGTAACGGGGGAGGCAGACAGGTGCAGAATGGCGGCGGAATGCCTAGCTCTTGTCCTGCCTTCGTTAATTCATGGGTAAGTAGTCGGTGCTTTTCAGCAAACGCGGTTTAAGGACCTCTTACGCTATAACCCTGTGGATGTGAAGTGTGCTGCTCATGGGCTGGGCCCTGCTGGTGGGTTGCGACTGGCAGCTGATTGGCTCCCAGCTGATTGGCTCCCAGCTGATTGGCTCCCAGGATTCTGCTCTCATCAACACATTCACCCACCCAGGACTCATAATCTGGTGGTGGATGCTTCCAGAAGTGGCGTGGTGGGAGGAGGAGGTCACGGGGGCAACCTCAGGGCCATGTCCTGAGTCTGCTCCTCTCTGTCTCTCTGCTTCGCGCTTCTTGTCTGTCTCTCTGACTCTCTTTCTTTATCTTCCCATCTGTCTCTGTCCTGCTCTGGGCTTTTCTCCCGCCTGTGTGTCTCTGCCTCGCTCTGCCTCTCTGTGTCTCTCTTTTACCCCCTGCCCCCATGCCTTCCTGGCTGTCATGGGAGGGCACTCTGGTGCCATGACACCCTGTATCATGATGCAATGATGCTCCACCAGCAACGGAGCCGGCCGACCACGCACAGGAACCTCTGACTCCAGGACTGCCCGGGCGTCCTGCAGTAAGAAGCGGCCGGTGACACGGGGAAGTTCTCAGACCGTGAGCCGGAGGCCTTGAGGTACAGCCTGGGGCCCAGACCTGTTCTCCAGGAGGCGCTCTCTTTTGGATAAACGCCCCCTTACCCAGCCTCCGTGTCTCCCCCTTTCTTCCCCGCGATCAGCACTCTCCCATCCGGCCCCAGGCTGGTGCCCCTCTCCTGCAGGAGCTGCTCTCGCACCCGCACCGTGGTCTGACTGCTTGCAGGGAAGCCCGGTGCCCCAGGAGATCACTGTTCTCCTCCCAAAGAGCCCAGGCGTCTGTGAGCAGCTGCTGTGGGCTGTCTGCCCAGCCAGGATCTCAGCACGGGCCTCACAAGCCAAACCAGCCACGGCCTTAGAAGGGGCCTTTCTATCAAAGTGGGCCCGCACAGCGCCTGCGTTGGCCTGTGGCTTCTACTGCGTGGACTGTCTGCTAAGACAGAGTCAGCAAGTGAACAAATAACAGAGGACGTTATTTCTTCACCTGTTACTCATTAAGGACCTGCCCACTTCAAAGGGTTGGTCCTGGGCAGACCCTGGCCTCAGCTCAGCCGGTGAGGTCCGCGCGGTGCGGCCTGTGCCACCGACAAGGTGGGGGAGGGGTGTGCCTGCGGCTGGCCTTGGGGCCAGAGCCTTTCTGCAGAAGCAAACGGGCCGGGCCACATTACTGTGTGGTCCTCCTCTTCCTCATTCCCCCATGCACGCCACATCCAGAACCCTTGCCACCCTAGAGCTCACACCTGGCCCTGACCATCTCCACACCACTGCTCACACCTGGTCCTGAGCATCTCCACACCACTGCTCACACCTGGCCCTGACCATCTCCACACCACTGCTCACACCTGGCCCTGACCATCTCCACACCACTGCTCACAGCTGGTCCTGACCATCTCCACACCAGCACCTGGGAGCTGCAGCACGGGCTGAGGGTGAAGTGTGCATAGTCAGGCTCACAGTACCCTGACCACAGAGCCCCTCCAGAATCTCCCAGGCTGGCTGGGCACTGGACCTCTGCACCCCCAAACCGCCAGTCAGTGCCCAGATGCGGCTGCCTCCTACTCTCCTCTCTGGGACCAGCTCTGACACACTCAAAATAATGTTCACTAAAAACCTGGCACCCTAGAGCCCAGTGCAGTTGACACATAAAAATAACTATCACACGCATCCAACACCAAAATTAAACCAGTCTGTCCTAACAGCCAGAATGGAAAGGAAATCCATGGAAGAAAGAGGAACGATTTTGTATAGTTTTAGGGGTGGGCGGCCCTTCTAAACAAGTCAGAAAATCCAGCAACAAAAGCCAGATGGAGCTATGTAAAACATGTAAATCCTCTAGGGTAAAATAGATGATAAACAGGAACCGTGCGCACTCACCTCAATGGACAAAGTTCTGCTGCCCAAGTGTACATTTTGCTCTACAAGGGCGATCAAACAGAGGAACACCAGAAAGGAAGAAAGCCCAGCCCAAACTAAACGAGCGCCGCAGAGAGCTCGGCCTGTCCACTCGGGCCTGTGGAAGCGGGGCCCGGCCGGGGGGCAGCGCCACAGCAGCACCGTCCTCTGGAAATAGGCCGGCAGCTTGGGCACACGGCCAAAGCCCGGGCCTGCGTCGTCCTCCCACAGTCTGGCCACCTCTGGGAAGCCATGGCGCTCGGAGAAGCTCCACTTCCTAAGGACATATGTGCACAAATGTTTATTACGCCTCTTTGTTCCAGCCAAAAACAGAGGCCGCCAGAATATTTCTAATAAGGCAGAAAAGGGCTAGATGGGTTCTGGCGGTTCCTCACGATAGGACTACCAGTCCATTTTGTGAGAGCTGGCTTGGGGGACAGTCTGTCCTAGGCCGGTCCTATGTTCAAAAGAACAAAAGATGGCTGAGTGTGCATGCATGTGTGTGCATGTGCACGTGTGGGTGTCGGTGTGAGGACACAGAGAAGCTGCGGTCACTGGCCACAGCAATGGCCTGGGTCTGGGTCTGCGCTGGCTTTGGCTGCTGGCATTTGACGGGAAACGCTGCAAGATAAAGTTTCTGCCCCCTGCCTTGGGCTGAGCGGGCTTGCCCTCCCGCCCCCCCTAGGATGGCTGATTCTAACACTTCAGATTTGTGCACATAGACAAAGAAATTTCCCTGAAAATAAAGTGAGAATTACTAGTGTGCTGCATGTAAATGAACCGCTAATTACTTTTTACAAACAGCATTTAGGCAACTGGTGCCACACTGTGCCTTGCTGGCTTCCAAGGTCCTCTGCACTCACCAGGCTGCCTGTCCTCTCCCGTCTCAGGACACAGCCCTCCCACACCCTCCCACGGCCCCTGCCCGAGGGATGGCCCTGCCCCCTCCCCCCCACCCCCCACACCGAAGCCCAGCCCCAGCTCACAGCAGCCCGGAGTGCGGGAAGACCCCAGAAGCAGGGGCACCAGCCGTGCAGCGGGAAGAGGGCTTCGTTGTGCTTCCCAGCCCCCGTCCTTTGTTGCATGGTTCTTGTTACGAAGTGTCTGGTCCCATCGGGGTGACAGCCCAGGTCCACGTGTAGAATCTGGCATTGTATGTTATGCAAATTAATTGATTTAATTTAAATTAATTTAAGCTCAAATCCCTGGGCACAGCTGGTAGCTACCTTATTTTACAAGGCAGACACACACGTGGCACGCCCCCCAATGGTGTTGGCAGCACTGGAAAGGTGAAATCCAGCCACCTTACACAACACACACAGCAAGCCCCAGTGGACTGAGGAGCCGCGCCAAGCCGTTCAGAAGGACGTGCACTGTCCACACTGCCCAAGGCCCAAGCTAAGCACACCACAAACCAGCAACCCAGCCGCCTAATAAAACAGAACGTCCAGCTGCCCAAGACGGCTTCCGAGTGAAAGGGCAAACAAGAAAGGCTCGGGTGAAATCGTGGCCATGTGTGCTGTCTCCGGGGTCCCTGTCATCCTTTCTACTCAAGAGAATGGTGGTTTGCGGCCAGCCTGGGCAAACACTTCCAGAGCCCCATCTCTCCAGCAAGGTGGTGTGCGCGAGCCTGCATCCCCGCTGCGTGGGAAGCACACACAGGAGGGCCACGGTCCACTCAGAAGCTCGGTCACTGCCGGCTCCCCACCGGGACGGGACAGCTGGACAGCTCAGGACAGGACAGCATGGACGGGGCGGGGGGGGGGTCAGCTGCCCCCCACAGATCTCTCCCGGGACGGGGAGGGGTCACAGAACCCCAGCTCCCGTCCTCCCCTACCTTCTCCTTAAGGCTCACTGGAGCTAATGCAAGAACCTTGCTGTCCTCTGGGCGCCCAGGTCTCTGGGGGTGACCCTGGCTGGGCCTGGGCTCCTCACGGGGCAGCAGAAGCTCATCGGGGCTCAAGGCTCCCTCTGGAAAGGACGTGGCCTCTGCCGAGGACCGAGGGCCATGGTGCTGACGTGGCCCTGTACCCTGCCCTGCCCTGCCCGAGCACAGCTGCCCGCAGGACCTCCGCCCACGCCGCGGCCCGCTCCACCACCTCCCACCAGGCAAGGGGGCACAGGGCCTTGGCCGTCCCCAGAGACCCCCGCAGAAGGGCCATCCACGCCCACTGTCCCTTCTCTGCTCCTACCCTGCCCCGTTCTTGACAAATTCAGCCAGTCCATCCTCCATCCCCCAGCCCGCTGCACCCTGGGAGCCGGCACTGATGAAGTGCGGGTAATGGATGACACCTATCAGCCGTTGGGCGGAACCGCCAAGGTGGGCAGTCCCTCGGGACTCTCAGCAGCCCCGGAACCTACCCGGCCCGGGGAGATCCCTGGCCAGGGTCTCAGAACAGGGCTGGGAAGCAGGGGAGTCGAGGGCCTGACCCAGAGCCCTGTCCATGCTCCTCTGCCTGCTGAGACACAGGCAGCAAGCGGCCGGGCCCTGAGGGCAGACAGGCCCCTGCACACAGCAGGCAGACAAGTATATCCTGCCCAGAGAAACCCATCCCCCCCCAGAGACCCCATCCCCCCTGGAGAGACCCCATCCTGCCCAGAGAGACCCCATCTCCCCTGGAGAGACCTCATCCCACCCGGAGAGACCCCATCCCCCCTGGAGAGACTCCATCCCACCCAGAGAGACCCCATCTCCCCTGGAGAGACCCCATCCCACCCGGAGAGACCCCATCTCTCCTGGAGAGACCCCATCCCACCCGGAGAGACCCCATCCCACCTGGAGAGACCCCATCCCACCCGGAGAGACCCCATCCCACCCGGAGAGACCCCATCCCCTGGAGAGACCCCATCCCGCCCGGAGAGACCCCATCCCGCCCGGAGAGACCCCATCCCGCCCGGAGAGACCCCATCCCACCCGGAGAGACCCCATCCCACCCGGAGAGACCCCATCCCACCCGGAGAGACCCCATCCCCTGGAGAGACCCCATCCCGCCCGGAGAGACCCCATCCCGCCCGGAGAGACCCCATCCCACCCAGAGAGACCCCATCCCACCCAGAGAGACCCCATCCCACCCGGAGAGACCCCATCCCACCCGGAGAGACCCCATCCCACCCGGAGAGACCCCATCCCACCCGGAGGGACCCCATCCCCTGGAGAGACCCCATCCCACCCGGAGAGACCCCATCCTGCCCAGAGAGACCACATCCCACCCGGAGAGACCCCATCCCACCCGGAGAGACCCCATCCCGCCCGGAGAGACCCCATCCCGCCCGGAGAGACCCCATCCCGCCCGGAGAGACCCCATCCCACCCGGAGAGACCCCATCCCACCCGGAGAGACCCCATCCCACCCGGAGAGACCCCATCCCACCCGGAGAGACCCCATCCCCTGGAGAGACCCCATCCCACCCGGAGAGACCCCATCCCGCCCAGAGAGACCCCATCCCACCCGGAGAGACCCCATCCCACCCGGAGACACCCCATCCCCCCTGGAGAGACCCCATCCCACCCGGAGAGACCCCATCCCACCCGGAGAGACCCCATCCCGCCCGGAGAGACCCCATCCCACCCGGAGAGACCCCATCCCGCCCAGAGAGACCCCATCCCACCCGGAGAGACCCCATCCCGCCCAGAGAGACCCCATCCCCCCTGGAGAGGCCGCACAGCAGCAGCGGGAGCGGTAAGGAGCCAGCACACACAGGCCACAGCCCCCAGTGCCAAGAGGTGTCCTGGACACGGGACGGGACGTTCCTTCTGGAGACCTGTCGGGGGCGGTGGGAGCTTGGGCTGGGCTCACCCCGAGACGGAGGCGCCTCTGGTGGAGATACCAGGCAGGCACAGAAAGCAGCCTGGGCGGGCCTGTGGCGGCCCCTCCCTGGCCAGCTCCACCCACCGCCCCGGGCAGGGCCGAGGGCTGGCAGGGCCAGCAGAGAGGCCAAGGGAGATGACGGTGAGCCTCCGAGCAGAGGCAGCCCCCAGGCAGGTCCGTGGGGCCCGAGAGCTGGCTGGGGCCCCTGCTGCTGGGCCCACCGGGGGAAACCCCTCCCTGCCCGCCACCTCAACTCGGAGCCTCCCACAGGCCTGTCCTGCTGGCACAGCCCTTGCCACCCGCGGGCCTCACGGGCAGCCCTGACCCTGGACGGCACCGCCCCTCAGGCTGCCAAGCCGCTCCCAGGCTGCCCTGACCGGTGGCGCGTGGGCAGAGAGCAAGGCCCCGTGGCCCTCCTGAGGGGGGCCACCCCGTGCCCCCCTCCCTCACAGACCCGTGACAGGGCGTGTTGGATGAAAGGGTCGGCACGGGCCACCCTCCCGGCTGCCGCCTTTATTTTATGACTAAATTAACATGATAGATGCACACACACGTCTGGGCCACCACTCCAAGAGGAGGGGTGAACTCCCCCCCCACCCCGCTTGCTCATCCCCAGCTGTCCTCAGGCACGTCCATCTATCTTGCCGCTGACCTTCATCCCCCCGGGACGGATGGGGCGAGCCACTGCTCCAGAGCCTTGGCTCGGAGCTCGGGTTTACAGCCCGCTCATCTGCCCACGTCCGCACGGCAAATCAATAAAAAGCCCTTTACTATCTCACTTAAATCACTGAATAACTAACCAGGCTGAGCTGGACCCCAAGATGGCACAGCTTCCTGCCAGGGAGAGGCCAGGGCCGGGCCGGGCCGGGGCCTCGACTCACACCGGTCACCGCGAGTGGAGTGAGGCCCTTCACGCGGGCGGGGCGGGGGGGGGGGAAGCTGCCTGGGGCGGCGTGTGCAGGGCCTACACAGACCCCCAGGGGTCAGGACACACCTGCTGCACTCAAGTCTCCGGTGGCCAGATGCCAGGCAGTGTCTGAGGGAATGTCAGGGCAGTGGCACCTTCGCCAGGTTCTGGGCAGGTCTGGAAGGTCACACGGTCGGCGCACAGCCCTGGGCACACAGCCCTGGGCACAGCTCCGCGGGAGCGTGGCACCCACACCTCCACCAACGGCATAGGGACAACTCGACGTGGACAAACACGGACTTGGGTGAGCGACACCACACTGGGATGGGAACCACAGGAGCCCAGCTCTGAGTGTGCAGACATTTAACTCATTCATTTAGCTTTTATTTTCCTTTTTATGTATGCATAAGAGTGAGCTATGATAAAATCTATGATTAAATAAGTCTACAGGAGCCCTTCGATGAATATAAAGTAGCATTCCTACATGATAAAGCATGTGTCACCATTTTATGGGCAGCATTTTTTCTTTCTTAGAGGTTCATAAAGTAACAGTCCACCTTACAATCTGTGGCATTCGGCAAAACGGATCAAAATGAAGAGCCAAGGTCTGGCAGGGTCCATTCAAGAGAAGCAAGAACAACCTGCACCCCTCGGCCCAGCCTGTGACACACCACATCCACGAGCAGCCTGTGACACACCACATCCACAAGCAGCCTGTGACACACCACATCCACAAGCAGCCTGACACACCACATCCACAAGCAGCCTGTGACACACCACATCCACAAGCAGCCTGTGACACACCACATCCACGAGCAGCCTGACACACCACATCCACGAGCAGCCTGACACACCACATCCACGAGCAGCCTGTGACACACCACATCCACGAGCAGCCTGACACACCACATCCACGAGCAGCCTGACACACCACATCCACAAGCAGCCTGACACACCACATCCACGAGCAGCCTGTGACACACCACATCCACGAGCAGCCTGACACACCACATCCACAAGCAGCCTGACACACCACATCCACAAGCAGCCTGACACACCACATCCACGAGCAGCCTGACACACCACATCCACAAGCAGCCTGTGACACACCACATCCACGAGCAGCCTGACACACCACATCCACAAGCAGCCTGTGACACACCACATCCACGAGCAGCCTGTGACACACCAAATCCACAAGCAGCCTGTGACACACCACATCCACGAGCAGCCTGACATACCACATCCACGAGCAGCCTGACACACCACATCCACAAGCAGCCTGACACACCACATCCACGAGCAGCCTGACACACCACATCCACAAGAAGCCTGTGACACACCACATCCACGAGCAGCCTGACACACCACATCCACAAGCAGCCTGTGACACACCACATCCACGAGCAGCCTGTGACACACCACATCCACGAGCAGCCTGACACACCACATCCACAAGCAGCCTGACACACCACATCCACAAGCAGCCTGTGACACACCACATCCACAAGCAGCCTGTGACACACCACATCCACAAGCAGCCTGTGACACACCACATCCACGAGCAGCCTGTGACACACCACATCCACGAGCAGCCTGTGACACACCACATCCACAAGCAGCCTGACACACCACATCCACAAGCAGCCTGACACACCACATCCACAAGCAGCCTGACACACCACATCCACAAGCAGCCTGACACACCACATCCACGAGCAGCCTGACACACCACATCCACAAGCAGCCTGTGACACACCACATCCACGAGCAGCCTGTGACACACCACATCCACGAGCAGCCTGTGACACACCACATCCACAAGCAGCCTGTGACACACCACATCCACAAGCAGCCTGTGACACACCACATCCACGAGCAGCCTGACACACCACATCCACGAGCAGCCTGACACACCACATCCACAAGCAGCCTGTGACACACCACATCCACAAGCAGCCTGTGACACACCACATCCACAAGCAGCCTGACACACCACATCCACAAGCAGCCTGACACACCACATCCACAAGCAGCCTGACACACCACAACCACAAGCAGCCTGACACACCACATCCACGAGCAGCCTGACACACCACATCCACAAGCAGCCTGTGACACACCACATCCACGAGCAGCCTGTGACACACCACATCCACGAGCAGCCTGTGACACACCACATCCACAAGCAGCCTGTGACACACCACATCCACAAGCAGCCTGTGACACACCACATCCACGAGCAGCCTGACACACCACATCCACGAGCAGCCTGACACACCACATCCACAAGCAGCCTGTGACACACCACATCCACAAGCAGCCTGTGACACACCACATCCACAAGCAGCCTGACACACCACATCCACGAGCAGCCTGACACACCACATCCACAAGCAGCCTGTGACACACCACATCCACGAGCAGCCTGTGACACACCACATCCACGAGCAGCCTGTGACACACCACATCCACAAGCAGCCTGTGACACACCACATCCACGAGCAGCCTGACACACCACATCCACGAGCAGCCTGACACACCACATCCACGAGCAGCCTGTGACACACCACATCCACGAGCAGCCTGACACACCACATCCACAAGCAGCCTGACACACCACATCCACAAGCAGCCTGACACACCACATCCACGAGCAGCCTGACACACCACATCCACGAGCAGCCTGACACACCACATCCACGAGCAGCCTGTGACACACCACATCCACAAGCAGCCTGACACACCACATCCACGAGCAGCCTGACACACCACATCCACGAGCAGCCTGACACACCACATCCACGAGCAGCCTGTGACACACCACATCCACAAGCAGCCTGACACACCACATCCACGAGCAGCCTGTGACACACCACATCCACAAGCAGCCTGACACACCACATCCACAAGCAGCCTGTGACACACCACATCCACAAGCAGCCTGTGACACACCACATCCACAAGGAGCCTGACACACCACATCCACAAGCAGCCTGACACACCACATCCACAAGCAGCCTGTGACACACCACATCCACAAGCAGCCTGACACACCACATCCACGAGCAGCCTGTGACACACCACATCCACGAGCAGCCTGACACACCACATCCACAAGCAGCCTGTGACACACCACATCCACAAGCAGCCTGTGACACACCACATCCACAAGCAGCCTGACACACCACATCCACAAGCAGCCTGACACACCACATCCACAAGCAGCCTGTGACACACCACATCCACGAGCAGCCTGACACACCACATCCACGAGCAGCCTGACACACCACATCCACGAGCAGCCTGTGACACACCACATCCACAAGCAGCCTGTGACACACCACATCCACGAGCAGCCTGTGACACACCACATCCACAAGCAGCCTGACACACCACATCCACAAGCAGCCTGACACACCACATCCACAAGCAGCCTGACACACCACATCCACAAGCAGCCTGTGACACACCACATCCACAAGCAGCCTGACACACCACATCCACAAGCAGCCTGACACACCACATCCACAAGCAGCCTGTGACACACCACATCCACAAGCAGCCTGACACACCACATCCACAAGCAGCCTGTGACACACCACATCCACAAGCAGCCTGTGACACACCACATCCACGAGCAGCCTGTGACACACCACATCCACAAGCAGCCTGACACACCACATCCACAAGCAGCCTGTGACACACCACATCCACAAGCAGCCTGTGACACACCACATCCACAAGCAGCCTGTGACACACCACATCCACAAGCAGCCTGACACACCACATCCACGAGCAGCCTGTGACACACCACATCCACGAGCAGCCTGACACACCACATCCACGAGCAGCCTGTGACACACCACATCCACAAGCAGCCTGACACACCACATCCACAAGCAGCCTGACACACCACATCCACAAGCAGCCTGTGACACACCACATCCACAAGCAGCCTGACACACCACATCCACAAGCAGCCTGTGACACACCACATCCACAAGCAGCCTGTGACACACCACATCCACGAGCAGCCTGACACACCACATCCACGAGCAGCCTGACACACCACATCCACGAGCAGCCTGACACACCACATCCACGAGCAGCCTGTGACACACCACATCCACGAGCAGCCTGACACACCACATCCACGAGCAGCCTGTGACACACCACATCCACAAGCAGCCTGTGACACACCACATCCACGAGCAGCCTGTGACACACCACATCCACGAGCAGCCTGACACACCACATCCACAAGCAGCCTGACACACCACATCCACGAGCAGCCTGACACACCACATCCACAAGCAGCCTGACACACCACATCCACGAGCAGCCTGACACGCCACATCCACGAGCAGCCTGTGACACACCACATCCACGAGCAGCCTGTGACACACCACATCCACAAGCAGCCTGTGACACACCACATCCACAAGCAGCCTGTGACACACCACATCCACAAGCAGCCTGTGACACACCACATCCACAAGCAGCCTGTGACACACCACATCCACAAGCAGCCTGACACACCACATCCACAAGCAGCCTGTGACACACCACATCCACAAGCAGCCTGTGACACACCACATCCACAAGCAGCCTGACACACCACATCCACAAGCAGCCTGTGACACACCACATCCACAAGCAGCCTGACACACCACATCCACGAACAGCCTGACACACCACATCCACAAGCAGCCTGACACACCACATCCACAAGCAGCCTGTGACACACCACATCCACGAGCAGCCTGACACACCACATCCACGAGCAGCCTGACACACCACATCCACGAGCAGCCTGACACACCACATCCACAAGCAGCCTGTGACACACCACATCCACAAGCAGCCTGACACACCACATCCACGAGCAGCCTGTGACACACCACATCCACAAGCAGCCTGTGACACACCACATCCACAAGCAGCCTGACACACCACATCCACGAGCAGCCTGTGACACACCACATCCACAAGCAGCCTGACACACCACATCCACAAGCAGCCTGTGACACACCACATCCACAAGCAGCCTGTGACACACCACATCCACAAGGAGCCTGACACACCACATCCACAAGCAGCCTGACACACCACATCCACAAGCAGCCTGTGACACACCACATCCACAAGCAGCCTGACACACCACATCCACGAGCAGCCTGTGACACACCACATCCACGAGCAGCCTGACACACCACATCCACAAGCAGCCTGTGACACACCACATCCACAAGCAGCCTGTGACACACCACATCCACAAGCAGCCTGACACACCACATCCACAAGCAGCCTGACACACCACATCCACAAGCAGCCTGTGACACACCACATCCACGAGCAGCCTGACACACCACATCCACGAGCAGCCTGACACACCACATCCACGAGCAGCCTGTGACACACCACATCCACAAGCAGCCTGTGACACACCACATCCACAAGCAGCCTGACACACCACATCCACAAGCAGCCTGACACACCACATCCACAAGCAGCCTGACACACCACATCCACAAGCAGCCTGACACACCACATCCACAAGCAGCCTGTGACACACCACATCCACAAGCAGCCTGACACACCACATCCACAAGCAGCCTGACACACCACATCCACAAGCAGCCTGTGACACACCACATCCACAAGCAGCCTGACACACCACATCCACAAGCAGCCTGTGACACACCACATCCACAAGCAGCCTGTGACACACCACATCCACGAGCAGCCTGTGACACACCACATCCACAAGCAGCCTGACACACCACATCCACAAGCAGCCTGTGACACACCACATCCACAAGCAGCCTGTGACACACCACATCCACAAGCAGCCTGTGACACACCACATCCACAAGCAGCCTGACACACCACATCCACGAGCAGCCTGTGACACACCACATCCACGAGCAGCCTGACACACCACATCCACGAGCAGCCTGTGACACACCACATCCACAAGCAGCCTGACACACCACATCCACAAGCAGCCTGACACACCACATCCACAAGCAGCCTGTGACACACCACATCCACAAGCAGCCTGACACACCACATCCACAAGCAGCCTGTGACACACCACATCCACAAGCAGCCTGTGACACACCACATCCACGAGCAGCCTGACACACCACATCCACGAGCAGCCTGACACACCACATCCACGAGCAGCCTGTGACACACCACATCCACGAGCAGCCTGTGACACACCACATCCACGAGCAGCCTGACACACCACATCCACAAGCAGCCTGTGACACACCACATCCACAAGCAGCCTGTGACACACCACATCCACGAGCAGCCTGTGACACACCACATCCACGAGCAGCCTGACACACCACATCCACAAGCAGCCTGACACACCACATCCACGAGCAGCCTGACACACCACATCCACAAGCAGCCTGACACACCACATCCACGAGCAGCCTGACACACCACATCCACGAGCAGCCTGTGACACACCACATCCACAAGCAGCCTGACACACCACATCCACAAGCAGCCTGACACACCACATCCACAAGCAGCCTGTGACACACCACATCCACAAGCAGCCTGACACACCACATCCACAAGCAGCCTGTGACACACCACATCCACAAGCAGCCTGTGACACACCACATCCACGAGCAGCCTGACACACCACATCCACAAGCAGCCTGACACACCACATCCACAAGCAGCCTGTGACACACCATATCCACAAGCAGCCTGTGACACACCACATCCACAAGCAGCCTGTGACACACCACATCCACAAGCAGCCTGACACACCACATCCACGAGCAGCCTGTGACACACCACATCCACAAGCAGCCTGACACACCACATCCACGAGCAGCCTGACACACCACATCCACGAGCAGCCTGTGACACACCACATCCACAAGCAGCCTGACACACCATATCCACAAGCAGCCTGACACACCACATCCACAAGCAGCCTGTGACACACCACATCCACAAGCAGCCTGTGACACACCACATCCACAAGCAGCCTGACACACCACATCCACGAGCAGCCTGTGACACACCACATCCACAAGCAGCCTGACACACCACATCCACGAGCAGCCTGACACACCACATCCACAAGCAGCCTGACACACCACATCCACGAGCAGCCTGACACACCACATCCACAAGCAGCCTGACACACCACATCCACGAGCAGCCTGACACACCACATCCACAAGCAGCCTGACACACCACATCCACGAGCAGCCTGACACACCACATCCACGAGCAGCCTGTGACACACCACATCCACGAGCAGCCTGACACACCACATCCACAAGCAGCCTGACACACCACATCCACGAGCAGCCTGTGACACACCACATCCACAAGCAGCCTGTGACACACCACATCCACGAGCAGCCTGACACACCACATCCACGAGCAGCCTGTGACACACCACATCCACAAGCAGCCTGACACACCACATCCACGAGCAGCCTGTGACACACCACATCCACGAGCAGCCTGTGACACACCACATCCACAAGCAGCCTGTGACACACCACATCTACGAGCAGCCTGACACACCACATCCACAAGCAGCCTGACACACCACATCCACGAGCAGCCTGTGACACACCACATCCACAAGCAGCCTGTGACACACCACATCCACGAGCAGCCTGACACACCACATCCACAAGCAGCCTGTGACACACCACATGCACGAGCAGCCTGACACACCACATCCACAAGCAGCCTGACACACCACATCCACAAGCAGCCTGACACACCACATCCACAAGCAGCCTGACACACCACATCCACGAGCAGCCTGTGACACACCACATCCACAAGCAGCCTGTGACACACCACATCCACAAGCAGCCTGTGACACACCACGTCCACGAGCAGCCTGACACACCACATCCACAAGCAGCCTGACACACCACATCCACAAGCAGCCTGTGACACACCACATCCACAAGCAGCCTGTGACACACCACATCCACAAGCAGCCTGTGACACACCACATC
Source organism: Dipodomys spectabilis (assembly GCF_019054845.1). Classification (NCBI taxonomy): domain Eukaryota; kingdom Metazoa; phylum Chordata; class Mammalia; order Rodentia; family Heteromyidae; genus Dipodomys; species Dipodomys spectabilis. Next base: position 319,704 of record NW_024871325.1, on the reverse strand, counting down.
CACGAGCAGCCTGTGACACACCACATCCACAAGCAGCCTGTGACACACCACATCCACAAGCAGCCTGTGACACACCACATCCACGAGCAGCCTGACACACCACATCCACAAGCAGCCTGACACACCACATCCACAAGCAGCCTGTGACACACCACATCCACAAGCAGCCTGTGACACACCACATCCACAAGCAGCCTGTGACACACCACATCCACGAGCAGCCTGACACACCACATCCACAAGCAGCCTGACACACCACATCCACAAGCAGCCTGACACACCACATCCACAAGCAGCCTGACACACCACATCCACAAGCAGCCTGACACACCACATCCACGAGCAGCCTGTGACACACCACATCCACAAGCAGCCTGACACACCACATCCACGAGCAGCCTGTGACACACCACATCCACGAGCAGCCTGTGACACACCACATCCACAAGCAGCCTGACACACCACATCCACGAGCAGCCTGACACACCACATCCACGAGCAGCCTGTGACACACCACATCCACAAGCAGCCTGTGACACACCACATCCACAAGCAGCCTGTGACACACCACATCCACGAGCAGCCTGACACACCACATCCACAAGCAGCCTGACACACCACATCCACAAGCAGCCTGTGACACACCACATCCACAAGCAGCCTGACACACCACATCCACGAGCAGCCTGTGACACACCACATCCACAAGCAGCCTGACACACCACATCCACAAGCAGCCTGACACACCACATCCACGAGCAGCCTGTGACACACCACATCCACGAGCAGCCTGACACACCACATCCACGAGCAGCCTGTGACACACCACATCCACGAGCAGCCTGTGACACACCACATCCACAAGCAGCCTGTGACACACCACATCCACAAGCAGCCTGACACACCACATCCACGAGCAGCCTGACACACCACATCCACGAGCAGCCTGACACACCACATCCACAAGCAGCCTGACACACCACATCCACGAGCAGCCTGTGACACACCACATCCACAAGCAGCCTGTGACACACCACATCCACAAGCAGCCTGTGACACACCACATCCACAAGCAGCCTGTGACACACCACATCCACAAGCAGCCTGACACACCACATCCACAAGCAGCCTGTGACACACCACATCCACAAGCAGCCTGACACACCACATCCACAAGCAGCCTGTGACACACCACATCCACAAGCAGCCTGTGACACACCACATCCACGAGCAGCCTGTGACACACCACATCCACGAGCAGCCTGTGACACACCACATCCACGAGCAGCCTGACACACCACATCCACAAGCAGCCTGACACACCACATCCACGAGCAGCCTGACACACCACATCCACGAGCAGCCTGACACACCACATCCACAAGCAGCCTGACACACCACATCCACGAGCAGCCTGACACACCACATCCACGAGCAGCCTGTGACACACCACATCCACGAGGAACTGAAGGACCCGAGAAACACAGGAACTACTTACACACCCAGAAGAGGAAGGCATAAAGCTCAACATCAACTCATTAAAAAGAGAGAAGAAAGGAGGAGGAGGCAAGGAAGGAGGAGGGAAGGAAAGAAGGAGGAAAGGAAGTGAAGGAGAGAGGGAGGGAAGGAAGGGAAGGAGGGAAGGAAGGAAGGAGGGAAGGAAGGAGGAAGGGAGGGAGGGAGGGAGGAAGAGAGGAAGGGAGGAAGGAAGGAGAAAAAGAGGAGGAGTAGGGCTGGGAAAGGAAGAGATAAAGCTACCATGACTTGTGGATGATGTTGCCTTTGCAAAAAATGTAGCTGGGTTGACTTAGCCACAGGAAGAAGCCAGTTACAAGATAAAACTGGAAAACAAATCACTGCTATTCCTCGATGCCAGCAGGAATCAGCCAGGAAATAAGACAGCGCTGCCGAGGAACGGGCGCGCATGCAGGGTAAGTTTCGGAACGCCCTGAGAGCACTCCGCGGGCAGCCAGAGAGCCTAGATGCCGCGGTCGGACAGGCAGTGACCGGCTCCACCACCAACGCACGCCGTGCAAACCCCAGGCCCTGCCGAGAGACGCCGCAGTCCCATGCCAAGCTAACCGTGGCAGGATAAGAATACTCCCTGTGAACAGAGAAGCAGACTGGAGATGAGTAAGAAGACAGCTGCACAGCCATGGCGCCAGTGCGCTGTGCGGGTGAGGATGCGCGAGAGTGCCAGGCCCGCAGTGAGCCACGAGTCAAGGGCGGCCGACACCGGGGAGAGTGCCGGGAGAGGGCCTGCTAGATGCAGATACACCAAGTCAGCCCACGCTGCACCTCCACGCCATCCCGACCTCGCAAGGCCAGAGCAGGCCAGCCACCCTGACCTCACAAAGCCAGAGCAGGCCAGCCACCCCAACCTCACAAAGCCAGAGCAGGCCAGCCACCCCAACCTCACAAAGCCAGAGCAGGCCAGCCACCCCAACCTCACAAAGCCAGAGCAGGCCAGCCACCCCAACCTCACAAAGCCAGAGCAGGCCAGCCACCCCGACCTCACAAAGCCAGAGCAGGCCAGCCACCCCGACCTCGCGAAGCCAGAGCAGACCAGCCACCCCGACCTCACGAAGCCAGAGCAGGCCAGCCACCCCGACCTCACGAAGCCAGAGCAGGCCAGCCACCCCGACCTCACGAAGCCAGAGCAGGCCAGCCACCCCGACCTCACGAAGCCAGAGCAGGCCAGCCACCCCGACCTCACGAAGCCAGAGCAGGCCAGCCACCCCGACCTCACGAAGCCAGAGCAGGCCAGCCACCCCGACCTCACGAAGCCAGAGCAGGCCAGCCACCCCGACCTCACGAAGCCAGAGCAGGCCAGCCACCCCGACCTCACGAAGCCAGAGCAGACCAGCCACCCCGACCTCACGAAGCCAGAGCAGACCAGCCACCCCGACCTCACGAAGCCAGAGCAGGCCAGCCACCCCGACCTCACAAAGCCAGAGCAGGCCAGCCACCCTGACCTCGCAAAGCCAGAGCAGGCCAGCCATCCCAACCTCACAAAGCCAGAGCAGGCCAGCCACCCTGACCTCACAAAGCCAGAGCAGGCCAGCCATCCCAACCTCACAAAGCCAGAGCAGGCCAGCCACCCCGACCTCACAAAGCCAGAGCAGGCCAGCCACCCCAACCTCACAAAGCCAGAGCAGGCCAGCCACCCCGACCTCACGAAGCCAGAGCAGGCCAGCCACCCCGACCTCACGAAGCCAGAGCAGGCCAGCCACCCCGACCTCGCGAAGCCAGAGCAGGCCAGCCACCCCGACCTCGCAAAGCCAGAGCAGGCCAGCCACCCCGACCTCGCAAAGCCAGAGCAGGCCAGCCACCCCAACCTCGCAAAGCCAGAGCAGGCCAGCCGGGCCCCGACCTCTGCTGCTGCCCGCCGGCGGGGTCACCTCCAGGACCCACCAAATGTGGGGCAGCTCCACCACCCTTCCAGGCTGCACAGGACTGGCAGGTTTCCGGGGCAAGTTGCTGGAGACAGAGAAGACCCCGCAGGCACCGCCCGGCCGCAGCAGCAGGTGCCCCCCCTCTCCCCCCCCCCCCAGCTTCAGACAGGTTCTTGGAGGGGAGGAGAAGCAATCTCCTTCACATACATGTTTAATTGGAAATTAATATTGATGAGGCTCCTGAATGGGGGCTGTGGGGTTAATAAATATTCACGCAGGCCTCCCCTCCCCCTTGGCCTCCTCTTTGTGTTCAAGGCCCAGCCCGGTGAGGGAACCTGGTGGGGACCTGGCTTCCTCCTGCCGGCCCCCCACCCGCGGGAGAGGCCCTGGCTGGGATGGGGCTCCTCCGTGAGTCCCAGGGGCGCTCTGGGCTCCCCGCACCCCAGCACCTGTGCCGGCCCCACGGCTGCCCCGCGCCCACCTCCCGGGTCCCGAGCTGCGCCTACAGCGGGGCTCCAGCGCCCCCGTGTGGCCCAGCAGCAGGGAGCCCCGTCCCCAGCCCGAGGACCCAGGACACCAGGTGGCACCCAGGCCACAGCCCCTCCATCCCGCGCCCCTCATCCCACCCCCATCCATCCCGCACCCTCCATCAAGACCCCCCTCCATCCCACCTCCCTCCATCCAGACCCCCTCCATCCCACCCCCCTCCACCAAGACCCCCCCCTCCATCCCACCCCCCTCCATCCAGACCCCCTCCATCCCACCCCCCTCCACCAAGACCCCCCCTCCATCCCACCCCCCTCCATCCAGACCCCCTCCATCCCACCCCCCTCCACCAAGACCCCCCCTCCATCCCACCCCCTCCATCCTGCGTCCCCCCTCCATCCTGCCCCCCTCCATCCAGACCCCCTCCATCCCGCCACGTCTCCATCCAGACCCCCCTCCATCCTGCCCCCCCTCCATCCAGACCCCTTCTCCATCCCACCCCCCTCCACCAAGACCCCCCCTCCATCCCACCCCCTCCATCCTGCGTCCCCCCTCCATCCCACCCCCCTCCATCATGTGTCCCCCCTCCATCCCATGTCCCTCCCTCTCCATCCCACCCCCTCCATCCTGCGTCCTCCCTCTCCATCCCACCCCCTCCATCCTGTGTCCCCCCTTCATCCTGTGTCCCCCCTCCATCCTGTGTCCCCCCTCTCCATCCCACCCCCTCCATCCTGCGTCCCCCCTCCATCCCGCCCCCCTCCATCCAGACCCCCTCTCCATCCCACCCCCTCCATCCCGTGTCCCTCCCTCTCCATCCCACCCCCTCTATCCTGCGTCCTCCCTCTCCATCCCACCCCCTCCATCCTGTGTCCCCCCTCCATCCTGTGTCCCCCCTCTCCATCCCAGCCCCTCCATCCTGCGTCCTCCCTCTCCATCCCACCCCTCTCCATCCTGTGTGCCCCCTCCATCCCGCGCTCCCTCCCACTGCCACTGCGTCCACCCCTGCTGGGTGGGACCCTCTGGCACAGGCTGCACCCCTGCGACCACCGGCCCTGCCCCATCTGCTCCTGCCCCACCCGCTTCCCCTCCAGTCCAGTCCTCCCCGTCCAGGGAGAGCTCAGACTCGGTGCACCCGCCCTGACAGGTTGGCTGGGGACCCAGGCTCGGCCTGTCAGAGTGGTCCTCTTCCCACCCCCCTCCTGCCACCCCTCCCCACTCTCCCTGCCTGCTCCCCACTCTCCCTGCCTGCTCCCCTCCACCCCCCCACCCCTCCCCAATCCTGCTGGCCTCAGCTTGCAGGGCTCTTCCTCTGCTCCCTGGACAGCAGGCCCTGTGAACAAACCACACCAAGCCCTCTCTCCCTCACCACCACCACCAAGCCCTCCCTCCCTCCCTCACCACCACCACCACCAAGCCCTCCCTCCCTCCCTCCCTCACCACCACCAAGCCCTCCCTCCTTCCCTCCCTCACCACCACCAAGCCCTCCCTCCCTCCCTCCCTCACCACCAGCACCAAGCCCTCCCTCCCTCCCTCCCTCCCCACCACCAAACCCTCCCTCCCTCACCACCACCACCACCACCAAGCCCTCCCTCCCTCCCTCACCACCACCACCAAGCCCTCCCTCCCTCCCTTACCACCCCCAAGCCCTCCCTCCCTCCCTCCTCGCCCCCCCCAGAGTTGTGCCCTCCCCTGGGGAGGAACAAACCCGGAAGTGCAGGTCCTCCCCTGCCCCAGGACATGCAGACATCAGACATGGAGAGTCTGGGCCCCTCCTGCTGCGTGAACTGCTGAGGCTGTGCCCCTCCTCTGGCAGGCCCGGCCCAAGGCCCGGCCCACGCAGGGATGCCCGCGGTGGCACCGCCCGTGAATGCCGAATGCCAGAGCACCAGGGAGGCACTGGCTGCTGCTTCCTGCGTCCCAGACTTCTTTCCACTGGCATGAAAAGCTGGAATGGTTGCTTTTGCTGTCTAAAGTCCTTAAGACGCAAAGGCCTACACACTCTTGAGGAAACTGAATTTAGAAAGTAGATGCGAGACTTGGCAGAGCCCCCAGCAGGACCACCCACAGTTATTAACCTTGTGCCCCGAAGCATATGGAGAAAAGCTGCCAGAAACATGCAGAGAGCTTCCTAAATCTCAGTCACGGCAGGAGACTTCCCCACGCCTGGCAATAATTGCCAGATCAAAGCTCGAGTAAAGTAGAAGAGAGTATTAATAGAACAATTAGCCACAGAGTTAATCGATGGGAGGGACTCTGCACCCAACAAAGGAAAAAGCACATTCCTTCCAAATCTAAATAAACAAATGGACACGTGGGAGAACCGGAGACAATCTGAGCGGATTCCTGTCACCTGGGCCTCACATCACAGGACCAACACCACGCGCACCTCTGAAAGTCTAGCCTCTGGTCAGCCTGGCACAACAGTCAAGGGCAGCACCTGACCCTTCTGTCCCCCGAGACTAAAGACCATGCTGTTTAGTGCACACCTCTGTCTTGTGAAGAGGAAAGACAGCAGCACACTTAACATTCATGGCACACAGGACCTGATGGACGGCACTCAGAAAATGACAGCTGCACACTCTAGTGTGAGACAAGACAGTATTCTGAAGGATTCTGACATCTAATTATGTGCTTGCTTGATTAGTTTTACAATGAGAGCCTGTATGTCAGAAATCATGAATAGGACTGGATGCAGATAGACAGACAGACAGATAGGATGAGTGGGAAGGTAGATGGATGAACAGATGGATAGATGAGTGGGTGGGTGTGTGGGTGGATCGGTGGTGGATGAATGGATGGATTTTTATGAGTGGATAGATGGATGGGTGGGTGGGTGAATGGATGGATGAATGAATGCATAGGTTGAGCTTGGGTGGATGGATGGATGAATAGATGGATAGATGAGCGGGTGGGTGTGTGGGTAGGTGGATGAATGGATGGATTTGTGAGTGAATAGATGGATGAGTGGATGGATGGGTGGGTGGATGTGTGGACAATGAATGAATGGATGTGAGTGGGTGGATAGATGGAGGACAGATGGATTGAGGGTGGGTGGGTGGATGGATGAATGGGTAGATGGGTAGGTAGATGGGTAGGTAGGCAGGTGGGTAGATGGATAAGTGGGTGGTTGAATGGATAGATAGGTGGATGGTTGGATGGATGCAAGCATGGGTAGATGGGTGGGTGAGTAGATGGATGGGTGGGAAGGTCGACAGGTGGTGGATGGATGGACAAGTTGGTGGTTGAATGGATGAATAGATGGGTGGAGAGATGGATGGATAGGTGGGTGGGTGGATGCATGAATGCACAGATGCATAGATGGGCAGTGGGTAGTAGATTGATGGGTCAATGGGTAGATGGGTGGAGATAAGTGGATAGATGAGTGGATGGTTGGGTGGATAAAGAGAGAGAGAGAGAGAAAATGGATGGGTAGATGGGTTGGGGGAGGGATGGTCGCATGGGTAGATGGTGGATGAACAGGTGGATGGATAGATGGATGGGTGGATGGATGGAGAGATGGATAGACGCTGGTTGAATGGATGGATTGATGATATGGGTGGGTGGATGGACAGATGGATGAACGGATGGATGAATGGGTGGATGGATGGTGGATAAATGCATAGATGAGTAGGTGTGGGTGGACGGATAGTTGGGTGGTTGAATGGATAGGTGGGTGGGTAAATTGATTGGTGGGTGGCTGTGGTCAAAGCAGCTCTCAAAGAACAATGGATAGCCTCAGTAATTCCAAAAGAAGAAAGAAAGCACATTTCAAAAGGATTTTAGGAAAGCTAAAATTCAGACAATAGTTCTTCCTTCTGTTTCCCCCACTTCCCTCACCTTCTAATGATTCTAGGTCTCTGCATTCTTTTAGGAACACCATATTTCTAAACAGGGCATTGCAGGCTGAGACTGAGACTCAGGCTCAGGCTCCACAGTGCGAGTGCTCATACCATTCCCTGGATCACCCTCACGGCCCGAGTGTTCACACCATTCCCTGGATTGCCCTCACACAACCTGAGTGATCATACCATTCCCTGGATCACACTCACACGGCCCAAGTGCTCACACCATTCCCTGGATCACACTCACACGGCCCAAGTGTTCACACTGTTCCCTGGATAACACTCACACAGCCTGAGTGTTCACACCATTCCCTGGATCACACTCACACAGCCCAAGTATTTACACTGTTCTCTGGACCACACTCACACAACCCCAGTGCTCACACCATTCCCTGGATCACACTCACACAACCCGAGTGCTCACACCATTCCCTGGATCACACTCACATGGCCTAAGTGCTCACACCATTCCCTAGATTGACCTCACACAGCCCGAGTGTTCACACCGTTTCCTGGATCATTCTCACACAGCCCGAGTGTTCACACTATTCCCTGTATCATTCTCACACAGCCCGAGTGTTCACACCGTTTCCTGGATCATTCTCACACAGCCCGAGTGTTCACACTATTCCCTGTATCATCCTCACACAGCCCAAGTGTTCACACTATTCCCTGTATCATTCTCACACAGCCCGAGTGTTCACACCGTTTCCTGGATCATTCTCACACAGCCCGAGTGTTCACACTATTCCCTGTATCATTCTCACACAGCCCGAGTGTTCACACCGTTTCCTGGATCATTCTCACACAGCCCGAGTGTTCACACTATTCCCTGTATCATCCTCACACAGCCCAAGTGTTCACACTATTCCCTGTATCATTCTCACACAGCCCAGGTGTTCACACCATTCCCTGGATCATCCTCACACAGCTCTGAGCTTCTCTGGGCCAGCGACAGTGGAGGGGCAGAGGCTAGGGCTGGATGGCAGGACCGGGCCAGCGTCTCAGGCCAAAGCCTCCCTGTGAGCTCCTCACACACTACCATTGTGTTAGCAGGCTTCTAACCCAGCCAAGATGAAGGGGTGGCACAGCAGACGCCATCGACCCCCCCCCCCCCGCAAGGCTTTGTTCAAGCATCAGGTCCTGGCTTTGCCCCTTCACCTCCTCTGCCCACCAGCGACCCTCCTCCACTCTCCTGTATTTAATCTTTCAAAGCAAATTGCAGACATCTGCCAGCCTGTGCCCAGCCGAGCAGGAAGGCCACGGGCTGGCGGGCTCACTTTGCTTCTCTTCTGAGGTGAGGTGGACCTGCAGTGGCATCCTCTGGCCACAAAGGGCAGGAGCGGGCGGTGGCCTGGCTGCAATGCGGGAATCAAAAGGAGCGGGCAGGAGTGGACATGGTTTACCCACATGAGTGCCATGGAGACGGCACTGCTCAGGGCTGCTGGGCCCTCAGGGGCTGGGTGACAACCGCGGTGAGTGCACATGATGAGATCAGACAGGACCTCGAGCAATGCCCTGTGCGCCTACAACTCCCGACCCACCTGCCCTGTGCACCTACACTGCACTCAAGCACAGTGCACCAACTCTGCACGCCTACCCCCCCACCTACCCTGTGCACCTACAATGCACACAAGCACAGTGCACCAACTCTGCACGCCTACCCCCCACCTGCCCTGTGCACCTACACTGCACACAAGCACAGTGCACTGACTCTGCAGGCCTACCCGCCCCCCGCACCTGCCCTGTGCACCTACAGTGCACTCAAGCACAGTGCACCAACTCTGCACGCCTACCCCCTGCACCTGCCCTGTGCACCTACACTGCACACAAGCACAGTGCACTGACTCTGCAGGCCTACCCGCCCCCCGCACCTGCCCTGTGCACCTACAGTGCACTCAAGCACAGTGCACCAACTCTGCACGCCTACCCCCCGCACCTGCCCTGTGCACCTACACTGCACTCAAGCATAGTGCACCAACTCTGCACGCCTACCCCCCGCACCTGCCCTGTGCACCTACACTGCACTCAAGCACAGTGCACCAACTCTGCACGCCTACCCCCCACACCTGCCCTGTGCACCTACACTGCACTCAAGCATAGTGCACCAACTCTGCACGCCTACCCCCCGCACCTGCCCTGTGCACCTACACTGCACTCAAGCACAGTGCACCAACTCTGCATGCCTACCCCCCACACCTGCCCTGTGCACCTACACTGCACTCAAGCATAGTGCACTGACTGCAGGCCTACCCCCGCCCCGCACCTGCCCTGTGCACCTACACTGCACACAAGCACAGTGCACCAACTCTGCACGCCTACCCCCCCGCACCTGCCCTGTGCACCTACACTGCACACAAGCATAGTGCACCAACTCTGCACGCCTACCCCCCCCCGCACCTGCCCTGTACACCTACACTGCACACAAGCACAGTGCACCAACTCTGCACGCATACGCCCCGCACCTGCCCTGTGCACCTACACCGCACACAAGCACAGTGCACCAACTCTGCACGCCTACCCCCCGCACCTGCCCTGTGCACCTACACTGCACTCAAGCATAGTGCACCAACTCTGCACGCCTACCCCCCGCACCTGCCCTGTGCACCTACACTGCACACAAGCACAGTGCACCAACTCTGCACGCCTACCCCCCACACCTGCCCTGTGCACCTACACTGCACTCAAGCATAGTGCACCAACTCTGCACGCCTACCCCCCGCACCTGCCCTGTGCACCTACACTGCACTCAAGCACAGTGCACCAACTCTGCATGCCTACCCCCCACACCTGCCCTGTGCACCTACACTGCACTCAAGCATAGTGCACTGACTGCAGGCCTACCCCCGCCCCGCACCTGCCCTGTGCACCTACACTGCACACAAGCACAGTGCACCAACTCTGCACGCCTACCCCCCCGCACCTGCCCTGTGCACCTACACTGCACACAAGCATAGTGCACCAACTCTGCACGCCTACCCCCCCCCCCGCACCTGCCCTGTACACCTACACTGCACACAAGCACAGTGCACCAACTCTGCACGCATACGCCCCGCACCTGCCCTGTGCACCTACACCGCACACAAGCACAGTGCACCAACTCTGCACGCCTACCCCCCGCACCTGCCCTGCGCACCTACACTGCACACAAGCACAGTGCACCAACTCTGCACGCCTACCCCCCGCACCTGCCCTGTGCACCTACACTGCACTCAAGCACAGTGCACCAACTCTGCACGCCTACCCCCCGCACCTGCCCTGTGCACCTACACTGCACACAAGCACAGTGCACCAACTCTGCACGCCTATCCCACCTACACCTGCCCTGTGCACCTACACTGCACTCAAGCACAGTGCACCAACTCTGCACGCCTACCCCCCGCACCTGCCCTGTGCACCTACACTGCACACAAGCACAGTGCACCAACTCTGCACACCTACCCCCCCCCGCACCTGCCCTGTGCACCTACACTGCACTCAAGCACAGTGCACCAACTCTGCACGCCTACCCCCCGCACCTGCCCTGTGCACCTACACTGCACACAAGCACAGTGCACCAACTCTGCACGCCTACCCCCCCCCGCACCTGCCCTGTGCACCTACACTGCACTCAAGCACAGTGCACCAACTCTGCACGCCTACCCCCCGCACCTGCCCTGTGCACCTACACTGCACTCAAGCACAGTGCACCAACTCTGCACGCCTACCCCCCGCACCTGCCCTGTGCACCTACACTGCACACAAGCACAGTGCACCAACTCTGCACGCATACGCCCCGCACCTGCCCTGTGCACCTACACTGCACACAAGCACAGTGCACCAACTCTGCACGCATACGCCCCTCGCACCTGCCCTGTGCACCTACACTGCACACAAGCACAGTGCACCAACTCTGCACGCCTACCCCCCGCACCTGCCCTGTGCACCTACACTGCACACAAGCACAGTGCACCAACTCTGCACGCCTACCCCCCGCACCTGCCCTGTGCACCTACACTGCACTCAAGCACAGTGCACCAACTCTGCACGCCTACCCCCCGCACCTGCCCTGTGCACCTACACTGCACTCAAGCACAGTGCACCAACTCTGCACGCCTACCCCCCGCACCTGCCCTGTGCACCTACACTGCACTCAAGCACAGTGCACCAACTCTGCACGCCTACCCCCCGCACCTGCCCTGTGCACCTACACTGCACTCAAGCACAGTGCACCAACTCTGCACGCCTACCCCCCGCACCTGCCCTGTGCACCTACACTGCACACAAGCACAGTGCACCAACTCTGCACGCCTACCCCCCGCACCTGCCCTGTGCACCTACACTGCACACAAGCACAGTGCACCAACTCTGCACGCCTACCCCCCGCACCTGCCCTGTGCACCTACACTGCACACAAGCACAGTGCACCAACTCTGCACGCCTACCCCCCGCACCTGCCCTGTGCACCTACACTGCACACAAGCACAGTGCACCAACTCTGCACGCCTACCCCCCGCACCTGCCCTGTGCACCTACACTGCACACAAGCACAGTGCACCAACTCTGCACGCCTACCCCCCGCACCTGCCCTGTGCACCTACACTGCACACAAGCACAGTGCACCAACTCTGCACGCCTACCCCCCGCACCTGCCCTGTGCACCTACACTGCACACAAGCACAGTGCACCAACTCTGCACGCCTACCCCCCGCACCTGCCCTGTGCACCTACACTGCACACAAGCACAGTGCACCAACTCTGCACGCCTACCCCCCGCACCTGCCCTGTGTACCTACACTGCACTCAAGCACAGTGCACCAACTCTGCACGCCTACCCCCCACACCTGCCCTGTGCACCTACACTGCACTCAAGCACAGTGCACCAACTCTGCACGCCTACCCCCCGCACCTGCCCTGTGCACCTACACTGCACACAAGCACAGTGCACCAACTCTGCACGCATACCCCCCCCCGCACCTGCCCTGTGCACCTACACTGCACTCAAGCACAGTGCACCAACTCTGCACGCCTACCCCCCGCACCTGCCCTGTGCACCTACACTGCACACAAGCACAGTGCACCAACTCTGCACGCCTACCCCCCACACCTGCCCTGTGCACCTACACTGCACACAAGCACAGTGCACCAACTCTGCACGCCTACCCCCGCCCCGCACCTGCCCTGTGCACCTACACTGCACACAAGCACAGTGCACCAACTCTGCACGCCTACCCCCCGCACCTGCCCTGTGCACCTACACTGCACACAAGCACAGTGCACCAACTCTGCACGCCTACCCCCCGCACCTGCCCTGTGCACCTACACTGCACACAAGCACAGTGCACCAACTCTGCACGCCTACCCCCCGCACCTGCCCTGTGCACCTACACTGCACACAAGCACAGTGCACCGACTCTGCACGCCTACCCCCCGCACCTGCCCTGTGCACCTACACTGCACTCAAGCATAGTGCACTGACTCTGCACGCCTACCCCCCGCACCTGCCCTGTGCACCTACACTGCACACAAGCACAGTGCACCGACTCTGCACGCCTACCCCCCGCACCTGCCCTGTGCACCTACACTGCACTCAAGCACAGTGCACCAACTCTGCACGCCTACCCCCCCCGCACCTGCCCTGCGCACCTACACTGCACACAAGCACAGTGCACCAACTCTGCACGCCTACCCCCCCACCTGCCCTGTGCACCTACACTGCACACAAGCACAGTGCACCAACTCTGCACGCATACGCCCCGCACCTGCCCTGTGCACCTACACTGCACACAAGCACAGTGCACCAACTCTGCACGCCTACCCCCCCCCGCACCTGCCCTGTGCACCTACACTGCACTCAAGCACAGTGCACCAACTCTGCACGCCTACCCCCCCCGCACCTGCCCTGCGCACCTACACTGCACACAAGCACAGTGCACCAACTCTGCACGCCTACCCCCCCACCTGCCCTGTGCACCTACACTGCACACAAGCACAGTGCACCAACTCTGCACGCATACGCCCCGCACCTGCCCTGTGCACCTACACTGCACACAAGCACAGTGCACCAACTCTGCACGCCTACCCCCCCCGCACCTGCCCTGTGCACCTACACTGCACTCAAGCACAGTGCACCAACTCTGCACGCCTACCCCCCCCGCACCTGCCCTGCGCACCTACACTGCACACAAGCACAGTGCACCAACTCTGCACGCCTACCCCCCCACCTGCCCTGTGCACCTACACTGCACACAAGCACAGTGCACCAACTCTGCACGCCTACCCCCCGCACCTGCCCTGTGCACCTACACTGCACACAAGCACAGTGCACCAACTCTGCAGGCCTACCCCCCCCCGCACCTGCCCTGTGCACCTACACTGCACACAAGCACAGTGCACCAACTCTGCACGCCTACCCCCCGCACCTGCCCTGTGCACCTACACTGCACACAAGCACAGTGCACCAACTCTGCACGCCTACCCCCCGCACCTGCCCTGTGCACCTACACTGCACACAAGCACAGTGCACCAACTCTGCACGCCTACCCCCCGCACCTGCCCTGTGCACCTACACTGCACACAAGCACAGTGCACCAACTCTGCACGCCTACCCCCTGCACCTGCCCTGTGCACCTACACTGCACACAAGCACAGTGCACCAACTCTGCACGCCTACCCCCCGCACCTGCCCTGTGCACCTACACTGCACACAAGCACAGTGCACCAACTCTGCACGCCTACCCCCCGCACCTGCCCTGTGCACCTACACTGCACACAAGCACAGTGCACCAACTCTGCACGCCTACCCCCCGCACCTGCCCTGTGCACCTACACTGCACACAAGCACAGTGCACCAACTCTGCACGCCTACCCCCCGCACCTGCCCTGTGCACCTACACTGCACACAAGCACAGTGCACCAACTCTGCACGCCTACCCCCCGCACCTGCCCTGTGCACCTACACTGCACACAAGCACAGTGCACCAACTCTGCACGCCTACCCCCCGCACCTGCCCTGTGCACCTACACTGCACACAAGCACAGTGCACCAACTCTGCACGCCTACCCCCCGCACCTGCCCTGTGCACCTACACTGCACACAAGCACAGTGCACCAACTCTGCACGCCTACCCCCCGCACCTGCCCTGTGCACCTACACTGCACACAAGCACAGTGCACCAACTCTGCACGCCTACCCCCCGCACCTGCCCTGTGCACCTACACTGCACTCAAGCACAGTGCACCGACTCTGCACGCCTACCCCCCACACCTGCCCTGTGCACCTACACTGCACTCAAGCATAGTGCACCGACTCTGCACGCCTACCCCCCGCACCTGCCCTGTGCACCTACACTGCACTCAAGCACAGTGCACCAACTCTGCACGCCTACCCCCCGCACCTGCCCTGTGCACCTACACTGCACACAAGCACAGTGCACCAACTCTGCACGCCTACCCCCCGCACCTGCCCTGTGCACCTACACTGCACTCAAGCACAGTGCACCAACTCTGCACGCCTACCCCCCGCACCTGCCCTGTGCACCTACACTGCACACAAGCACAGTGCACCAACTCTGCACGCCTACCCCCCACACCTGCCCTGTGCACCTACACTGCACACAAGCACAGTGCACCAACTCTGCACGCCTACCCCCCGCACCTGCCCTGTGCACCTACACTGCACACAAGCACAGTGCACCAACTCTGCACGCCTACCCCCCCCGCACCTGCCCTGTGCACCTACACCGCACTCAAGCACAGTGCACCAACTCTGCACGCCTACCCCCCCACCTGCCCTGTGCACCTACACTGCACACAAGCACAGTGCACCAACTCTGCACGCCTACCCCCCCACCTGCCCTGTGCACCTACACTGCACACAAGCACAGTGCACCAACTCTGCACGCCTACCCCCCCCCCCCGCACCTGCCCTGTGCACCTACACTGCACACAAGCACAGTGCACCAACTCTGCACGCCTACCCCCCCACCTGCCCTGTGCACCTACACTGCACACAAGCACAGTGCACCAACTCTGCACGCCTACCCCCCGCACCTGCCCTGTGCACCTACACTGCACACAAGCACAGTGCACCAACTCTGCACGCCTACCCCCCGCACCTGCCCTGTGCACCTACACTGCACACAAGCACAGTGCACCAACTCTGCACGCCTACCCCCCGCACCTGCCCTGTGCACCTACACTGCACTCAAGCACAGTGCACCAACTCTGCACACCTACCCCCCCCCGCACCTGCCCTGTGCACCTACACTGCACACAAGCACAGTGCACCAACTCTGCACGCCTACCCCCCGCACCTGCCCTGTGCACCTACACTGCACTCAAGCACAGTGCACCAACTCTGCACGCCTACCCCCCGCACCTGCCCTGTGCACCTACACTGCACACAAGCACAGTGCACCAACTCTGCACGCCTACCCCCCGCACCTGCCCTGTGCACCTACACTGCACTCAAGCACAGTGCACCAACTCTGCACACCTATCCCCCCGCACCTGCCCTGTGCACCTGTAGTGTCTGCTACCTGTGTGTCCCCCTGTACCGCCTGCAGCTTCTCGTGTGAGTGCTCACACCTCCCACTCCCTGCATGCCTCTTCCGGGCCAGGGGAGATGCCTGGGCTAGAACACCAAGTCCCAGCCTTGCTGCTGTCCATCTTCCTGGGCTAATCTCTTCTACTCGGTAATTTTGTGAGATTCATCTCCATTGCTGCACTTATCAGTATTGAATACATACTTTAAAAACCTCTTCCATCCTCCCGTAAACAGATCCAACAAGATCTAAATATTTAGTGGATCAAATATCTGTTACCTCTGCTCCAGGGCTGGGGGTGCCACATGGCCTTGCAGCCTTCCTGCAGGCGAGGGCAGCAGTCCACCACAGAAATCACAGGACAGCAGTCCACCACAGAAATCACAGGATGGCAGTCCACCACAGGGTCTCACGGGACAGCAGTCCACCACAGGAACTCACGGGACAGCAGTCCATCACAGGAACTCACGGGACAGCAGTCCACCACAGGGTCTCACGGGACAGCAGTGCACCACAGAAATCACAGGATGGCAGTCCACCACAGGAACTCACGGGACAGCAGTCCACCACAGAAATCACGGGACAGCAGTCCACCACAGGAACTCACGGGACAGCAGTCCACCACAGAAATCACAGGATGGCAGTCCATCACAGGAACTCACAGGATGGCAGTCCACCACAGGAACTCACGGGACAGCAGTCCATCACAGGAACTCACGGGACAGCAGTCCACCACAGGGTCTCACGGGACAGCAGTGCACCACAGAAATCACAGGATGGCAGTCCACCACAGGGTCTCACGGGACAGCAGTCCACTACAGAAATCACGGGACAGCAGTCCACCACAGGAACTCACGGGACAGCAGTCCACCACAGGGTCTCACGGGACAGCAGTGCACCACAGAAATCACAGGATGGCAGTCCACCACAGGGTCTCACAGGACAGCAGTCCACTACAGAAATCACGGGACAGCAGTCCACCACAGGAACTCACGGGACAGCAGTCCACCACAGAAATCATAGGACAGCAGTCCACCACAGAAATCACAGGATGGCAGTCCACCACAGGGTCTCACGGGACAGCAGTCCACCACAGGGTCTCACGGGACAGCAGTCCACCACAGGAACTCACGGGACAGCAGTCCACCACAGGGTCTCACGGGACAGCAGTCCACCACAGGAACTCACGGGACAGCAGTCCACCACAGGAACTCACAGGATGGCAGTCCACCACAGAAACTCACAGGACAGCAGTCCACCACAGAAACTCACGGGGCAGCAGTCCACCACAGGGTCTCACGGGACAGCAGTGCACCTCAGGGTCTCACAGGACAGCAGTGCACCACAGGGTCTCACGGGACAGCAGTCCACCACAGGAACTCACGGGACAGCAGTCCATCACAGGAACTCACGGGACAGCAGTGCACCACAGGAACTCACAGGACAGCAGTGCACCTCAGGGTCTCACAGGACAGCAGTGCACCACAGGGTCTCACGGGACAGCAGTCCACCACAGGGTCTCACGGAACAGCAGTGCACCTCAGGGCCTGTAGCAAATGTCATTCTCCAGAGAGTGTCACATTTGGTCTTGAGCCTTGACTGGATTAGAGCAGACGCCTTGCTAATTCACAAGGCACACCTGTGGTAAGTCTTCTCGGGCCTTTCCAGGAATGTGTGAGTCCGGATGGCCGGATGGCTGGCTTAATCAATGCATCTACCCACTGAGGGATTGAAAACCAGAACCTTATCAGCAGGAGGACCAAAACTGAATGCTGCCTCTGAAGCTTGGGTCTCAGATCCATAAGCCAGAATCAATCTCTTTTCAGTTGTTTTTTTCTTTCATGCATGTGTTTCTAACGCATTTATAAGATTATTTCTTTGTTGCTTCGTATGTCCCTCCCCCACAGTATAACCCCTGCTTTCACTATATTTGATGTCGGTATAATTTGTGGAGGAGATGGGGAAAAACAAGTCGTTTAAGGATACGGGTGGACCTGTTGCAACAATGAGAAGTACAAGTTGTCATGTCGAAAACGAGCTTTACAACGTTGGGGGGGGGGGGGAGAGGACTGGGTGGGGGTGGGGGGAGAGGCTGGGAAGGGATGTGAAGGGTAAACAAAGGAGGCTGCAATGCTTGGTAAGAAATGTACACATTATCCTGCCCATGTAATTGTAACCCCTCTGTACAGTATGTTCACAAAAAATAAAAATTTAAATTTAAAAAAAAATCTCTTTTCCGTTAAATCTAGCCCTGTTAGCCCCAAGGGTGGAGCTCGGCAAAGGTCTCACCTGCCACCCACAATGCTCTGGGTTGGGTGCTCTACACAGCTAAATGGTAAGAAAATTACCCAGCCTGAGCACTGCATTTTAACCATGGAAGTGGAGATTCTAAATATAAATTGGCATGTTCCTCTTCACTATTTCCTAGAGCTCTTCATCATCTTTACATTTTAATTTAAGTGCTCCAATTGAAGAGGTCTAAGAAGAACCCCCGCTTCAGTCCCGAATGTTCCCTCTGCTGGGTTTTCTTTTTTGCTGGATTGAGTCATTTTTAGAATTCTTAGCTTCCTACTCATCAAAACTACAGATTCGGATATAAATAATCTATGCTGTTCGCTTCACTTAACGAGTGTTATATAAAGCCTGGGTTGTGCAGTACATCTGTAGTTGCACTGGGGCAGGGGCTCCCGAAGCTGGAATGCGGAGGTTCCCAGGCTGGAATTACACCTGCTGTTAGCCTGGCTATGTGGTGAGGCCCTGCCTCACTATACGTGAGGTATATATAATGTTATGTACAGCACAGATTACATGCAGACAAGAAGCAAATCTCCATTGTCAAACCACCTCTGGATGGAACGGGCAGAGCCTTCCCCATGCAGCTCTTGTTTCTGTGGATATCACTTATCCTAAATAATAAAAAGTTTAAAAAGACGATGCTCACTCCAACCGTCAGGGCTTAAAAGACAAAGCCTTAACTTTGTTCTCATAAATGAACACAAGGGGACAGACAGTGCTTTGTCCCGCCAAGTCCCAAACCACACAGAGACCCACTGTCACAAGGGTCTACAGTGGTCAGCTGACCTGCCAGGCCATCTGCCACCACGGGCACCCACTGTCCGAGCCAAGCTTATTGGGCGCCCGCCTGGGGCTGACACTGCGGCTGGGGCTCTGGCGCCGCAGGAGGCCGACTGGCCTGTGGACGTGGAAGCTCTGAGCCCCGAGCTCCTTGCCTAGGAGTCCCCGGGCCCTGCAGGTCCCCACCGAGGGTCTTTGAAGACCAGAGGGGACCCGAGTGGCCTTCGGTCAGGCAGAGAGGCGCGATGTCCCCTCCCACCACCAGAGGGCGCGCCGGGCCCCCGAGCGGACGCAGGCCGGGCTCCCCGCCGGGGCCCCGCGTGTCCTTCCTCCCTCCCCGCCGGGGCCCCGCGTGTCCTTCCTCCCTCCCCGCCAGGGCCCGGCGGGTGAGGCCCCTGGCTGCAGCCCGGACAGGAGGCCGGGTAGAGGCCCGCGTCCGGGCCCTGGGCGCAGCCCGGACAGGAGGCCGGGTAGAGGCCCGCGCCCGAGCCCTGGGCGCAGCCCGGACAGGAGGCCGGGTAGAGGCCCGCGCCCGGGCCCTGGGCGCCCGCAGGCCCGCCCGCCCCTGAGGCCGCCACGCGGGGCGGCGCCGGAAGCCCGGGCTCTTCCACCAGTGGCGCCAACTCCACGCCCGTATCCCAGGTTCTCAGCTTCCGGTCAGCAGAAAATGGGGGGGCGCCACGACACGGGAAAGGCGCAGGGCGACAGGAGCCAGCACCCTGGGCGACAAGCAGAGGGGCCGACGGACTCGGACACCGCGACACCGCGCGGGAACCGCCCGCGGCTCAAACTGCCCGCGCGGGAGCGGCTGGTCTGCAGGAGGGGTGGAGCCACCGCGGAGCCAGCGCTGTGAGTGGCCAGCCTGGGGAGGTGGGCGGAGCCACCGCAGAGCCAGCCCGCGTGTGAGTGGTCAGCCTGGAGGAGGGGTGGAGCCACCGCGGAGCCAGCGCTGTGTGAGTGGTCAGCCTGGAGGAGGGGTGGAGCCAGCGCTGAGTGGCCGCCGGGGGAGGGGTGGAGCCACCGCGGAGCCAGCCCGCGTGTGAGTGGTCAGCCTGGAGGAGGGGTGGAGCCACCGCGGAGCCAGCGCTGTGTGAGTGGCCAGCCTGGGGAGGTGGGCGGAGCCACCGCAGAGCCAGCCCGCGTGTGAGTGGTCAGCCTGGAGGAGGGGTGGAGCCAGCGCTGAGTGGCCGCCGGGGGAGGGGCGGAGCCACCGCGGAGCCAGCCCGCGTGTGAGTGGTCAGCCTGGAGGAGGGGTGGAGCCAGCGCTGTGAGTGGCCGCCGGGGGAGGGGCGGAGCCACCGCGGAGCCAGCCTCCAGGGGCCTCGGGGTAGGACCCGTGGAGCGCTGCCTCCCTGGCCGGCCTTCTGTGTAGGGTAGGCACCCAGAGCCCAGCTCCTGGGCTTCCCCCAGGGCCGTCCTGTCCCCAGCTGTCCTCACCCGGCCTGGCTGCAGGGTCCGAGCTCTGGGCCTGTCCCCTCCTTCCCCCGGAGCAAGGCCCTGAGCTCAAGCCCTAGTGCCACACACACACATAGGAAAAGCTGCGTGCTCTGGTACATGACTATAATCCCAGAACCCAGGAGGCCAGGCAGGAAGATCACCAGTTCAAGGCCAGCCTGGGCTACACAGCAGACCTTGTCTCAAACAATAGCAAAAGCACTCAGTTATTATCCCTGCATTAGAACCACCGCTGTCAACCAAACAGAAGAGGATAAACCACGGTGAGGACAGGGCGGACGGAGCTGGGGCCCTGGCCAGGGCTGGCGGGCACAGGTGCAGCCACCAAAGATACCCAGCCGACCTGCTCTGTTTCTGGAGACAGCCAGCAGTACCCAGCCAGGCTCACAGCCGCAAGTGTCCACGGACAGACGGATAAACAAGCTGGAGTGTTAGCCTGAAAAAAGGAAGGAAATCCTGTCAGCCAATATGACACAGCTGGACCGAGAGGCCATTATCCTGAGTCACAGAGGACAGATAGCAGATGATTCCACTTTGGGGAATTTTCTAGCATTGTTTTTTTTTTTTTTTGTCGGTTGTGGGGCTTGAACTCTGGGCCTGGGCGCTGCCCCTCAGCTCTTCAGCTCAAGGTGAGCGCTCTACCACTTGAGCTACAGCGCCACTTCCGGTTTTCTGGTGGTTTATTGGAGATAGGAGTCTCACGGTCTTTCTTGCCCGGGCTGGCTTTGAACCGCGATCCTCAGATCTCAGCCTCCTGAGTAGCTAGGATTACAGGCGTGAGCCACCAGCGCCCGGCTTTTCTAGCATTGTTAAAGCCATGGAGACAGAAGGAAGAATGTGCATGGAGATCAGAACTGTACCCTTAAAATAGTGCTGGTGGCAGTTGGCTGGTGATCCCAGACTTGGTGCTGGGGGGGAATTGAACCGGAGGGAGGGGGCTACAGCAGGGGTGGGGGCGTCTGAGCCGTGAGGAGGAACTCGAGGTCGAGGCGCTCACCTGGGATGGGAAAGCTGAGGAATGAGACAGACCAACAGGGCACAGCAACCCACATGGAGGTGTGGCCAGGAACCTTCTAGAACTGGCACTAGTGAAACTTGTAAAGGAAAGTCGGGTTCAGCTGCTGTAGAGCGAGCACCTGTACGGGAGGCCTGGGCCAGCAGGACCATGCCAGGCTCCACCTGAGGAGACAGTGGCTGGCAGCCTCAGTACTCCAACACAAGTGCTGAGCACTAACAGCGCTAACGCAGAGGACTGTGCGCTGCTCTGTGAGGGAAAACAGCACCATGCCGTGGAAGAGCCCCCGATGAGCATGCCAGGCAGAGAAAGCACAGGCCAAGGCCCTGGGGCAGGGAGCGCATGATATGTGTGATCCTGGTGTCAGCTAGAGAGATATAGGCCAGAGCACACAGTGGGCCTGGGGAACAAAGGGCGCGATGGTGTGGGGAGCAGAGGGCGCTGGGGAGCAGAGGCTGGGGGAGCAGAGGCTGGGGGAGGGGAAGCAGAGGGCGCTGGGGAGCAGAGGGCAGGGGGGGGTGGGGGAACAGAGGGCAGTGGCACTGGGGACAGCAGGACCAGACCAGACAGGTGGGGGTAAGAGGCAGGGGCAACGGAGCCAGACCTGGATTTGAGCCCGAGCTGAGTGTGGGCGGTCCGCTGGTAGAGACCCCGGTGCCCGGTGCCGGGAGCAGGGTTCTCAGCCTTGGACATGGAGGAGAGATAAGGGGACAGGAGGTGTGGGGGGGCGGGGGAACAGGCAGGACAGGCAGGGTGAGTTCAGGAGAGGGAGCCAGGGTGTGGGCAGGACGAGGACCAGGACGGGCAGAAGGCCCTCCCTATAAGTCTCCTGGGCCCCAGAGTGGCCATAAGGGAGGCTGAGCCTGAGTCTCAGGTAACTGAAGTCAGCGGAAGGCAGGCATCCGGGTGGGGCCTGGTCCTGCAGCCCCGCAACCGTCAGGAAGGGAGCAGAAGCTCCCGCCTCCCACCGAGGCTGGGCGGCCCGCCCTCTGGCTGTGGTTTCCTGGCTCAGGCCTGAGCCCCAGTTGCTCTGAGGGGAGCAGAGAACAAGGGCGTGGATGGCAGGGCGTGGGCGCAGGGGTGTGGTACAGGCAAAGGCGGGCTTTTCAATGGGGCGCATGGAACCCCGAGCCCACATTGCCCCACAGCCTGCAGAAAACTGCAGGAACAAAACCATGTTTAGTAAAGAAGCATGGCCCCAGAGCCCCTGCGGACAGGACCCACGTCTCCTCTGCCTCTGAGCCCCCGAGGCCCAAGGTGGTCTGGGGAGGCCCTCCCCTCCCGCCCCCACCCCAGGCCTCTCTCCCCTCATTCCGAGCCAGGCTGTCCCACCCTCCGCGAGGTCCAGCTTTTCTTGCGCCTTTCTGTCTCCTCTCTCCCGACGCTGCTCTGTCCTCAGCCTGTGCGGCGTGCTGTGCTGCGCTGCGCTGTGCCCATAGTCCCCTGTGGCAAGCCAGTCTGCCCTCACCCACCCTCCTCCATCTCCGTGGCACCACCCCTCGCTACACTTCACTGCTGTTATTCACCCCAACAGCACGGCAGCCAGTGGGAGCTGGGCTCCACTTCTCCTTCTTGGAGGTGAGCAGGCCCGGCATCGGGGGGGACAGAGGCCCCAGGACGCCCACTCCACCTCACCAGCAGGCCTGGGACCAGCGCCGCTGGTGGAGGAGCCACGCTGCTGGGGCGCGACCCTGTGTGGGAGCCAGGCAGTGTGCACCTAAACCGAGCCACACGGGGCCCTCGGACAGCCCACAGGACAGCACCAGCCCCTGAGGCCTGTAGGGAGAACACGGAGACACAGAGGAGGCCTCGCACTGGAGTGGGGGCCGAGCCACCCCCTCCCAGCACACACGTGTGCACGCACACCCCTGTGCGCACATACGTGCATGCACACGGGCATGCGCAGGCACACACAAGAAGATAGCTCAATTCTCTTGGGCCTGCTGGCCATTTCAGAGACCACGTGTGCTGGGCATGGAAAATGCTTCTCCCGGAGAAAGCTGAGGCAGGCTTCGCCTAAGAAAATGTGCAAAGCTAGTGGAGAGCCTCAGCCCACATCTCCGGAACCAGGAATACCCACCCTCCTCCTGGGGACACTCCCACCTCCTCCAGAGACCTGCAGGCCCACTGGGGGCCCAGCTCCCGGCCTCTTCTGCTCCAGAGGGGACGCTGGCCTAGAACCGGGGGCCAGGCTGGACCGAGGGGCGCCTGGAAGGGAGGAGGAGAGCAAGGAGCACCGCCCCCACCTCTCGGACCGTGGAACCCCGTGCACCGATCCCCCAAGGGCCCAGACTGCTCCCAGGTGTTGGCCCGGCACTGCCGCTGGCCCCAGACGAGCCCCCTCCGCCCTGCCCCACCAGATCCCACACCAGTCACAGGTGCCGTCTGCAGCCTCCACAGCCGAGCGGCTTCCTGAGAGGTGGCCAGCTCTCAGCCAGCAGCTGGGGAAGAAAGGCTTTGTGTCCCCGTGCCCCCTACCCAGAATGCACCATCCCCCACCCCCACCCCTTGGTACAAGTCCTTTTTGTCCCGAGTCAGGTGACCTCTCTGTGAGGATTGCTGGGAAAACAGCAGCAGCCTGGGGCAGGTAGGGGGCAGACAGGGGGAGGGAGACAGGCACATGGGAGGTAGGGAGGCAGGGGGAGGGGGGAGGGACCGAGGGGAGGGGGGAGGCAGGGGTGGGCAGTTGGCCTGGGTTGCTCTCTGAACTCTCTCCTGTTATAAATATACTCCCAGAACCACTGGAGTCACAATAATAGACACAGAAAGAAAGAGTTGTCTCAGCAAGGCAAAATCCACTTCTGCCGAGGATGCACCATCAGCTAGAAATAAATCCGGCCAGCAAGCTCCCAGTGCAGGGCAGCTGCCCCCTATTTATCCCCAACACAGCAGGCCCCGCCCCCTTCTTGGATTGGCTGAGCTCAGGTTCACAATCTGCTGCAATTGGCTAGTATGAATAGGGTAAGGTGTATTTAAGTAAGATGACTTTGAAACAAGATTAACAGTACAAAGTAATCTCAAAGCATAGCAGGCACCCTCTGCTATTTCTTGCACAATCTAAGGTGTGTCTTAATTCCATCCAGCCTGAGACAAAACCTTACCATTCAAAAATCCTTCCTTCCAGCGGGGCACCAGTGGCTCACACCTGTAATCCCAAGGACTCTGGAAGCTAAGCGCTGAGGATCACAGTTCCAAGCCAACGTGAGCAGAAAGGTCATGAGACTCCTACCTCCAATTAACTACCAGAAAATAAAATGGCTCTGTGGCTCAAAGTGACAGAGTGCTAGCCTTCAGCAAAAGAGCTCAGAGACAGAGCCCAGGCTCTGAGTTCAAGCCCTGAGACTCACCAAATACATATATAGCCTTCCTCATCCCAAAGCAGTTCCTCTTTCCCCTACCAAGAGCCAAGCCACCCAGCCAAAGCAGGAACTTTGAAACAGTGCACTTTGGCAGAAAAGGCAGTTTTTCCCACCCCTACCCCCACCCCCACCCCCGCTGGCTGGCAACCCCCGGGTGTGGCCCGGACAGAGCAGATCAGACCCGAGTAGATCAGCTCCCTCACTAAGCACCTTCTGGAAGGCGATGTTACACAGCCCTTCTGGCGTCGCTCAGTACAACCACAGAGCCTGGCAGACGGCTGGGGCTGCCAGGAGCCTTCCTGCTCTACTTCAGAAATAGATCCGAGCTCCTGGGTAAGGCCCAAATGCAGACGGCATGAACCTCGCAGCGTCTGCCTCTGGGAGGTGGAGGCCCGCCGCAGAGACCCCGCTCGACGCCCCGTGGGCGCTGGGCTGACTGAGCTGGGTCCAGGCAGAGAGAGGAAGGCTCTGACTCTGTGGGGAAGAAATCACCCATGCTCTCCACAGGCCCGGGCACGAAGGAGAAAGCCGGAGACTCCAGGGCCTGGCGCGTGGAGCTGACGGCTGTGGCTGGTGCTCAGGCAGGACTGCTGCAGAGCGGCCCTCCCTGCGGTCAGACTAGCCAGGCTCTCGCCAAGGGCCAAGAGGCCCCTACCCTGCAGCCACTCCAGCCCTGAGCCAGTGACAGGAGGAGGCGGGGGGGGGCTCCCCCACCAAATATCTAATTGGCTGATGGTTTATAAGAGGTGCTTAAAATGTGTTTTGGCTGGAAAGCGCAGATGACTTACTGAGGTCCATAAGTGGGTAGAAGGAAAGCCCAGCACCCCGGCGCCTCCCGGCCTCCAAGTGGGGTCTCTGCGTTGCTATTCTCTCTGCCAACCTTCTGCAGTCTAGGAAGAACAGGACGGCAAAGGACAAAACCTAACCCTAGCACCACCTCCTTAGGGCAGAGCAGGCCACACGCCCGGCAGCGGCAAGCTGTCCATCCTGCCCAGTGAGGACAGGGTGCCCAGCCCCCGCCCAGCACCAGTCGGAAATAGTGGCCTTGTGCCTGCCCCTCTCCCTCCGCCCCGAACTCTTCATCCTCATGCTGGGTCCTGAGGATGGGTCAGAACACTCCACGCTTCCCGTGGCTTCCCTCGGCTTCTCCCGCCGTAAGGAAGCTCCCGTCTCTGTGCTGGGAATCAGCTTCATTCTCCACGTTGTTCCCAAGGCCACTGACCACCCTCCCCAGGGACCCCTCCCGGTCCCCTGACCTCACCGACAGTGCAGGACTGTGGGCGTCAGAAGGATACCCCACCATAAATCCCCAAACCAGACGGCTTGCACCGCAGTCCCTGAGCCGGACGGGGCAAAGGATCGCAGATGATCTCCCCTCGAATGTGTAAACCCCAAACCAAACGGCTTGCACCGCAGGTCCCAAGCCGGACCGGGCAAAGGATCCCAAACCAGACGGCTTGCACCGCAGTCCCCGAGCCGGACTGGGCAAAGGATCGCAAACCAGACAGCTTGCACCGCAGGTCCCAAGCCGGACCGGGCAAAGGATCGCAGATGATCTCCCCTCCAATTTGTAAACCCCAAACCAGACGGCTTGCCCGCCTCGTTCCTCCCAGCCTGCAGGTGTTACCTGGGCCCTGCAGCCGAGATTCATGCCTGCTCTGGCCTGCTGAGGTCTCTGCCTCCTTTCTTCCCTTTTGTCCACATGATCTTTCCTCATACACTGCTCTTCGCCACGGCTAGACCTGACCTGTGGAGCCCCTGGAGTCCAGTTTCTGCTTCTGTTAGCTCCAGTGAGGCTCCAACGAGGCTGACTTGTATACACGTAACAGCTACAAATGCTGGAGGGAGCCAGGTGGCATGGGGGGGGCAACCCAGCCAGCCCATCCGCCCCTGAGGGGGCCCCAAACCACCAGCCTATAGAACCAGAGGACTGAGCCCGCTCAGGGTGGGGGCAGTAATCGTAGGAAGGTAGCAGAGTCCCCAGTCCTTCGGTCCTTACAAAGTGCCGTTCATGGTGTGGAGAACACGCTCCAAAGCCAGCAGGTGTTGAGAGACACGGGGAGGTGCAGAGGACCAATGGAGGACCAGATTTGGGTTGCCAGACCCAGTCCCTGGTTTCCTGGCCGGAGCACACATCACACAAGGAGGGCTGGAGAAAAGGAAATCGAGGTTTATTCACTTACCAGGCAAATACATGACACCACAGACCGGCATGCCAAGCTCTGGCCCACTGGGGCTTTTAGGGAAGCCCGGGAGCTGGGGGCTTCGGGAGCCAGCCCAGGAGCCGCAGGCTGCTGACCACAGCCCCCTCCTCCCTGGGCCTGGAGATGAGGAGGTTGGAGGGCCCCACGTGGGGAGAGCATGCTCACCTGACTCCCAGACTTCCTGGCCTGCGGAAGAGGAATTAAAGAGAACAGAGAAAGGCCGGCCGGCCGTGGGGTGATTTGTGATGAGCCTAACATGTCAGCTGGAGAATTCTGTGGGAGTGCCTTCCTGCTGGAAGGCACACACCTGTCCTTGCCAGTGGTCACAGTGGCAATCCTGCCATCAACTCGACCATCACACTGACAGGAGAGAGACAACCCCTAGAACAGACCTGGCACCTTCCGGAAAAAGCAAACCAGAAAGTGCTCTGTCAACAGCCTTCCCCACCCCCAAAAACAAACATTGTCACCACGGAATTTGTGCTCCCCTAACAGCAAAGGGCGAAGGTGAGGGTCACAGCCCGCTCTGTGGGAGTCCAGCGGGAGGCCCATGTCTTC
This sequence comes from Dipodomys spectabilis, assembly GCF_019054845.1. Classification (NCBI taxonomy): domain Eukaryota; kingdom Metazoa; phylum Chordata; class Mammalia; order Rodentia; family Heteromyidae; genus Dipodomys; species Dipodomys spectabilis. The sequence goes on along the minus strand of NW_024871325.1, from coordinate 291,790 downwards.
AAAACAGCATTCCTCACCGAATAAGATCCTTGAGTGTCTGATGAATCTGGTCCGTCCTGTTCTTGCTGTAAGAGAAACAGGGTTTGTTCCTGGAATAAGCATCAAACCCTGCCCTTTGGCTACAGAATGAGAGACTGGAATCCCAGGCCAGAAAATCACGGAAGACTCCAGAGGCTTTGTACTGCGTCCTAGCCCATTCCATGTGTTTAACGCCAGCCCCTGCCTTACCACATCAAGGGGCTTAGTTACTACCCCAAATCCAGGGGTCCCAAAGCTACACAACCCAGCCATTCCCGGACAGAATCTGAGCTGTTTCTTTCTTTGAGGCGGCCGTAGTTTTAAGAGTGCCAATTTTCTCCCAGGGACAACAGTTAGTTCTCCTGTTGTGGAGAGACCCAGAACCCTAGGCATCCCTGAGCAAGGGACTAGGGGGGTCTTCATGTCCTGGAGGGGGGGTGCCATGGTTTAAGGGCCATAATTCCTTTACTGAAGTGTTTTCAGCTGGCGACTTGTTTTCTGAATTAGTAATTTAAAATATAACACATCTTGCATTACAGGAGAACAAAGAAGTTTTCCTAGCATCAGATTAAATGCTGTTTCCCTGTGTAAAATAGAACCAAGATTAAATGAATGACTGATAGGTCATGATCAGACACTTATTGAAGAAGCACCACTGTAAAGCAAAATACAAGAAGTCAGAGTCAGAAAATGCCCGTCAGATGGCGGGCAGGGCTCAGTGTCCACAGCCACACTCCCAGCCCCCACCGGCCCATCCTCACCTGTGGCACAGGGTCCTCCATTTTTTTTGGGGGTGGGGGGTCCGGTCGTGGGGCCTGAACTCTGGGCCTGGGCGCTGTCCCTCAGCTCTTCAGCTCAAGGCTAGCGCTCTACCACTTGAGCCACAGCGCTACTTCCGGTTTTTTTTTCTTTTTGCTTATGAGGTGCTCAGGAATCGAACCCAGGGCCTCAAGCATGCAAGGAAGCGCTGTATCACTGAGCCACCTTCCCAGCCCAAGGCCCTTCACTTTTGCTAGTAGTTTTGAGATGATTGAGATTCCATCACACCCCAAGGAGACTGACCAGCATCGGGGGCTTGAACCACACCAACGCTGGCAGAGGGGTGGGGGAGGAGCACCACCACGCCGTGGGTTGGTGTCATTCGGTGGAGTCGTGGCATGGCCTGGATTGGCCTGAGTCACGACTCTCCGGCCTCAGCTTCCCTGGCATTGAGGTGTGTGTCAGGTCCTGTTTGACTCCGTTTTATTCTGATGAACTTGCCCCTTGTCTCTGGATAATTGTCCCTGAAGACAGACATCACTAGTTGTCTGAAGACATGACTAGCCGATCACTCTGCGTCTTCATGATCCTGTCCCTGGAGAGTCGGCTTGGTCAGATGTGACTGAGGAGAGGTCACAGGCAGCCCAGGGTCTGCGCCAGGAAAACCCTTTTGGTCCAACGTAAGCAACTCAAAGTTTCAGCAGGAGGGGCTCTTGGGCCAGGCAAACCTAGGGTCCTGTTTTAGGGTTGATACTATCTTCTCTGCAGGTTTGTTAGAGACTACCCATTGTAAATGGAGTTTCCAAGAAAAATAAAAACAACATGGATGCACATTTTACTGAAAATCAATTGGATGGGCACAGGTGGCTCATGCCTATAATTCCAGCTATCCGGGAGGCTGAGCACTGAGGATTGAGGTTTGAAGCCAGCCCAGGCAGGAAATTCCATGGGTCTTTTATCTCCAGGTAATCACAAAAAGCCAGAAGTGGAGCTGTGGCTCAAGTAGTAGCATGCTAGCCTTGGACACAACAGCTCAGAGACAGGGCCCACACATTAAGTTCAAACCCCAGTTCCGACACAAAATAAAAGACATTTTGAACTGGGTGACTTCAATTGGTCATTAGGTTTATAATCAGTTCAATTCCAGTGAACAAGGCAATCGCCTTTTTTTTCTTGTTATGCCAGTCCTGAGGCTTGAGCTCTGGGCCTACCTGCTGTCTGCGAACTGTGCTCCACGCTGGCCCTCTACCACTTGGGCACAGCTCCACGTCTGGCATTTTTGGTGGTTAATTGGAAATTAGCGTCATATATACTTTCCTGCCTGGACTGACTTCCAACCGTGATCCTCAGATCTCAGATCTCACAGTCACAGCTGTGAGCCACCAGCACCCAGCTGAAGCAACTTCCTGTCGGCTGGGCTGGCTGACGCCATTCTCCTGAGTTCATTCTCGGTTGCCTGGTTATTTGCCAAAGATCCAGGACTATCTGATGTTCCCCACCCGGTGGCCTCCTGGTGCAGGCCCTCTCTGGCAGCCTCCTGCTCCCTGTGCTGGCATTCTGGCCTGGCTCATCATTTTTAAGGCTTTCCTGATAACTGTGTTGGAACTGCTGCAACCGATCGACAACGAACACGCTGGCACTGCTGTGCATCAGCCTTGGAAGCGCCCTCACCGACCTACAAAAAGGCCCTACAAATGCCTCAGCGAGAATCAGGGTGCTGTGCCTGCACCCACAGACCCTGCACTAGCCTCTGATCTTGTTCAGTTTACAGGCTGCTGAAAAACAGGCCATGTTAAACTTGTTTGATACCGACTTTTGTTTAATCGTGTCAGAGGTCCCAGGAGGACCAGAGCAGCCCCAACCTCCACGTAGGGCCGAGTTTCTATAGGTTAGAACCACACACAGGTGCGGTTTACAGAAGCTCGAAAATGATTGAGGGCGGGATATTCTTCAGCTGTGGTCACGATCAGGCAAACAGCATTCTAGAGGCCAGAGATTCAGGATTGGAAGCGAATGAAAAATAGCTGGGTATTACATCAGGCCGAGGTCAGTCAGTGCACGGAAGGTGCCGTTCCTCTCACCCTCTTGGAAATGCAGACTTAAAGCACAGCAGAGCACCTCACAGACCTACAAGTGTGACAAAAAGGAGAGATTCGGTGGGTGAAGAGAGCCAGGCCTCGGTGTAAGCACGGTCCCCAAGGTGTCACAGAGGCCCCCAGCTGCTCGGGGCGCACAGCTGTAGCCTCTGTGGGCATTTACGTGCCCCGCAGGACAGTGTTTTTAGGGGTGTGTATGATCCTATGGCGGCCCCACAGCTGCTTGGATTGTGGTGACAAGCTTGCCTGAGGACGCATTGCTCAGAAGTCACCCAGCACTGAGCAATGCATAACTGTGGCAGGGTGCTCCGTGGGGCAGGGAGCTGCTGGGATGGCCACGGGGCCGAGGCCCGCCCCTGCCTGGGTGTGAAGGGCCCCGGCCTGGCCCTCTGACCTGTTATTTCCAGCCCCCTCTTCCCCTCTGGAGTGAGGCTTGCCGTGGTTGGACTGGGCGTACCTTAAAGGGACTTTTGGAGATGTCATCATTGCGTCTGGACAGCCCTAGGCAGGTTTCTTAACCTCTCTGAGCCTTGGTATTTACAACTGCAAAATGCAGACGCGTTTTTTGTGAGGATTAAATTATGTTAGATTATCTATCAAAGGGCCTGTGGGACAAGACCGGCTCCCGGCCAGGGAGGCTGAATGGCTACAGCCTGGGCACTGCCCAGCCACAGGGTGGGCGGTAAAGGTGGCATCTGGACCAGCCATCCGTCCGGGCAGCGTCCTGCCCGGTGGAGCCCTGGGAGGGCTCCACACCCAAGGCTGATCCTGGCGACCCTGGAGATTCCCCAAGGCAGGCAGGCAGGAGGCGCTGAGGCCTTCAGCCGGCCTCTGTCAGAAAGGGGGCTGGGAGCTGCGGGGAGGGGCGTGGAAAGAAACTCAGTCCTTCCCCAGAAGGCTTAGTGCCCTCACATCCCTTCCTCCCCTCCCTCTTCTTCCCCCCCCCCGCCCCCCCTCCTCCCCCGGCGCTTTCCAAGGAGGAGACAGCTGGTGATGGAAACTCAGAGTCTCTGTCTCAGCTGACTCAGTTCCTCTGCAGCCGTCTCCCCAGCCCCCCACGGCAGGCAGCCTGTCCCCACACACCCAGCGGTTCCCAGAGCCGTCCCCCACCACCCCACACTGGGAGCTCCGACCTCCAGGCCATTCCGGTGGGCCTGGGAGCACGGGGAGGACCCCTGGGACCGCTCTGGGGCCCACAGGCAGACATCAGGCCCTAGCGGAGCAGACCGGACTGCCGTGAGCACCGAGCAGCTCCAAACATGGACTCGACATGGACTCCCCCAGTCCGGCCATGGGCCTGGACTGCCCTGGGGAGGAGGCGGGCAGACTTGGGGGTGGGGATTGCAGAAATGCCAGAAGGTGGGGCTGGAAAGGTGGCTCAGTGGTAGAGCGCTTGCCTTGCATGCCTGAGGCCCTGGGTTCGATTCCTCAGCACCACATAAGAAAAAAGAAAAAAGCCGGAAGTGGTGCTGTGGCTCAAGTGGTAGAGCGCTAGCCTTGAGCTGAAGAGCTGAGGGACAGCGCCCAGGCCCAGAGTTCAGGCCCCACGACCAGACCCAAAAAAAAAAAAAAAAAAATGCCAGAAGGTGTAGAATACATTGGGACAGAGTGGGCGTGGGGTGGGAGAGGGGAAGGGGGTCGGAGCAGGGGGAGTGCCAGGACACGGCCCCAGGAGAGGGTGTGCCCCCGGCCCCCAGGGAGCCACAGAGCCCTCTGCCGCTGCGCCACGCTCCCTGCCTGACCCCCGTCTCTGGGAGCAGGGGCTACCCCAGCACGCAGCACCCCCTCACCCTCTGCCCAGCCCTGGAAGGGGAGGCCCATCCAGCCTCCCACTTCCCGCCTCTCCGCTGCAGCCTTGAGGACAGCTGGGGAAACTGAGGCGCGGGTCAAGGCCCTTTGCCCCAGGCCACGGCTGGATGAGTGGCAGGGGCTCCCATCTCATTCCAACACTGGAAGGAAGGCCCACTTGAATTGAGTCCAGGGTGGGGTCCAGGCACCAGGCCTCCTACCCAGAGGCTCCGGGGTGCCTGGCAGGACCAGCACCCTGGATCAGGCCAGCCCTTTGCCTTTTGTCAGTCCTTCTGTGGCCAGATGACGTCCCTCTACAGCCACGCATGAAGCCACCCTGCGTCCACCTCCCCCCCCATACACTCTAGCCCCACCCGGCTCCGGCCCTCAGGCCTGCACCAGGCTCCCTGCCCTGGCCTCTGTCTCCGGTCTGAGGTTCTATGTCGGAGTCCCCCTGCTGCCTGGGGCGAACGCCACGGGGGAGCCAGATGCGGGCCGAACCCAGGGCCAGCCAGAGCACCACCATGGCTCCTGCGCCCAAGCCCACGCAGCTGCGAGACACCTGCTGTGCCGGGCAGCACAGGAGCGGGGGAGGCAGGCTGCCTTTCCACGCGCAGCCCAGCGCCGTGCATGCGTGTGCGCGCACGTGTGTCTGCTTGTGTACGTCTGCATGTCCGCACGTTCATACATGCCTGCTAGGCACCATTTGGGAGATGTCTTAGGCTTCTGTTTCTCTCTCCTCCAAAGGACTGCTCGCTGGTTCTGGCCACAGCCACGTGGGCAAGGGCATGCCACAAAGCCAGGCCCTGCTGAGCTGCCCACAGAGGGCCAGAAGCAAAACAAAGCTCCCAGTGTCCGGCCGGCCTGGCTCTGGGGCTCTGTCCTCTTAGAGCCTGCATAAAAGAGTGGGCTGCCCGGAGAGGGCCTGCGACTCGGCTGTGTTCCAGGGATGTGGGCCGAGCTGGACACGGACTGCAGGGTCAGTGCGGTCATCCTTGCCATAGGGAAACAGCCAGCGAGCGGCCGCCCCTCCCTCCTTACCCAGCCTCCTCCGAGCGCCCACAGGCTGCCTGCCCCTCGGGGGAGCGCTACATCCTGGCTGCCCATCTGGACAGGGACTGCACCCGGAAGCAAGCTCTCACCCGCCGGCTCTCTGACTCCTGGTTCTCTTGCCACATACTTTGTTCACACTCAGACACACACCCTGTTCACACCCAACTCTTTACCAGTTCCAGCTGCTCGGCCCCCGATCAAAACCCCTGGGGCGCCCTGCCCCTGGGCATTCCCAGCCTCTACGGCTCCCCAGGCTGGCGGGTCCCTGGGAACAGAGCTCCTGGAGCCCGGGCTGGGTGTCACAGATCAGCCTTCCCACCCCCAGGCGGCTTCTAGGGTGGGCAGCGACTCAGGCCTCAGCGCTGCAGGGGAAGCAGCCACTCCTGTCTGTCCCAGAGTGGCCTCTCCTATCCTGGCATGGGGGGGCAGGCTCTGTGCAGCGGTCAGCAGACCCCTGGCAGGGACCAACTGACCACAGAACAGCTTAGGTGCTTAAGCCTTGAGCCACGCCCAGCCCCAACCTTGCACACACATGCGTATGCATACACACACATGTACACACACACACCCATACACAGCTATTGGGGAGTCTGGCCCAGTATCAGTCTGGGGAAGAGAAGCAATGGAGGGGTCTGGGCAGGGGGCAGGGGTCACTCCCAGCGCAGGCTCCCTCCAGCCTCCGGAGGCAGGAGCTCCAGGCCCCGGATGCTGGGCTACCAGCCTGACTCACTCTCAACAAACATCCAGGCTTCCTTCTGGCCCTGCAGGGAGCAAACATCACAAGCTGCCGCTGGGCAGGGGAGAGTGTGTGCTGAGGAGGAAGCGGGCTCAGCCCCGGGCCGGGGTCAGCACCAGCTCTGGCCCCGAGCATAGCCTTCAGTGCTGCCACGACGGCTTTGGAAGAACGGGCGGGGAGAGGACCGTCCACCGGGGGGGCCGGGCCCCCTCCTCCCTGAGCGCACACCGTGAGAGCCAGCAGCTCCACCACCGCTGGCCCCAGAGCTGGAGGGGGCCCAGGAAGCACCCGCCAGGGCAGGGCTCCATTTCCCACCCAACACACCAGGTGCAGCCCCCCCACCCGTGTCAACCCCCGGGCTGAGCTGGCCATCCCTGGCCGACAGAGCACGTGCACCCCACGCACCCACCCAGCAAATCCCACCCCACTGGCACGAGAACCTCCTCGGGCTTCAACCACTCCCAAGGTAAATAGCCAGGGTGGTCCGAGGAGAAGGCAGAGCAGAGGTGGAAGGCAGCAGGGGGCCTGCGGGCCCTGAGCCCTGGACGCCTCGCCCCTCCCACCTAAAGTCTTCTCCCAGGGAGAGAGAAGGCGCAAAGGGAAGCAGAGAGACGGCAGGCTGGGTGCCCACGCGGCTGCTGGGCAGGGCACGGGGCAGGGCACAGGGCAGGGCACGGGGCAGGGCACGGGGCAGGGCACGGGGCAGGGCATGGGGGGACGGGAGCCCACGGGCAGGAGATGCAGGTCGGGCCAGGGAAAGAACAGGGACCAGACAAAGCATGGGTCATTTCAACTTTCCCACCAACCTTTATTCAGACTGTACGTTGTGAAGCCCACCAGGTGCCGGGGAGCCGTCCAGGCCTCGTGGTCAGCCCCAGGCACCCCTGGCCACGCAGAGCCCTCGCTTCCCCCCCCACGCATGGGGAAGTCCTGGGAAGGAGGCGGCCCACGGGCCTCGGCACTGGCTGCTGGGAGTGTCCTGGAAGCCAAGGAGTCGGGCGCATCATCCCTGCAGGTGAACGCCCCCCGCTATCTGCCAGCCTCGGTCCCTTCCACAGTACCCGGCCCATCCTGCAGGCTCACGGCCAGGTCAGGGTGCATCATGACAAGGTCACGGGGCTCAGGGGACGCAGCATAGGACTGCAGGCCCCGTGCTGTCCCCGAATCAGCTGAAGAACCCCGCTTCCTAGCAGCAGATAAACCCATCCACACTCCCCACACAGCCGCACCTAACCAGGAGCGCCAGCCTCCAGTCCAGACTGGCAGGAAGAGGTCAGGGCCAAGGGTGAGGGACAGGGTCCGCCCTCCAGTGCCAGCACCCACCCCATGACCCGTCTCCACACGTGGCGGCCCTAGTGACCTGCCTGAGCACCAGCAGTTCTCGGGCACCGTGGAACTGCTGTGTCTGGGGCCTACCATCCGTCCAGCAACGGCGAAGCCTGAGCTGGGGTCTGGAAGCCACCACGCCAGGCCTTCAGGCTGTGCAGACTGACAAAAGCGATACATGCACACAAAGGTCTAGAACCAGCAGGTAGGGAGTCAGACTTGCCATGTGGTAGCGAGACCGGGTCACACCTGGGCAAAGCCTACGCAGCCCATACAGCCATGAGGTTCCATCAAACGGCTGACGTAGCAGGAGCTCCCCTGGGAGCCCGGCCAGGCCGGAGCCTCTGGTCACATTTTCCAACAACCAGTGGCTGCAGGGAAACTTTGTTTCATATGCTTTCTGAGTTACACGCCATTACTCATTAACACCGGCCACAGCCCTGGGACTGACGCCAGGGCCCAGCTCTCTACTCTTGTTTTGGTCTGGGGTTTTGTTCTGTTTATTTCCAGCAAATGGACTTACTCAGGCATGAATCTCAATGACAGAGCACTTGCCTATCATGTGCAGGGCTGGTGGTATGATCCCTACACACAAACAAACAAGAACGAAATCTACCGTGTGCACTGGCATCAAAAGCATCGTACATAGTGAATGAAGGCGCACCCAGAAGGCCACTATGTATAAGATAGCGTGTATCTGAAATGTCTAGAACAGGTTAAATCTACAAAGAGAGACAGAAAGACAGAGGGAGGAGGAAGGAAAGGGGAGGGGGGACAAGAGGAGAGGAAGAGGAAGGAGAGAGAGAGAGGGAGGGAGGGAGAAAGCACATACAGCAGTTGCCAGGGACGGGGGTGGGTTGGGGGAGTCAAATAGGCCGAGGGTGTTTTTGCCCTTGGGAACACCAGACAGCACTTGGACACCAAAAGTTAAGCCACCAACGAAGAGTGGAATGCAGGAACAAACAAACAAAAACCCATGCTAGGCTCCGTGTTATGGCTGAGAGCAGGGTCAGCAGGCCCAGGGCCCACCCCACCGCAGCCAGGCTCCACCGCGGGCAGCCCGCCTTCCAGACCCAGGGCCCACCCCACCGCAGCCAGGCTCCACCGCGGGCAGCCCGCCTTCCAGACCCAGGGCCCACCCCACCGCAGCCAGGCTCCACCGCGGGCAGCCCGCCTTCCAGACCCAGGGCCCACCCCACCGCAGCCAGGCTCCACCGCGGGCAGCCCGCCTTCCAGACCCAGGGCCCACCCCACCGCAGCCAGGCTCCACCGCGGGCAGCCCGCCTTCCATGCCAGGCACATGTCCATAACGAGTGAGAGAGTGGCCTTGGGATTATAGAGCAGTTTTAGTGAGCAGACTGTTCACAAACACAGAATCCACCACGTGTGCAATTCAAGGACAGGGTGGAGGGTCCTTCCTGACCCAAGTCCTAGGGCCCCCCCCACATAGACCACACGTACATCACATGTGTACACACACCTATACCATACATACAGGCACATACACACACACACATACACCAGGCACACATATACACACATACATACACATACACATACTCATACACGACACACGTACTGACTCAAGCCCTGGGTGCGCACACACACACACACACACACACACACACACACACACACACTGCTACTTTCCACTTTCCCAACCCCTGCTTCCCTGTCCCTGGACCAGGGATGGGCGCTGGTGGATGTCCACCTCCATAGCCAGCACAGCCAGGCTGGTGCTCCGGGGCTCTCAAGAAGAGGGAACATGGAGGCGGGGACCCTGGCCTGGTCCTCAGGTTATAAAGCCCAGGCTGCCGTCTGACATAGCGAGGTCCTGAGCAAACACGAGGCGTCCTTGTCAGAACCTGGGTAAGACAACGGGATGGCGGTGGGCAGGCGAGCGGTGGGCGGGGGCCTGGTGGGCAGGTGAGCGGGAGTGGGTGGGCGGGGTCCTGGTGGGCAGGCGAGCAGTGGGCGGGGCCTGGTGGGCAGGTGAGCGGGAGTGGGTGGGCGGGGTCCTGGTGGGCAGGCGAGCAGTGGGCGGGGCCTGGTGGGCAGGTGAGCGGGAGTGGGTGGGCGGGGTCCTGGTGGGCAGGCGAGCGGTGGACAGGTAGGGAGAGGAGGGCGGGCCATGAGACTCTTGCCGTGTGGCCTGGGGTTCCCAGGGGGAGCACCCCACTGTCTGTGGGGCGGTCAGCCTGCCTCTCCCCGCAGAGCTCACGCGGCAGCCCGGGGCCCGCACCCCCTCAGCCCACTCTCCATCTCTGCCCTCCACAAGTCACAGCGCCCGGCTCTCCAAAGACCCTTGGCACCCCTGGTCTCCTGGGGCGGTGCTCTGGGCAGGGCCTCTGCCTGTGTAGGCCGAGGCAGGCCATGGGGCCAGCATGGACCTACATGTTGGTTCCATCTGGTCTGGAGCCAAGGGCAGGCTTAGGTGTAGGTCCACGCTGGAGGACAGACTCAAGCCCCAGGATGGGCACTGCTCAGCAGCTATGGCTTCCACAAAGAACTTTCCCGTGGCAGCTGGGCCCAGGGTGCTGGGCAAGACCACAGGAGGAACATTCTAGGGCCAAATCTATCATCGCAAGCTCAAAGGTAAGAAATAAGCTCAGGGTGTGGCTAAAAGAAACAGCGCCAGGCACAGGACTATGATCCCAGCTTTCGGGAGACAGAGGGGGAGGATGAGGAATTCCTTACCTAGGAGTCAAACCCGACTCAACAAACAAGCTAGAGAGGTGGGGTAGAGCTCTATGTGCCTGGGAACGAGGCCGAGCCTCCGCCGCTGCCTGGACACCGTAGACCAAACCTCAGGCTCCCTGCCCCGGGCACCATGAGGTCAAACCTGCAACTCTCTAGGGAAAAGCTCTGTCTGGTTCCAGCATCTGTGCCCACATCTGCCCAATCCCTGACCCAGCCACACCGTCCATGATCCTCCCTCCCTCCCTGTGCCCCCATGAACACCCCCACCCCGAGTCACCACCCCTGGGAAGAAGGCCTGAGGCCCTCCCCTGCTGACCCCAGGAACTTCTCCAGCCGCCTCCTCCTGACCCTCTCAACCTGCCTCTTCTCCCTGCTGGGGTCTGCAGTCTGATTGGGGTGCAGCTCCTCCACAGGGCTGGTGAGGCCAGGGGTGCGGTCCGGACCCCGAGCCCTCCCCCCTGCCCTCACCAGTCAGGGGAGCAGGGAAGAGAGCCCTGGGCAGGAGCCGACCCACGAGGGCTGGGCTTTCTCTCCGGGAACATGGCGTCCACGCCTGAGTGTGCTCAGGAGGTCCAGGCGGCGCCCACTCAACTCTGGGCATCTCCGAGCAAGACCTGGGTGGAGGAGCTCATGGCCCCCAGGGTCAGAGGCCTCACCTGACACTGTCTTCTCTGGCTGACCAACTTCCGGCCAGGGCCAGAGGCCACATTCCTCTTTCTGGATCAACAAACACACCCACTGACCAGAGCACGGCAGCCTGGCCATCCTAGAAAGGATGGACACCATGGCCCGTGCATTGTGCAAGTCTGGAGAACGGGAGGCCCACCGCCAGCTCGGAGGAGGGCAGGCGAGGGCGGGAGAGAGGCCAGGGGTCAGCTGGGAAGGCCCTGTCGGCCTTCCAGACACAGGCACCCGGCTCCCACCTGCAGGGGCCAGCAGCAGGCTCACCTGGGCTCTACCTGCTCTGCCTGACTGTTTTCTGCCCAGAGGCCCAGCGAAGATTCAGGGCCTGACAGCAGTGGGGCTGGGCGGGGTCTCACACAGAGTGACCCCTGTCTACAGGGTGCCAAGGGGGCTTAACCATGGGGTGGGAGTGACCGCCAAGCGGGCAGAAGCCGCTGCCAGGCTCGGCAGGCCGGAAGATGATGCCCCTCACCACCGGCACGGGCTCCCCACTGAGTTTCCCACAGGCACATGCGTTGCCCAGGGCCCCTGTGTAGGTGAGGGGACTGAACCCAGGCACCGCCTGGGGGGGCTGGAGGGGGTGGGCATCGCGGGGGGGGGGGGTGGCTAGAGGGGGGAGGGGGCACCGCCTGGGGGGGCTGGAGGGGGTGGGCATCGCAAGGGGGAGGCTAGAGGGGGGAGGGGGCACCGCCTGGGGGGGCTGGAGGGGGTGGGCAACACAAGGGGGAGGCTAGAGGGGGGAGGGGGCACCGCCTGGGGGGGCTGGAGGGGGTGGGCATCGCGGGGGTGGGGTGGCTAGAGGGGGGAGGGGGCACCGCCTGGGGGGGCTGGAGGGGGTGGGCATCACAGGGGCGGGGGCTACAGGGGGGAGGGGGCACCGCCTGGGGGGGCTGGAGGGGGTGGGCATCGCAAGGGGGAGGCTAGAGGGGGGAGGGGGCACCGCCTGGGGGGGCTGGAGGGGGTGGGCATCACAAGGGGGAGGCTAGAGGGGGGAGGGGGGCACCGCCTGGGGGGGCTGGAGGGGGTGGGCATCGCGGGGGTGGGGTGGCTAGAGGGGGGAGGGGGCACCGCCTGGGGGGGCTGGAGGGGGTGGGCATCACAGGGGCGGGGGCTACAGGGGGGAGGGGGCACTGCCTGGGGGGGCTGGAGGGGGTGGGCATCGCGGGGGGGGGGGGGGGGTCTGGAGGGGGGAGGGGGAGAGGGCACCGCCTGGGGGCTGGAGGGGGTGGACATCGCGGGGGGGGGGGGGGGCGCTACAGGGGGGAAGGGGCACCGCCTGGGGGGCTGGAGGGGGTGGGCATCGCGGGGGGGCCTACAGGGGGGAGAGGGAGGGGGCACCGCCTGGGGGCTGGAGGGGGGAGGAAGGCATCTGGCTTGCCGGCTGGGCTCGGCTTCTCCCCGGGAAGCCGGGCGGGCAGGGCCCGGGCGGGCCGGGGCGGGCCCAGCCGCCCTCCCGCCGCGCCGACCCCGCCCTTCCCCGCCCCTCCCGCCCCCCACGTGGCCGGCGGCGGGCGGCGCCTCCCCTCCCTCCTCCCTCTCCCTCCTCCCCCTCCCCTCCCCGGCCTCCCCGGCCCCCGCGCCCCGCCCGGGCCGTCCGACCGCCGAGCGCCGCCCGTCCGCCGCCTGCCGCCCCGGCCCGCCGCCGCCCCGGCCCGCCGCCGCCCCGGCCCGCCGCCGCCCCGGCCCGCCGCCCGCCCCGGCCGCCGCCCCTACCGGTGAGTCGGTCCGCGGCCTCGGCTCCGCCGGGAGCCCCGGGGGAAACTGAGTCCGTGAGGAGGCGCGGGGGCGTTTGGGGCCGGAAAGGGCTCGGCGAGTGAGCCCGGCACGCGTGCGGACCCGGATGCAGGGTCCCGGGGTGCGGGGGTGCGGGGCCCCGGGACCGGGCTGGGATCCGGGCGTCCCCAGCCCCGCGCCGAGCCGCCACCGTCCCAGTGCGCACCGCCCCGGGGCGGCGCCGGGGTGGCCCCGTCGGGCCGGGCGGGCGGCGGGGGAGGCCGGGCCGGCGGCGGGTCCAGGGCGGGGAGGGGGTCCGGGCGGATCGGGGTGCGGGGGTCCGGGCGGATGGGGTGCGGGCGGATCGGGGTGCGGGGGTCCGGGCGGATGGGGTGCGGGCGGATCGGGGTGCGGGGGTCCGGGCGGATGGGGTGCGGGCGGATCGGGGTGCGGGGGTCCGGGCGGATGGGGTGCGGGGGTCCGGGCGGATGGGGTGCGGGCGGATGGGGTGCGGGGGTCCGGGCGGATGGGGTGCGGGGGTCCGGGCGGATCGGGGTGCGGGGGGTCCGGGCGGATGGGGTGCGGGGGTCCGGGCGGATGGGGTGCGGGCGGATGGGGTGCGGGGGTCCGGGCGGATGGGGTGCGGGGGTCCGGGCGGATCGGGGTGCGGGGGTCCGGGCGGATCGGGGTGCGGGGGTCCGGGCGGATCGGGGTGCGGGCGGGCCGGGGGGCGGGGGGGGGGGGAGTCCGGCGGCCCGGCCCGCCCGCAGGCGCCCTTCCCGGCCTCCCCATCCCGCCGCCGCGGTGAAGAAGATAAACTCCAAGTTGGCCGCCGGGCTGCGCGCTTTCCTTTCCCGCCCGACGCACCGCGGCCCGCGGAGCAGCCCGGGTGCCTCTGCGCCCCCGAAGCTCCCTTCCACCAATTCCCAGGGGCGGGTGACCGGCCCTGGGGGCTCAGGGTCTCCCCGGCCTCCAGCCACTCGGGGCTGCTGGGGGGGCTGCTGGGGGACTGGCTGCTGGGGGGGCTGCTGGGGGGGCTGCTGGGGACTGGCTGCTGGGGGACTGGCTGCTGGGGGACTGGCTGCTGGGGGACTGGCTGCTGGGGGGGTTGCTGGGGGACTGACTGCTGGGGGGGGCTGCTGGGGGCCCAGGCTGCTGGGGGGGGGCTGCTGGGGGCTGACTGCTGGGGGGGCTGCTGGGGGCCAGGCTGCTGGGGGGCCGGCTGCTGGGGGCCCAGGCTGCTGGGGGCCGGGCTGCTGGGGGGGCCGAGCTGCTGGAGGGGGGTTGCTGGAAGGGGGCTGCTGGAGGGGGGCTGCTTGGGGCCGGGCTGCTGGGGGCCCAGGCTGCTGGGGGCCGGGCTGCTGGGGGGCTGGGCTGCTGGAGGGGGGTTGCTGGAGGGGGGCTGCTGGAGGGGGGTTGCTGGGGGCCGGGCTGCTGGAGGGGGGTTGCTGGTGGCCGGCTGCTGGGGGGCCGGGCTGCTGGGGGGCAGCTGCTGGGGGGCGGGCCCCCGGCAGACGTGGGAATCCGAGTGACAGGGCTGTCCCTAGGCCACCAGGCCAGAGGTCAGCCTGCCCACTGCCATCCATGCCCACAGCTGGAAGTGCCCTTCCCAGCCCGCCTCTTCCTCTGGCGGTGACACTCTGGGCCTCAGTTCCTCATCTTCGCTTAAAAGGTGGGAATGGTGGCACGGTCATTGGGGAAGGGGGGCCCAGAGCAAACACCTAGCGGAGGGTTGGGGGAGCCCCCCAGGCTGGGGTCTGGGCCCTACCCCGCGGTCCAAACACCTTTCTGTTTAAAGCCACTTTGGCCCAGAAGACCCTTCCTGCAACACGGCGGGAGCTAAGCAGTCACACCACGCTCTGCTGTCCCTTCCTTCCCGGGGAGTACCGAGCTCCAGCCTTGTGTCCCTTCCTTCCCAAGGAGTACCGAGCTCCAGCCTTGTGTCCCTTCCTTCCCAGGGAGTACCGAGCTCTGGCCTTGTGTCCCTTCCTTTCAGGGGAGTACCGAGCTCCTGGCCTTGTGTCCTTTTCTTCCCAGAGAGTACCAAGCTCCGGCCTTGTGTCCCTTCCTTCCCAGGGAGTACCGAGCTCCGGCCTTGTGTCCCTTCCTTCCAGGGGAGTACCGAGCTCCAGCCTTGTGTCCCTTCCTTCCCGGGGAGTACCGAGCTCCAGCCTTGTGTCCCTTCCTTCCCGGGGAGTACTGAGCTCCAGCCTTGTGTCCCTTCCTTCCCGGGGAGTACCAAGCTCCGGCCTTGTGTCCCTTCCTTCCCGGGGAGTACTGAGCTCCAGTCTTGTGTCCCTTTCTTCCCGGGGAGTACCGAGCTCCAGCCTTGTGTCCCTTCCTTCCAGGGGAGTACCAAGCTCCTGGCCTTGTGTCCCTTTCTTCCCGGGGAGTACCGAGCTCCGGCCTTGTGTCCCTTCCTTCCCGGGGAGTACTGAGCTCCGGTCTTGTGTCCCTTCCTTCCCGGGGAGTACCGAGCTCTGGCCTTGTGTCCCTTCCAGGGGAGTACCGAGCTCCTGGCCTTGTGTCCTTTTCTTCCCAGAGAGTACCAAGCTCCGGCCTTGTGTCCCTTCCTTCCAGGGGAGTACCGAGCTCTGGCCTTGTATCCCTTCCTTCCAGGGGAGTACCGAGATCCAGCCTTGTGTCCCTTCTTTTCCAGGGAGTACTGAGCTCCGGTCTTGTGTCCCTTTCTTCCCGGGGAGTACCGAGCTCCAGCCTTGTGTCCCTTCCTTCCAGGGGAGTACCAAGCTCCTGGCCTTGTGTCCCTTTCTTCCCGGGGAGTACCGAGCTCCGGCCTTGTGTCCCTTCCTTCCCGGGGAGTACTGAGCTCTGGCCTTGTGTCCCTTCCTTCCCGGGGAGTACCGAGCTCTGGCCTTGTGAGCCTCGTCTGCAGACAGAAGGAGCTCCCCTGGGAGGGCTGAGGATGGAGCCCCCTCCCAGACCCGCTCCTGGGTAGCAGAGAGTTAACCCCCAGGTGAGGCGCCCACTTTGTGGGGGTGCTGACGGCTGTCGAGCTAATTGCGCTCCTCACATCCTGGGACCTGGGAGCTCTGCCTTACGTAGAGCCTTCACCCCCTGTCGGGAGCAGTTGTTCCGGGCTGAAGCGTTTTCAGGCTGGTGAGGAGTGGGCAGCGGTGGCTAGGTAGCAGGGCTGTCACCGTGGGGGGTCAGGGAGACGCAGGGCTGCCGGGGTGGGGGATATTCCCTGGCGTCGGCCTGGGCCAGCCCCTGTGTCCATCAGAGTTCCCGAGGCGTGGAGGATGGGGCCTGGCTGGGGCCTGCCTCTCCGTGCCCATCCCTCCTTCGGGGTGTGAGGTTCGTGGCTATCTTTGCTTCTAGAACGTTTCCGGAAGGCCAGGCAGGGAGGCTGGGAGGTAGAGGCCATGCGCAGCCAGTCTGCCCAGCTGTGCCTGTGGGCTACCGCAGAGCCCGGCCCGGGGGCACCCGCTGGTAAGAACCAGGAGGTGTCACTGGCGATGTGAGGTTGGGTCCTGTAGCCCTGCTTGCCCACACGTCCGGGGGGGGTCTGCTCACCACTGCCTGCCTGCCCAGCTGGCCACGTGCTTCCTCCTAGGGACTGCCTGCCGTGCAGGGCTGGGGGAGCCAGCCTGCCCGCGTCCAGCCCTTTCTAAGGTGTGATTAGAGAATGGGGCTGCTGCTGCTCAACTTGCTGCTCAGGTCTCCCCCTGCCAGGCCCACCTCGCCCCCGCCCCCCCCCCCCACTGGCCCTGGGCCCCCGGCCCTGCCACTGCCGGCCCTGTGCACGTCTGTGTGCTGAGGGAGTAGATGGGCAGGGGCTTGTGCCCCGAGTAGGCGAGCTGCAGCTCCCTGGGCACTGCCCTCTGCCCACCTCGCCTCTCCCGGTGGCACCCAGCCCAGCACTCGAAGGGTGATTCCTGGACCCTCGCACCCCCGCCCCTCATCACCTGAATAGTACAGCATTCTGGGAATCTGGAGGCTTTGTCCTGGCCAAATAGTTCCTGCTGGGCCTGGAAATGGGGAAGCAGGCTGGCTTCCCTCCTGGAGCCCCTTGCAGTGACTGGGTGACCTCCCACCCTGAACCCCGGGAGCCCCCTTTGCTGGATTGGTCTGGCTGATAGGCAGGGCCAGAGCCACAGCCTGGCCGGGAGTTCTGGGTCTGCAGGTCCCTGCGGCGCTATCTGAGGACAGCGAGTCAAAGCTGCTTCCTGTTCACCGCCCACTCCCCCTGCAGCCTTCCCAGCTGCAGGAAGCAGGGGAGGGAAGGCCCAGGTCTGGGAGCGCCCAGCAGGAGCCCCAGGGGCCCAGCCAGTGTCTTGCCCTCAGCAGGTTCTTTGGGAGAGCAGGTGGGCACGAGGAGGCCTCGCTGGAGACTAGAGGCCTCTCAGGGTCAGAGGGACCTGGGCAGAGCCCTGCCATGCTGTCACCATACTCCACTGCCCCCTCCCCCAGCCAGACCCGGCTTACGGCCCCCACCAGGTGTGGGTGGGTGGACGGGGCCTGGAGGCCAACCTGGAGCCCCGCCACGGGCAGCACAGGCTGCCACCCCTGCAGAGCACGCTGGCCAGGGGCCAGGACGACAGGAGATGAGGTGAGGGGCGGCTGTGGCCTTGGAGCCAGCTCTGTGAGGAGCGCTGGTGTCTCTTTGACTCAGTCTCCCTTTCAGAGCCTGGTCCGGGTGCTCTTAGGTCCTGGGCTGTGGCCTGCAGCCCATCCCCACCACCATGGTGTCACCTGTGTGTCCCCTTTCCGCCCCGAGCACAGCTTGCCACCAGGGAGTTGTTGGTGCCGGCACCAACAGCAGGAGGCAGAGGAATGCTCTTACCCAGGCTAGGAGGAGGGTGCTGCCCATCCCCTGCCCGTTGGCGCCCCCCCCCAGAACCCCAGGAACACTCATGCTTGGAGGGCCCAGTCTGGGGGCTGGGGGGACAGCAGCAGGGGCTGCCTGCGGCGCGGGGTAGAGGGGGCAGGACGCAGGAGGCCACTGAGCAGAGGCCCGGGCCAGAAGCCCCATGGGCTTTGGCGGGCCTGTGGGAGGCTCTGGAGAATGCCCTGGTCACTGTGCAGATGAAGAGCGGAGTCCAGCGCCGCTGCCCCCGGCTGCGCGCCCCCACACCCCACACAGGGATGCTGGCCTGTTGTGCCCAGCAGAGGAGCTCGCTTGGCCGGTTGAGCCTGACCGGCTCCCAGGTGCTGGCTGCCCGGGGCCAGGTGGCCGAGGAAGGCGGAGCAGAGGCCAGGCAGACCCACACAGTCCCAGCTCAGGCCTGGCCGCACGCAGGCAGCCCAGGGGCCGAGGCCGTCCGTGCCCTCAGAGCTGCGGTGCCTGGTGCCGCCGGTGGGGCCCTGCTCCAACAGCAGCTCCAGGGCCAGCATCAGCGTGCTCGCGCCTATGTGAAGTCAGGAGCTGGAGCGCCAGCGAGTGTCCAGGGGGTGTGCCACTCCAGGCAGAGCGCCTGCTACCGGGCATGGACCCTGCCCCCCTCCCCCCCCCCCCCCCGCACTGGCAGCTGCCCCTGGGTGTGTGGAGGGAGTGCCCCGCTCCTCCCCATTCTCAATCTTTCTGTGTTCTCTGCCCCCCGGAAGGCAGCCTGGAGCTGGGCACTGCGAAGGACAGCCCCTCCTCTCCTGGGCACAGTCAGGGTAGAGGCCCGCTCTGAGGTTCAGGCGAACACGCTCCTTCGGGACCGAGTCCTGACGCCAGCTGAGCCCTCCTCTCGGTGAGGGGCCTTTCTGAGGACAGCAGGAGGCCCCGGGGCCCCGGGGCCATCCCCAGCCCAGCCGTGGAAGCTGTGACCAGCTGCACTGGCCCAGTTGCCCTGCAGCCTGGCAACTCTGCTCCGGCCTTCACCCCGGCTCCTCTCCACTTCCACAGTGAGGCTCAGACAGTGCCCCCCGCCATCCCAGAGCCCTGAGAATGTCAGAGGTAGCCATGAAGGGATGATGTGAAGGTTCACGCGGGGGCAGGCAGCAGGCAGGCACGGGAGAAAGGTTACCACAAGGTTTATTAGCGCAGCCATATTTCCCCCAAGAGGGGTCTGGGGCAGGAAGTGAGGCAGGTGGGAGCTCAGGTGGGTCTGGGCAGAGCAGGCGGGAACCCCAAGGCTGGGAGGAGCTGAGGACCAAGGGCACACTGCTTACAAGCCACACCTGCAAGGAACACCCACCGGCCTCCTTGGTGTAGCCGGGAAACCGAAGCCCTGAGAAGGGCCCCTCTGGTGACCCTGCAGCTCCAATCTTGGAGCAGGTGGAAGCGGAAGACCGGCTTCCTGGAGTGGGTGCCTCCACCCTTCCTGCCCTCCCCTTGACTGAGGGAGCTGGCCATCCCAGACAGACAGCCCAGCCCAGGCTGCCCACACCCTGCTCTAGCAGGTACAGGCCAGGGGTGGTGCCCAGGAGCCTCTAGCAGGTATTCCCTGTGTGTGTATTCTGCGAGCACTTGAGCCGGAGTCCTGTGACATGCCACGCTGTGTGGGTTGTCCCGCACTCTGAGGACCACAGGAGATGGGGGCTGGGTGTTCCCTGGATGTGGCCCCCACCCCCACGTGCCATGGCCGTGGGCAGTGGGTGGACGCTCTTCTCCCTGTCTGCCGAGGGCCATCTACCCGGCCTGGCCTGGGGGTGGCCCCCCAGGCCCACAAGGGACCTGTGGTGTGGTGGGAAGGTGGCACACTTGCTGAGGGCTCAAAGGAGTTGAGATGGGGGTCGCTGGGAAGGGGATGGGGGTCATAGCAGGACAGGCCCAGCGTCAGGGCTGCCCCCGAGCTCATAGGGAGCTGCCAGGTGTGTATGCAGCTCCAGAGAGCCAAGGGTTGCCAGGCAGTGGAAAAATTTGGGCTCTTGGAGAAGCTAAAAATACAGTGTGGCAGCCCCTGCATCCTGGTTCCGGAATCCTGCTCCTGCCATTTACCCGCCCACCCGCAGGAGACGCGTTCCTCCTTCGTGTCCCCCCTCCTGGCACTAGGCCCAGAAGCAACCCAGCTCCTGCACTGCGCTGCAAGACTCCTCCCGACTCCCATGGGGAATGCCCCCCGGAGCCAGCACGGCCCTCACCCTGTCCTGCTCGGGCCCTGAGGCCCTTGCCACAGCAGGGCCTGCAGGGGTGGCGCAGAGAGGGGTCCTGCTTTCCAGGGCCCAGCCAGCTTCTCATGGGGAGCCTAGACCAGAAAACATCTCGGGACCTCCTTCCCATGCACACATGCTTGTGGTTTCCTTACACGCGCTCCTGCATGCTCCCGTGCCTTTCCCCACACACGCTCCTGCCCCTTCCCCATGCCGGTGCCCCTGCACCTCCCCCCTCCCATGCCCACGCTCCTGCCCCTTCCCTCCCCCTCCCCCGTGCCCGCGCCCCTGCATCTCCAACCTCCCCCCGTGCCCACGCTCCTGCCCCTTCCCTCCCCCTCCCCCGTGCCCGCGCTCCTGCACCTCCAACCTCCCCCCGTGCCCACACTCCTGCGCCTCCAACCTCCCCCGTGCCCACGCTCCTGCCCCTTCCCTCCCCTTCCCCCGTGCCCACACTCCTGCACCTCCAACCTCCCCCCGTGCCCACACTCCTGCACCTCCAACCTCCCCCTGTGCCCACGCTCCTGCGCCTCCAACCTCCCCCCTGCCCACGCTCCTGCACCTCCAACCTCCCCCCGTGCCCACGCTCCTGCACCTCCAACCTCCCCCCGTGCCCACACTCCTGCACCTCCAACCTCCCCCCTGCCCACACTCCTGCGCCTCCAACCTCCCCCCGTGCCCACGCTCCTGCACCTCCAACCTCCCCCGTGCCCACGCTCCTGCACCTCCAACCTCCCCCCTGCCCACGCTCCTGCACCTCCCCTCCCCCCGTGCCCACGCTCCTGCACCTCCAACCTCCCCCCTGCCCACGCTCCTGCACCTTCAACCTCCCCCCTGCCCACGCTCCTGCACCTCCAACCTCCCCCCGTGCCCACGCTCCTGCACCTCCAACCTCCCCCCGTGCCCCTGCTCCTGCGCCTCCAACCTCCCCCCGTGCCCACACTCCTGCACCTCCAACCTCCCCCCGTGCCCACGCTCCTGCACCTCCAACCTCCCCCCTGCCCACGCTCCTGCACCTCCAACCTCCCCCCGTGCCCACGCTCCTGCACCTCCAACCTCCCCCCGTGCCCACACTCCTGCACCTCCAACCTCCCCCCGTGCCCACGCTCCTGCACCTCCAACCTCCCCCCGTGCCCACGCTCCTGCACCTCCAACCTCCCCCCGTGCCCCTGCCCCTGCACCTCCAACCTCCCCCCGTGCCCACGCTCCTGCACCTCCAACCTCCCCCGTGCCCACGCTCCTGCACCTCCAACCTCCCCCCGTGCCCACGCTCCTGCACCTCCAACCTCCCCCCGTGCCCCTGCCCCTGCACCTCCAACCTCCCCCCGTGCCCACGCTCCTGCACCTCCCCTCCCCCCGTGCCCACGCTCCTGCACCTCCAACCTCCCCCGTGCCCACGCTCCTGCACCTCCAACCTCCCCCCGTGCCCGCGCTCCTGCACCTCCAACCTCCCCCCGTGCCCACGCTCCTGCACCTCCAACCTCCCCCCGTGCCCACGCTCCTGCACCTCCAACCTCCCCCCGTGCCCACGCTCCTGCACCTCCAACCTCCCCCCGTGCCCCTGCCCCTGCACCTCCAACCTCCCCCCGTGCCCACGCTCCTGCACCTCCAACCTCCCCCGTGCCCACGCTCCTGCACCTCCAACCTCCCCCCGTGCCCACGCTCCTGCACCTCCAACCTCCCCCCGTGCCCCTGCCCCTGCACCTCCAACCTCCCCCCGTGCCCACGCTCCTGCACCTCCCCTCCCCCCGTGCCCACGCTCCTGCACCTCCAACCTCCCCCCGTGCCCACACTCCTGCACCTCCCCTCCCCCCTGCCCACGCTCCTGCGCCTCCAACCTCCCCCCTGCCCACACTCCTGCACCTCCAACCTCCCCCCGTGCCCCTGCTCCTGCACCTCCAACCTCCCCCCGTGCCCACACTCCTGCACCTCCAACCTCCCCCCCTGCCCACACTCCTGCACCTCCCCTCCCCCCGTGCCCACGCTCCTGCACCTCCAACCTCCCCCGTGCCCCTGCCCCTGCACCTCCAACCTCCCCCCGTGCCCGCGCTCCTCCGCCTCCCCTGCCCATGCAGTGGCTCCTAGAGGCCGGGGCTGGTTTTCTTATGCTGCAGAGAACTCTAGAGCTTAGGGGTTCTGTGGCTCATTCAGGTTCCAGGGGAGCTGGGACCCCCACTGCCACCTTCCTCTGGGCCCAAGGTGCCCATGCCAGATCCCGCTGTGCCACAGCTCAATGCCCGGTGGAGCACCCTCCTGCGCTCAGGTTTTCTGTGGTCTTGAGATCTGTGGAAGGGCCGCTTTGGCCCGGCCCAGTCTCCTCAGCCGACGGTGACTAGCAGGCAGAATGACTACCAGGCAGGGGCGGCAACCTCTGCAGTCCCGGTGAGTCAGAGGCGCTGCCCAGGCATGTGGGATGGAGGTGCCGGCATCACCGTGCCAGACTGGCCAGCAGCCAGTCTGTGTGTGTGGGGGGACTGTGTGCAGGCAGACGGCTTGCTGAGCACGCAGATCTGAGCCAGCGCCGCACACCCTGAGGGAGGCCCTGTCCCCAAGATCCAGCCTGGGCCTGTCTCAGAAAAAGAGGCCCACGGCGAACAAAAGCCAATGGGGACAAGCTGCCCTGAGCCCAGCCTCAGGCCTCACCTCAGAGGCCCTGTCCACGGAGGTCAGTGGGCCTGGAGGGGCTCCATGGGCAAATGAAACACTTGTCGGCACCCGACTCCCAGCTGTCTGAGTCTGGATCTGGCTGCCCAGCCCAGACTCTGTCCTTCCCTGTGGGTTACAGCGGGAACTAAGGAACCTCTGCAAGTGCAGATCCCTGCGCTGAGCTCCGTCCGCTCCTCACTTGGTGCCTGTCCCAGCCCCCGTCCGCTCCTCACTTGGTGCCTGTCCCAGCCCCGCCTGGACTGACAGGAAGGGCTGGGTGTTCTCCAAGGTGGTACGCAGCCCCCGGTGTCCCCTCCTTACCCCTATCTCCAGTTCCTACATGGGGGTCCCACAGCAGCCTCCCGAGCAGAGGAGAACAAACAGGGATCCACAGCCATCTGCCTGGGACAGTGCTCCCCGCAGCCCCCCGCACCCCAGGTCAGCAAGCTGGCTCCCTCATGCCGCGAGGCAAATGTGCAGCCACCGCCCTGTGGAGCAGGCACAGGCTGCGGGGGGATTGCTGCGGCCGGGCCTGGCCTTCAGCCCTTGCGTTTGGTAGAGACCAAAGGCAGGCAGGTTCTGAGAGGCCCTCATTGGAGGCCAGCCAGACGTGGGCCTCCTGTTGCTCAGGGGAGTTGCCTTTCTTACTGCCCCTGAGTTGGAGAATTAAGGAAATATAGAAGCTGTCGATCATTGCTCCTGCCAGCTGTCAGGGCCCATTGCTACCGTTACGTCTGCCTTGCTGGCTGGTTGCTGCACACCAGAGGTCAGAGTGCTGTGGCTCTGTTTGCTGTCTGTTGTCCGTGTGTGTGCACTCAGTGCCATCCTGCAAAGAGGTGGACCAGGCTGCCCGTGGGCCCCAGGAGGCCAGACAGCCAGGACCCACCTGCCCAGGCTGAGCCCCACCCGCGGGGCTCCCGCCGGTTGGACCTTTCAGGAGGGGGAGGCAGGAGCACTCCGGGCATGCAGACTGCGGACAGGAGAGCTGGCCTGGGATTGGCCATGCCCTGTGCCCTCAGCCTGTGCCAGGGGGACGGCAGGGCCTGGAGCCAAGGGAGGCTGAGGCCGGGGAGGGAGCCGCGTTCCAGGCGGCACAGGAGGCGGGGAGTGTGCAGAGGCAGGCAGGCAGCTCCCACGGTGGCCGGCCGAGGAGCCAGGACTTGGGGAGCTGAGTCTGCCAGGGAGAGAGCAGGACGGAAGTTAGCGGCTGGTAGCCCCGCGGTCCGCAGCCATGAGAGGCTGGAGGCAGGGCCCAGAGTGGGTAGCCAGAGGCAGCAGGAAGGTCTTGCATGTCTGGGTGAGTGGAGGGTGATGTGTGTGGTTGGCAGGGCTCGGCCTGGGGCCATGGGGAGCTGGGGCGCAGCACCCAGGATGGGCACAAACAGCCCTCACCTAGCCAGACCTATCGCTCCGCTGCCCAGAGCAGAACGCAGAATTGCAGGTGAGGAAACAGAGGCTGCTGCCAGGAGGACCAGGCCCCAGGGCCGCAGGGGAGTTGGACGAGCAGGTGGTGAGGGGCTGGGCTGGGCATCCCCGGCAGAGGGGTCAGCTTCCTGCGGGAAGGACACCTGCTCCCCAGTCCCACTCAGCTGGGTACTAGTGGCCTCATCCCCCACGGCCTGGCTGTCCTCCAGCTGGCTGGGCTGGCGGCACTTAGAGCACACTTGAGCCGGACCCCCAGCATTCAGCGGGTTCAGGGCCACCCCGGGGCCCCAGCATTCAGCGGGTTCAGGCCCTGGGGCCCCTGGCATTCAGCGGGTTCAGGGCCACCCCGGGGCCCCCGGCATTCAGCGGGTTCAGGCCCCTGGGCCCCCGGCAGAGCTCAGGTGCTCAGCAGGACTGGCATTGGGGCCTGCTCCCTGGTACCACCTCTAGTTCCCCACTTCTCTCCTACCTTGCAAGAGGTGGCTGTGGGGGACCCGTGGTGAGTGCAAGACTCAGCCTCTGAGCCTCCCCTGCGCCCCCACGCTGGGCTTCTCAGACACCAAGTATCAGGCCCCAGCCAAACATGGCTCGGGAGAGCCTGGGACGCGCCTGGCCTTTCACTGTCCCCAGGGGCAGCGGCAGGGCAGCACAGCACTGGGCAGGCCCAGGGCAGGGGCCCCAGGAGGCCCCAGTCTGCCTGTCCCACGGCCCTGCTTTAGGGAAAAGCATGTGTTGGGAGAACATTCTGGGCCAGGCCTGTTCTCCTGTTCCTGGGCAGGAGTCAGGTAAAACTCGAAGTGCCGAGGACCAAGCTTGTCTGTGCCAAGTGCCCCCATCCTCCCACCCAGACACGCGAGGCCGGGCGAGGGCAGCGGGCAGGGCGGCCGCCACGCGGGGGAGGCCCGGGCGTCGGCCACACAGGGTCCCCAGCCTGCCCTGTGCTGCACCCTCCCGGCTCACTCCTGAGCTGTGGCCGCCAGGGACGGCCTGGCGGAGATGAGAGCCTCAGGATGGCGCGTCCTGGCACCGCCATCACGGTGGCGGTGACGTTTCAGCCAGCATGGCGCCCCGGGCCTCGCCCCTGCTCCAGACCTGCAAGGACAGCCCCGCTGGAGCCCACGGTCCCGTGCATGTGGAGCACCCACCCGCCCACAGCCCAGTTGGAGATGCGCCCAGGGCCGGAAACCAGGGGCCACGGCAACCTTGTGTCACAGGGTGTCAGCCCAGTGGAGAAACCGAGGCAGTAGACGGTGCTCTGCGTGCCGCTGGCAGCCAGCCGAGCCCTGGCCTCTGGGCCTTGGCCATCCCCCCGGCTGGACTGACGCCCCGGTCTCTCTCTGGCCCCACAGTTTGGCAAGATGTCGGTGAAGGAGGGTGCCCAGCGCAAGTGGGCGGCACTGAAGGAAAAGCTGGGGCCGCAGGACTCGGACCCCACCGAGGCCAACCTGGAGAACGCCGACCCCGAGCTGTGCATCCGGCTGCTGCAGATGCCCTCCGTGGTCAACTACTCCGGCCTGCACAAGCGCCTGGAGAGCAGCGATGGTGGGTGGATGGTGCAGTTCCTGGAGCAGAGCGGCCTGGACCTGCTGCTGACGGCGCTGGCGCGGCTGTCAGGCCGCGGCGTGGCCCGCATCTCCGACGCCCTGCTGCAGCTCACCTGCATCAGCTGCGTGCGTGCCGTCATGAACTCGCAGCAGGGCATCGAGTACATCCTCAGCAACCAGGGCTACGTGCGCCAGCTCTCTCTCGGTGAGCCACGGCCACGGTGTGGGGACGTGGCTGGGAGGGCGGGGGGGCTGTGGGGCCCTCGTGGACACCCCACCCCTGTGGTCCCCGCCAGGCTTGGGAGTGCCCACTGGCGGCAGTCCAGCCGTGAGCTCGGTGCCCAGAAGGGCTGGGCACTGAGGGGGACTCAGAGAGCCTGCTGCCCCCCTCATCCCTCCACAGCCCTGGACACATCCAACATGATGGTCAAGAAGCAGGTGTTTGAGCTGCTGGCCGCCCTGTGCATCTACTCCCCTGAGGGCCACGCACTTACACTGGACGCCCTGGATCATTACAAGGTGAGCCGTGAGGACCTGGCGTGGGCTGGCATGGCCTCCCTCCTGGGCCCGCCCTGACCCTGCCCACCCCACAGACGGTGTGCAGCCAGCAGTACCGCTTCAGCGTCATCATGAATGAGCTCTCTGACAGTGACAACATACCCTACGTGGTCACCCTGCTCAGCGTGGTCAACGCCATCATCCTGGGCCCCGAGGCCCTCCGCACCCGGACCCAGCTGCGCGGCGAGTTCATCGGTAACCCTGCCAGCCACACCCCCAGCGCTCAGGCCTGCCCAGTGCCACCTCCTCCCTGCCTGCCATGCTCCTGGGAGCTGAGGAGCCTCCCCTGCTCCCACTGGGAGTGTCCCAGACTCTATCCAAAGGTGGGGTGGCAGAGGGAGGCAGAGGGCCTGACCCCCAGGTCCAGCCGTGTCCCCTCTAGGTAACCACTCAGCAATACCGCTCTTAGCCCAGCACGTGGCCCCTGTGGAGCATCAAGACTCCAGAGTCTGAGGTGGTGCTAGGCGAGGTGGGAGGGTCAAAGAGTTAAATCCAAGATATAAGCGATGGAGGCTAATGCCTATAATCTCAGCTTCTTAGCAAATGGAGAAGGGAGGATTGCAGTTCAAAGTCAGATGTTAAAGAAAAAAGAAGGAAGAGAAAAGGATAGATTTTGTCTTATAAAACAGGCTGGGTGTGGTGTCACAAGTTTATAATCTTAGCTATGAAAGTAAGTAGAGGGTCTCAGTCTGCCCTCCTGGGCGGAAGCTTGAAACTGTATCTAAAAAGTAAAGACCAGGATGCTGGGGACATGGCTTAAGTGTAGAATGCTTGCCTAACACGTGAGGCCCTGCATTCCAATGTCAGTAATGGGGCTGGAAGGGTGGCTCAGTGGTAGAGCACTTGCCTTGCGTGCATGAGGCCCTGGGTTCGATTCCTCAGCACCACATAAGCAGAAAAAGCCGGAAGTGGCGCTGTGGCTCAAGTGGTAGAGTGCTAGCCTTGAGCTGAAGAGCTGAGGGACAGTGCCCAGGCCCAGAGTTCAAGCCCCACGACCGACCTCCCCCCCAACAAAAAAAAAATGTCAATACTGCAAGAAGGGAGAGGAGGGGGAGGGAGGGAAAAAGGAAGGAAGAATTAAAACAAACAAACAAAGCTGCAGTGCCCAGAGCAGCCCTCAGAGCTCTGATCTGACTCTGTCCCTCTCCAGGGCTGCAGCTGCTGGACATTCTGACCCGGCTACGGTGAGTCCTGCCAGCTGCCCCCTTGCTCCAAAACCCTCTTCCGTGTCCCACTGCCTGGCCTAAGCATTTCCCCCAGATGAGCAGGGAGGTGGCTTCCAGGAGTGACTCCCCGGGGCTGGGCCAGGCCCGGAGACAGACATCCGGGAGACCCAGTCACACCCCACAGTCACCTGTGAACGTGTGAACCTGTGAACCGGGACGTCACACGGGGTAGACTGTGCTGGGCTATGTCTGACACTCGGTGCCGCGCGCGTTTTGTGGCTGTGGTTGTGAATCTGGAAGCCCTGTGGGGTCTCCAGCTCGCTGACAACCTAACCTGCACCACCGTCTGCTCTGGGAGTGGGGCCTGTGCCCGGGGCCCTGCGGGCAGATGCCTGCCAAAGGCTCCACTCGCTGGCCAAGTTAACATGGTGGTGGGACCTGGGCCCAGTGCACAGCCAGGCCCTGCCCCTTCCCGTGCCTCTGGCGCCCTGTGGACCCCCTGCCCGGGTGTGGCCTTGACCAGCTCTTCCGCCCCTATCCCGTACCTGCCCCTCGAGAACCTCAGAATGCCACCCGGCTGTGGTGCTGTGTGCCAGCGTGGCCACCGGCCTGTGTAGGAGCCCGGTCTGGGGTCCTCCCAGGGCCTGCCCCACCCCACCCCAAAGGGGGCGGGGCCGTGGGAGCCACGCGGACCTCCCGCCACAGGGACCTAGAGGACTCCGACCTGCTGATCCAGCTGGAAGCCTTCGAGGAGGCCAGGGCTGAGGATGAGGAGGAGCTGCAGCGTAGCTGCGGGGGCCTGGACATGAGCAGCCACCAGGAGGTCTTCGCCTCGCTCTTCCACAAGGTGGGCCCCCCCCCCCGGAAGGCTGGGCCTGGCGTGGCCCCAGACCGCGCCTCCGCTGGCCAGCACAGAGCTGGAGTGACGGGAGGTGGCAAGGCAGGCCTGGTCCTCAGTGCAAGGCCCAGGCTGTCCTGGGCCAGCGCCGCCCCAGCGGCCATCCTGTGCTGGACCTCCGCCAGCTGGTCAGTGCTGGGGCTTCGTGGAACTTGCGGCCCCCTGAGGGCTGGGGGGTGGGGTGGTGCCAGAGGTTCTCATCCGGGAGGTAATCTGTACCCTGGCGTGATCTGGCAATGTCACTGCTGTCGGGGCGTGCTGCTGGCTCCTGTGTATGGAGACCAGACATGCCATTTAATGTCCCGCAACACAGCAATGTCCCTTGTCACAGGAGCATAGTCAGAGAGCCTGTCTCTGAGCTACAAACCGCCAGGGCTTTGGCAAGGTGAAAGGGGGCTCGTCAGCCAGTAGGTCTGCCTGGGGGGGAGTGGCCGGTGGGCCCCTGGCAGCCCTCCCCTGTGCCCTCCCCCCCCGACCTGCTCCTCCCCTGTGCCCTCCCCCCCCGACCTGCTCCTCCCCTGTGCCCTCCCCCCCCGACCTGCTCCTCCCCTGTGCCTCCCCCCCCCGACCTGCTCCTCCCCTGTGCCCTCCCCCCCGACCTGCTCCTCCCCTGTGCCTCCCCCCCCCACCTGCTCCTCCCCTGTGCCCTCCCCCCCCACCTGCTCCTCCCCTGTGACCTCTCCCCCCCCGACCTGCTCCTCCCCTGTGCCTCCCCCCCCCACCTGCTCCTCCCCTGTGCCCTCCCCCCCGACCTGCTCCTCCCCTGTGCCTCCCCCTCCCCCGACCTGCTCCTCCCCTGTGCCTCCCCCTCCCCCGACCTGCTCCTCCCCTGTGCCTCCCCCTCCCCCGACCTGCTCCTCCCCTGTGCCTCCCCCTCCCCCGACCTGCTCCTCCCCTGTGCCCTCCCCCCCCACCTGCTCCTCCCCTGTGCCCTCCCCCCCCCACCTGCTCCTCCCCTGTGCCCTCCCCCCCCCACCTGCTCCTCCCCTGTGCCCTCCCCCCCCACCTGCTCCTCCCCTGTGCCCTCCCCCCCCCCACCTGCTCCTCCCCTGTGCCCTCCCCCCCCCCCGACCTGCTCCTCCCCTGTGCCCTCCCCCCCACCTGCTCCTCCCCTGTGCCCTCCCCCCCCCCGACCTGCTCCTCCCCTGTGCCCCCCCCACCTGCTCCTCCCCTGTGCCCTCCCCCCCCACCTGCTCCTCCCCTGTGACCTCCCCCCCACCTGCTCCTCCCCTGTGCCCTCCCCCCCCCACCTGCTCCTCCC
The DNA here is from genome assembly GCF_019054845.1 of Dipodomys spectabilis. NCBI lineage: Eukaryota > Metazoa > Chordata > Mammalia > Rodentia > Heteromyidae > Dipodomys > Dipodomys spectabilis. The sequence continues at coordinate 262,378 of NW_024871325.1, read as the reverse complement.
CTGTGCCCTCCCCCCCCACCTGCTCCTCCCCTGTGCCCTCCCCCCCCACCTGCTCCTCCCCTGTGCCCTCCCCCCCCACCTGCTCCTCCCCTGTGCCCTCCCCCCCCACCTGCTCCTCCCCTGTGCCCTCCCCCCCCACCTGCTCCTCCCCTGTGCCCTCCCCCCCCCACCTGCTCCTCCCCTGTGCCCTCCCCCCCCACCTGCTCCTCCCCTGTGACCTCTCCCCCCCCACCTGCTCCTCCCCTGTGCCCTCCCCCCCCACCTGCTCCTCCCCTGTGCCCTCCCCCCCCCCACCTGCTCCTCCCCTGTGCCCTCCCCCCCCCACCTGCTCCTCCCCTGTGACCTCTCCCCCCCCACCTGCTCCTCCCCTGTGCCCTCCCCCCCCACCTGCTCCTCCCCTGTGCCCTCCCCCCCCACCTGCTCCTCCCCTGTGCCCTCCCCCCCCCACCTGCTCCTCCCCTGTGACCTCTCCCCCCCGACCTGCTCCTCCCCTGTGCCTCCCCCTCCCCCGACCTGCTCCTCCCCTGTGACCTCTCCCCCCCGACCTGCCCCTCCCCTGTGCCCTCCCCCCCCACCTGCTCCTCCCCTGTGCCTCCCCCCCCCCCGACCTGCCTCTCCTTGGCGCCCCCCCAGGTGAGCTGCTCGCCCGCCTCAGCCCAGCTGCTGTCCATGCTGCAGGGCCTCCTGCACCTGGAGCCCACCCGCCCTCCAGGCCAGCTGCTCTGGGAGGTGCTGGAGAGCCTGGTGAACCGGGCCGTGCTCCTGGCCGGCGATGGTGAGTGGAGGCTGGCGGGGTGCAGAGGGGCGTGTGGGGGCCCCGGCCGGGACCCCTCGCTCCTCCGCCCCCCGAGCCCGCTCCCTGACCCTGGACATCTCTCCCCTTTAGCCCAGGAGAGCCCCTTGGAGGAGGTGGTCGAACGGCTTCTGTCCCTTAAAGGCCGGCCTCGACCCAGCCCGCAGGACAAGGCCCACAAGAGTGTCCAGGCTAACCTAGGCCCGAGCCCTGGAGACGTGACTGCCCTCGAGGGGCCGCAGTCGGCCGCGGCTCCCATCTGCCAGCGCGCGCCCAGCGCTCAGACCACCGGTGGCCAGATGGCTCCACAGCCAGATCAGCCGGCGTTGAGCCTGCCCCCCTCTCCCACATCCCCTCCCCTCCATCATCCAGCCTCAGGCCCCCCTCCCCCTCCCCCACCCCCACCCCCACCCCCCCCTGCCAGGCCTGGGGGGAGTATTTACTTCAGTACCTCCACCACCCCCACCCTTACCGGGCTGCGGCCAGGCCCTGCCCCCACCCCCTCCCCCACTCCCAGGCACCGCGCCCTTGCCCCCACCCCCTCCCCCGCTGCCTGGTGTTGGGGGTCCCCCTCTGCCTCCCCCGCTGCCCAGCGCCTCCTCCATGGCCGGCGGAGTGGAGGATGTCATCGTGGCCCAGGTGGACCACAGTCTGGGCTCGGCCTGGGTCCCCAGCCACCTCCGCGTGAAAGCACCCACTCTGCGCATGAAGAAGCTCAACTGGCAGAAGCTGCCCTCCAATGTGGCCCGAGGTGAGGCCGCCCCTCCGAGGGGCACAGCCCTGCCTGCCCGCCCTGCGTCTGCTCTGCTGGGCGGCCGGGGGGGGGGGGGGGCATGGCAGGCAGGCCTCCTCCCAGAACCACCGCATCAGGCTCCCACTCATGTGCCACTGCCCTGCCTGCCCACCCTGCATCTGCTCTGCTGGGCACAGGACTCTGGCGGCCGGGGGGGGGGGACAGGGGGGGCATGGAAGGCAGGACGCCTCCCAGAACCACCCCATCGGGCTCCCACTCATGGGCCACGGCCCTGCCCGGCCGCCCCAGGTGCACAGCTCTGGAGTGGCCCAAGCCCACGGGGCACACAGGCCTGCACAGGGAGGTCCTGCCCGAGGCTCGGCAGGGCTGGGCTCCAGCAGGACGGTCCTCCCGTCCTCAGGGGCCCGGGCGGTGCGCCCACCCTCCCCTCCTCCACAGAGCACAACTCCATGTGGGCCACGCTGAGCGGCCCTGGCACCGAGGTGGTGGAGCCCGACTTCTCCAGCATCGAGCGGCTCTTCTGCTTCCCTGTGGCCAAGCCCAAAGAACCCTCAGCTGCCCCTGCCAGGAAGGAGCCCAAGGAGGTGGGCTGGGGTGTGCCGGGCCGTGGGGGGCCGCCCGTGCCTCTCTCCAGGTACCAGCCGGGGCGGGTTTTCCAGGTCACGTTTCTGGACTCCAAGAAGAGCCTGAACCTCAACATCTTCCTGAAGCAGTTTAAGTGGTGAGGGCCGCAGCCCAGCTCAGCCCGGCAGTGCCCTCTGCAGGCCTCCCTGGGCAGTGCACGCTACATCCCTAGGGTGGACACTGGGGTCATGGGGGCCATCGATTACCCTAGCCAAGGTCACCAGCACAGGCTTCTGGGGAGACTGAGACCCAGAGAGTTTTTGGGGTTGGCCAAGCCAAGGTGAGGTCTGGACCCTGCTTTCTGTACTCCAAGGCCTTCCATGCTGGAGGTATTGGGCATTGACCCTTGCCAGGAAACTTCCTGGCTGCCCTTCGACTGCCCTGCTTCCTGGAGGCCCCTTAGAGGGAGGCAGACATGGAGCGGCTACACCCTGCCCCCTGACCCTCGTCCCCTTCCCTCTCCAGCTCCAATGAGGAAGTCACTGCCATGCTCCGGGCTGGAGACACCACCAGGTTTGATGTAGAGATACTCAAACAACTCCTGAAGCTCCTTCCAGAGAAACACGAGGTGAGCCTGCGCTCCAGCCAGCCTGGGCGGCAGCTGAGGTAGGAGACCCGGCCAGCTGTGCAGGAGACAGCAGGAGGAGGCGGTGGCCGCGGCCAGTGGCCGGGCTTCTGGAGGTGGGTAGGGTCCTGGACAGTTGCCTTGGGACTCCACACGTGGGCCTCCGCCCAGCAGATGGAGAACCTGCGGGCATTCACAGAAGAGCGAGCCAGGCTGGCCAGTGCGGACCAGTTCTACCTCCTCCTGCTGGACATCCCCTGGTGAGCACAGCCCGTGGGGAGGGAAGGGGGTGAGGCTGGAGCCAGATCCAGTGGAGAAAAGTGGGTGTCCTGGAGCTCCTGGGCTCTGGGAGCAGCAAGGCAGCCGTCGGTCTGGTTTCCAGACACCATGCGCGCATGGTCCTCAGCTCCCTCTCCAAGGGCAGGCCCTCACCCGGGGCGGCTGGGATGGTGTCGTGGAACTGAGCTGGACCGTGGTGAGCCTCCGCCCTGACCCCCTGCTGTCCCTTCCAGCTACCAGCTGAGGGTGGAGTGCATGCTGCTGTGTGAAGGCACGGCCGTCATACTGGACATGGTGCGGCCCAAGGCCCAGCTGGTGCTCGACGCCTGCACAAGTGAGCGGGGCCCAGGAAGGCGGGGGTGGGGGGCCGGGGGGTGGGGGGGAGGGGGGCGGGGGGGGCGGGGGGGCAGGCCGGGCCCCCATGCAGCCAGTCACCCGTCACTGAGCCTGCCGACTACCACATCACCAGGGCCCACCATCACCATGCCACGCAGAGCGCGCACGCGCATGCACACACACACACACGTGTACGCTCAACCTCATACACCATGCAGACACACCTGAATGCACACTCTTCCTCATGTACACACACCACTTATACACACCTGTGTGCAAGCTCGGTCTCACACAACATCCGCTTGTGTGTACGCTCTGTCTCACATACAGACACGCATTTGTACATGCTCAGCCTTATACCCAATGCAGACGCACATGCACACAGCCTCGTGTACACACCACACGCACACACCTGCATACACACAGCTTTATGTATATACACTGCTGTACATGCCTGTGTGCATGCTCAGCCTCATGCACGTATACCATGCAGACACTGGCGTGTGTGCACACCTAGCCTCGTGCACATGCAGACATGTCTGCGTGCACGCTTAGCCCATACACCACATAGAAACCAGCATGGGTACACACTACGCCTCATGCACACACCATGCAGGTATGCAGGAACACACTTGTGTGCAGGCTGAGCCTCACACACACAGCATGTAGACACCATGTGTGCACACGCACGGGCTCACACGCATGTGCATGTGCACGCACACTGCCTGTGAAGAAGGCAGCCAGGACTCTCCTGGCCACAGGACAGGCTGCAGACAGGTCCAGGCGTGCCGGGGTAACTTCCTGCATCAGACACCCACCGTGGCGTCCACTCTGGTCTCAGCTGCCTCAGTCAGGGGTCCCTCTGCAGCCCCAGGGAGTGGTCACCAGAAACCAGAGTGGCCAGTTTCCAGAAGGTTCTCAGCACCCTATGTCCATACCCAGAGGATGGGCTATGGGCATCCCAGCCCAGAGCTGTGGGTCTGATGAGCACTGACACCAAGCCAGTTGGGGTGAAGGGTCCACATGCCCACCTCTCTGCCCATGCCGTTCTTGGTGCTGGGCTGAGCCTGGGGAGGGGCTGGGTCCCCATCCATCCTCACCCCTGCCTGCCACTCACAGGCCTGCTCACCAGCCACCGGCTGCCCATCTTCTGCCAGCTGATCCTGAAGATCGGGAATTTCCTCAACTATGTAAGTCAGGCTGCCCTAGCGCCCACCCAGCTCCCTCAGAGCCAGGAGACTCACCCTGCCCCGCCCGGCCCCCCGCAGGGCAGCCACACAGGTAATGCCGAAGGCTTCAAGATCAGCACACTGTTGAAACTCACGGAGACCAAGTCCCAGCAGAGCCGCGTGACCCTGCTGCACCACGTGCTGGAGGTGGGCCACGCGGGGACCCCCGCCTGTCCCCAGCCGGGCCTCAGCTTGAGCTGGGCCTTTGCCCCTCCTGCCCTCCCCACTGCCCTCCTCCTGCAGCCCCCCCCCCCCGCTCCCCGACACCTGCCCCTGGAGTGGGACACCTTAGAAAAGGAAAAGCTTAGAGCCAAGCCTGGGCCTGGGCAGCCCAGGGACTAAGGGGCTCAAACTGGGCAGGGTGCCCCCAGGTCCCGGTGAGGTGTCCCCAGGTCTGGGCAGGACCAGTGTGGGTCTCACGGACACGTCCTGTGGCAGGAGGTGGAGAAGACCCACCCGGACCTCCTGCAGCTGCCCCAGGACCTGCAGCTGCCCGCCCAGGCCGCGGGGTACGTAGTGCCGAAAGCTGGAAAGCAGCCCAGAGCCCCAGCCTCTGGTCCCGGTCACTTCGCTGGTCGGGGCTGGTCACCAAGCAATGGTACAGTCCCGTACCCCCCCAGACCCCGTATCCCATAGAAGTCTGGCTTTTAAGGCCTGCCCCCACGTGGCTTAAACAGACATGAAGCAGCGGCCAGGACCCGTGCTCTGGTGCGGCCTCTGCACTGGGCTGCCCTCCACAGTGCAGGTGTGGAAACAGGCCCGGGAAAGTCGTGATGCCTTCCTGGCTCTCCGAGAGCCACATCATGTGTCCTCCACCGGAGCTGTTTCCAGGCTCTGTTGGCCCGGAGCTGCTGGGAGCAGACCCACCGTGAGCAGCTGGCCTCTGCAGTGAGCGCCCGCTCTCCTACTCCGGCCCCGTGTCTGGCCCCTGTAGTATGAAAGCTGGGGGCCAGTTGTGGCTGGACACCAGCTGTCCCCCAGTACAGCCCCAGCCCTTGGTGCCTTTCAGCATCAACTTGGAGATCATTCGCTCAGAGGCCAGTGCCAACCTGAAGAAGCTTCTAGAGACAGAGCGGAAGGTGACCGTGTCAGTCCCGGAGGTGCAGGAGCAGTACGCTGAACGCTTGAAGGCAAGCTGGGAGAAAGGGGCCTCAGGGCTGGCAGGAAGGAAAATGGCTGCTGGGTGGACTGAGGGGCAGCCTTGAACCTGTGTCCTGCCAGGCAGAAAGGGCCAGCTGAGGTGAGCAAGGTGAGCAGAGCAGAAACCCCGGGGACAGCGGCTGACCACGCCCCCTCCCCTGTGTCCTGCACCAGCCCTCTGCCTGGGGACCCTGTCTGAGGGTCCCAGGGCTCCGCCTGCCCTCTGGCCCACCAGCCACGGAGCACTGGGAGGTGACTGGGGCTGTACTCGCAGGCCAGCATCGCGGCCTCCAGGGCTCTGGACGCGGTGTTCCAGGCCATCGAGCAGAAGAAGCTGGCGCTGGCAGACTACCTGTGTGAGGAGCCTCTGCAACTGTCCCTGGAAGACACATTCTGCACCATGAAGGCCTTCCGGGACCTCTTCACCCGGGCCCTGAAGGTGGGCCTGGCGAGGCCAGGGCGGCGGAGGTCAGAGGGGGGCCCCTGCCCCAGTCCAGGGTGGCGGTGGGTGTGGCTGTGTGAGCCGTAGCCTTGCCCGTCCCTCGGCCAGCCCTGCTGCACCGCCAGGGCCCCCCTCCCACACCCACGCCCGGGCGCACCGAGTGGGCAGCGGCTGGGGGGGCCACGGGAACAAGACTTGCCCTGCCTGAGCAGGAGAACAAGGACCGGAAGGAGCAACTGGCAAAGGCGGAGAGGCGGAGGCAGCAGCAGGCAGAGGGGGAGGCTCGGAGGCCGAAGGGCGAGGATGGGAAGCCCGGTGAGGCTGGGGCGAGATGGGGTCTGGGAGCCCAGATGGGGGAGGGGTGGGCTGCTGGCCCCCTGCCCCTTCGGGGGCTGTGGGGTGGGCGCCAGGCCCCGGCAGCTCTCTGAGGCTCTGGCCCCGCAGTGAGGAAGGGGCCCGGGAAGCAGGAGGAGGTGTGCGTCATCGATGCCCTGCTGGCCGACATCAGGAAAGGCTTCAAGCTGCGGAAGACCACCCGAGGCGGTGGCGGCCGGGGAGACTCTGAGGGCAGCAGCAGGGGGCCTGCAGCTGACCCCCCTCGGGCCACAGAGCCTGGTGAGACCCTGACCTGCCCCTTCCTCCAGGAAGCCCTCCGGGAGCTCCCGTGGCCTGGGCCCTGAGGAGAAGGGACAGCCCGGGGTTGGGACAGCACTGACAGAGCTCTGTGGCCAGTGTGATTGTCACCCTAGTCCTCAAATGCTGCCCACAGAGGTGTCCCTGGGGCTCAGGGCCCCTGAGGTGGGCAGGGCACCGGTGACGATAGAGTCTGTGGTCAGGGGTGACATCCGTGGCTGCCCGCGTGTCCCCCAATCTGCCATGCCTAGACAGTGTGGGAGCCCTGAGTCGGGTCCAGAGGAGCCAGATGTAGCCAAGGATCAAGGCTTAGACACTCAGAGCCAGGCCCTGACAGCACCTTCCACCCACAGTGGCCGCTACCGAGCCTGCGCGGGGCCCCGCGGCCAGCACGGGCTGCGCTGCCGCGGAGCCTGGCCCGGGTGCCACCGCGGCTGCCGAGCCGAAGGGCTGGGACCTGGTGGATGCTGTGAGCCCCGGGCAGGATGACGGGCCCCCAGCCCTGGAGAGGCAGTCCTCTTGGTACGTCGATGCCAGCGAGGTCCTGGTCCCCGAAGACGCCCTGAGCCTCCAGCCCCCCCAGGGGGCCTGGCCAGTGACTCTGGGAGAGTCTCAGGCCCTGCAACCCATCCAGTTCAGCGACACGGCCCCCAGCGCCCAGGGCGCTCCCCAGGACGTGGAGCAGCGCGTGGACTCGCCCGGCGTCCACCAGGCCGAGGCTCACAGCATGAGTGGGGGGCCAGCGGACGCTGCTGCCCACGGCCCCGGCCCCCGCCACGCCGGCCCCAGCCCTCGTGGAGACGAGGATGAGGAGGACACGGCCCCAGAGTCCGCGCTGGACACGTCCCTGGACAAGTCCTTCTCTGAAGACGTGGTGACGGACTCTTCGGGGTCTGGCACCCTCCCCAGGGCCCGGGGCCGGACTTCGAAGGGGACAAGCAAGCGAAGAAAGAAGCGCCCCTCCAGGAGCCAGGAAGGTAACTTGGGGGCATGTGAGCCGGGTGCGGGGCGTCTGGGCGCAGGGGCAAGGCTTACCGCCGCCCTCGCCGGGGCCCTGGGCCTGGGCCTGCCATGCAGCCGGCCTCTCCCATGGGCCACTGCCGGCCCCGCCAGCCTTGGAGTGAGGGTGATTCTGGGCTCACAGAGGGCAGCGGCTCGCCACAGGGGGCACCTGTGTCCCTGCGCCCCTCACCCACCCGTCCTGCCTTGGGCCCTTGGCCCTCACTGCCGGTCGGGCCGGGTCTGGCACCAGGCGCCCCTGAGCGCCGCGGTATTTGGCTCTGGCCCCAGGCCTGGGGTGCCGGTCTGGTGGCGCATCGCTGCCCGCCTCGGACAGGTCTAAACACCGGGCTGAGGCTGGCAATGAGCTGCTGAGTGTGTTTCTTTCATTTGAAAGCAGAGGTTGCCCCTGACTCTGATGATAGTAAAACAAAAAGGCTGTGTGCCATCCAGTGAGGTACGTACCCAGCCTGGCTCTCTGTAGACTAACGGTGGCAGCGGTGCCAAGTTTGAGCCTCCTGCCCGCCCTCCTGGTCGCTAACCTGGCTTCTCTAGGCCCCTCCTGCGGCTCTTGGTGGTGGTGGCTTCGCTGTCCCATCCCTGCTGGGGTCTGTCTGTCCACCTCGCTCACCCGGGGTTTCCTGTGTAACCTCAGGGCTGGTCTCCAGGGCTCTGCGGGGAGTGTGTGGGGCCGGGGGCAGCTCCTCCCGGCCAGTGGGACCAGCTCGGGTGGCCCCTGTCCTAATCGCCTGCCTGCCCCGCTCCCCCCACCCCCAGCTCTCCAAGGTAGGGGGAGGTGCTCTGTTCCAAGTCTGAGCACAGGGCCGGCCCCAGAGCCCCGCACCCCTCCAAGTCACCCAGGCAGTGGCCAGGTACGCCCCAGGGAGACTGGGAGCCCGACCGTCCAGCGCCCTCCGAGGCGGTGGGCTGCGGAGGAGCTGGCGTCTCTCACCTTGAGCCTCAGGGGCCTCACCCAGTCAGGGCTGTTTTCCGTGGTGAGAGGCTAGAGACAAGGCGGGACCGGCCGGCCCAGATCTGCCTGCCCCAGATGGAGGAACGTGGGTGCGGAGGTCGAGCGAGCCTGGCCCGGTGGTGAGCTACACCTGGGCCCAGGCTGTGGGGGCCCAGCACCCCAGCCCTCCCAGGGTGGCCCTAGGTCTGGCTCACGCCACAGACCTGCTGCCCATGGCCAGCAGCCGGGAAGCAAGGCCCAGGACTGGCACATCAGAGGCCACACCCGTGCCCGAGCACTGGCTTTCACCCCCGCAGAGCCTGGACCCCTGCCTTGACACAGGAGGGCAGGCTCATCCCCCAGAGCTGGGCTGACTCGCACTCCCTCCGCTCCTCCCTGGGGGAGGGGGGAGACAGTGGGACCTCGTGTGGCTTGGAGGACCAGCAGGCACCTGTAGCCGAGGTCCAGTGACGTCACTGTCCCGGGCTGCTCCTCCCTCAGCCTGTGGGGACAGGTGTGACTCAGTCTCCCCCGCCACACACACACCCAAGAAGGGCTGCCACTTCCTCCTTTCCCAACTTCTCCTGATTGGGAAAATTGATAGGAATGTGTAAGGCAACCAGAAAGAACCCACCTCACCCCCTCCAACTGCAACGTTTTCCAGAATTAGTGAACTGTGCGGCCTGGTGCCCCGCTCTGAGGCGAGTGGCCCACCCGAGTCATGGGCCTGTCCCCTCCGGGGGTGGCTCGGGCGTCTGCTAGGCGCAGGGTCATGGGTAGGACCGGCAGGACACCTCGGCCGGGACACTTCCCCCACGCACCGCATCCCCGCAGGGCCTTCTTCCTCTCTCGTTTCTGGTGCTGGGGTTTGAACTCGGTGCCTCAAGCACGGCCACCGGCCCCTTTTGCCTTGGGTGTGCTTTTCCGATGGGCTCGTGCCCATCCGGGGCTGGCAGGGACCGTGCAGCTGGGGTGTCAGGCATGCACCGGCTCTCCTGGCTGGGCCGCAGGATTTCCTGTAGCCTGTGCTTTGGGCTCTTGGGAAGAGTGCTGTCCAGAACTGTGCACCCTGTGTGTGATGGTCACAGCTCTTTGCTGACCTTCATTTTAGCACGTTCCAGACTTTTTGTGTGTGTCCATTCCGGGGCTTGAACTCAGAGCCTTTGAGCTCTTTTTGCTCAAAGTGAGTGCTCCACCACTTGGATCCACAGCTCCACTTTGGGCTTTGTGACAACACAGCTGGCTCTTGAGATTTCCTGCCCATCGTCCCTTCTAGCGTCTTCCTCTCCTGCGTGTCGCTGTGGACCTTCCGCATAGACTGCTCCGGCAGGCCTGCCTTTGTGACGCGCCGCCCCGTCCCTGGATGGGTGACCCCTCCACTCTCCGGCCCCCCTTCCTTAGCACTGTCGGTGGTCCCATTCACCAGGACTTCCCGTGCGTCTGCCCAGCCATTCTCTGGTGACCTGCAGTGAGGCGACACTGAAGTCCCTCACGGTGGCCTTTGGACAGTTCATCTCTGCTCAACTCGGTTTCTCTCCTTTGAGCAGTGGTTCTCAAACCTGAGCCTGAGGCGGCTCAGCCCGGGGTGGCAGAGGGGATAGCTCTTCAGCCAGCGTAGGGGGGTTGGGGGCAAGGGGCCTGCAGAACTGAGGCTGTCTAGGCCAGGGCTGCGGGCACAGCGCCCTTGGAGCCCTCAGCACCCCTCTGGAGAAGGAGCAGGCAGGACGGAGGTGGGGGACAGAGACTTGGGGAGCAGGTCAGGCAGACCCCGCCACGGTGGAGGGCACCACATCTCACTGGGGCTCAGCCTGGACAGGAGCCGCCCGCTGGCCTCCCCTATCCTCTGACCACCTGGATGCACCCCACCTCAGCAAGAACCTGGGGTCAGAGCAGGCTGGGGACCCGTGGGTTGGCCTCAGTGGTAGCACAGGTGGGCCTGGACCCCGGAGGTGAAACCCAGGCCCTAGATGTGAAACCCGGGTCCCAGAAGTGGGACCCGGTCCTGGACGTGAGCCCTGGGCCCCGGAAGTGGCCCAGAGCTTTCCCAGCAAGTAACTCACCGTTTCTTCCGCAGGCCTCAGGCCCAGGCCCAAAGCCAAGTAAGCAGCGCCGGCCTCCCCACAGCAACAGGCCCTGGACACGCTGTGTGGCAAGACCTTCCAGGCCAGGCCAGAACGGGGCCTGAGGAATCAAAACTCCGTGCCTTTCCCAGTCAGGGTGGCCACAGGCATCCGGCCTGGGCCTGGCCTGGCGTCCCAGGCCACCTGCACGCACGCAGCCTTGCCATCTGCTTGTACCCAACCCCGCACGGCACGCACCGCAGGGAGTGGCAGTGGCTTCCTGTCTGCTGCCATGTTGTCCGCTAGTGCGGCTCGAGCTCCCCAGCCTGCCTCCATCCGTCTGCTCAGCAGGGCTTCCACCGATGGGGGGGGATGGGGGGGACGTGAGGAAGGCAGGACGGGCAAGCCCAGGCCCCTGCCATGAGTCTGGCCTGACTGGTGTGCCAGTCCCCAAGGGTGGCCACAGGCAGGCCTGGCCACCGACCCTGCATCGGCCCTCTTGTGGAGAGGGAACAGCTGCTTGGCCTCCCAGCCCCGGGTGAGAAGGGCCTGCTTGACCCCCAGGATGACCGCAGCAGCCTCCACCCAGGACAGCCTGTCCTGCCCCTCCTCCCCCTCCTCCTCCCCCTCTCCCTCCTTCCCCTCCCCCCCAGTATGTGCTGCTGAGGCAGAAGCCAGCAGGGGCATGGATAATAAAACAGCCCTGGCCAGCCACATGGGTCGTGTGCAGAGGCTGGGGAGAGTGGGGAGGTGGAGGCTGGCTGTCTCCACAGCGCTGGGAGGATGGAGGGGGTAAGGGGTGAACAGGAGGAACGGTGGACGGGAAGGGCGGGAAGACCAAGTGTTGGTAGATGGCCCTCTCCTTGGTCTGGCTTGGACCCCACCAGGGCCCTCACCCACACAGCAGGCTGGGGGGTCCTACTTGTACCCCTATCAGGCTGACTTGATCAGGTCTCCACCCCCCCCCCCCCTGCAGCCTTTGGGCCAGCTCCTAGGACGGCCAGGGAGCCAGTGTGCCGGCAGGGCAGAGGTCACGGGCCCAGGGAGTAGAAACCACACACACACCACACACACATACCACACACACACACACACACCACACACATACCACACATACATACACCACACACACACACCACACACACACCACACATACACCACACACCACACACATACACCACACACCACACACATACACCACACACACACACCCACACATACCACACACACACCACACACACACACACCACACACACACACACCACACACACACACACACACCACACACACACACACACCACACACATACCACACACACACCACACACACCACACACACACACCACACATACACCATACACACATACACCACACACACACACCACACACACACACCCACACATACCACACACACACCACACACACACACCACACACACACACACACACCACACACACACAGACACCACACACACACAGACACCACACACACACACCACACATACACCACACACCACACACATACACCACACACACACACCACACACATACACCACACACACACACCACACACACACACCACACACATACCACACACATACCACACACATACACCACACACACACACCACACACACACCACACACATACACCACACACACACCACACACACACCACACACACATATACATACACCACACATACACACCACACACATACACCACACACATACACCACACACCACACACACATACACACCAAACACACACCACCCACACACATCACACACACACACACACACACCCTTTGGGCCTGCTTTGTCCAGACTATTTGTCAGGGGAGCCAGCAGCGAAGCTGGGATCCTGAGCTTGCTGACTGCCACCGCCCCGGTGACAGGCCTGTGCAGGGGCGGGGGTTCTAATTTGAGCTGGACCATGTGACCACCCTGGGCTCAGCTGTTGGTCCCGATGGGCTGTTTTTAGAAAAGGCCAACACTGCCCCCACCCCGGGCCTCGGCTATTTATAGGCCTGGGCCTGGGAAGTCACTGTCCCACGGCCCGATGTGAACCTCCACAGTGGGACCCCCAGGGTTCACCTGACCCCTTGGGCCCTCATACCGCTGGCCCAGAGCCCCAGGTCTCTCTGGGGAGGGGAGCCCGTGCCCCTTCTCTGGGACATGGGCACGCTGTCAGATGGACAGATTTGAGCACCGGTCTGCGGGGTTCCTCCTGCAGCCGTCCGGCCCCTCCACACCGCAGATGCTGCTGTGCCCCTTCCTCCTGAGATGCCAGCTCCACCGTGGAGGCTGCCCCGCCCCTCCCAGCGCTCATCAGCCGTGTCCAGCCTCTTCCAGGAGCCGGTGGCAGGGGGCCCATGCCACATCCCACCACACCAGCTAGCCCCGCTGGCACTGCGCACGGCGGCTACCGCTTCCCTAGTGGGAGGGGGGTTATCGCCGATGGCCACAACCCAGGGTGGGCTCACCATGGCAGGCCGGGGAAGAGCAGTCTGTGACCCCAAGTAGAACCCACAGGTCCCAGAGAATAAAATGGCCTGCACAGCTGTGGGGCAGACCTCAGGGAGGAGGGCAAGGATGGGCAGTGCAGTCCCCTGCTGGGCTGGAATCCGCCTGCCTCTGCTGGTGACCTTTGCTGGGACTGCACAGGGGCAGAGCCTCTGCTCAGAGTGCCATAGAGAGGGAAGTTGTCCCTCCTGGCCGGGTCTTCCTAGGGTCCCCTTCCCAGGCCCCAAACATCTCCCTTGGGCCAGGACCCACTGAGAGTTGGCTGCGGGTGGGCAAAGCTGTGTCCCATGTGGCAGCCAGGCTTCCAGTCCCCAGTGCACCCTTGAGCTGGGGCTGGGAGGAGCAGGGGCTGGTGCCCACCGCCTGGGCAGCCGGGGAGGAGTGGCGTCTAGTGCCTGGGTCTTAGGGTTGCTCCACAGCAGGCAGAGGTGTTCCGATGGATGCAAGGACCCCCAGTGCACACGATACCCCCGGTGCACACGAGGACCCCCGGTGCACACGAGGACCCCCGGTGCACACGAGGACCCCCGGTGCACACGAGGACCCCCAGTGTGCACACGAAGACCCCCGGTGCACACGAGGACGCCCAGTGCACATGAGGACCCCCAGGGTGCACACGAGGACCCCCAGTGTGCACACGAAGACCCCCGGTGCACACGAGGACGCCCAGTGCACACGAGGACCTCCAGGGTGCACACGAGGACCCCCAGTGTGCACACAAGGACCCCCAGTGTGCACACGAGGACCCCAGTGTGCACACGAGGACCCCAGTACACACGAGGACCCCAGTGTGCACACGAGGACCCCCAGTGCACACGAGGACCCCAGTGTGCACATGAGGACCCCCCGGTCGACGGGGACCCCGGTGGAGCAAGGACCCCGGGGGGGGGGGGGGGGGGGGGAGCGAGGACGGCCCGCGGTCCCGGCGTCGGTGTCCCGTCCCGGCCCGGCCCGCCCCGCCCCGCCCCGCTCCGCCCCGGCTTCCGGGCGACGTCGCGAGGCCCCGCCCCGCCCCGCCCCGCCCCGCCGGGCGGCCGCTCTTAATGGCCGGCGCGAGGCCCCGCCCCGCCCCGCCCCGCCCCGCCCCGCCGGGCGGCCGCTCTTAATGGCCGGCGCGAGGCCCCGCCCCGCCCCGCCCCGCCCCCCCCGCCGGGCGGCCGCTCTTAATGGCCGGCGCGAGGCCCCGCCCCGCCCCGCCCCGCCCCCCCCGCCGGGCGGCCGCTCTTAATGGCCGGCGCGAGGCCCCGCCCCGCCCCCCCCCGCGCCCCCCGCCGGGCGGCCGCTCTTAATGGCCGGCGCGAGGCCCCGCCCCGCCCCGCCCCGCCCCCCCCCGCCGGGCGGCCGCTCTTAATGGCCGGCGCGAGGCCCCGCCCCGCCCCGCCCCGCCCCCCCCCGCCGGGCGGCCGCTCTTAATGGCCGGCGCGAGGCCCGGCGCTCCGCTCCGCTCGGCGGCTCCGCTCGGCGGCTCCGCTCCGCTCCGCTCGGCGCGGCGCCCCGCGCTCCCTCCGCCCTCCGGCATGTCGGGGACCCGAGCCTCCAACGACCGGCCCCCCGGCGCGGGCGGCGTGAAGCGCGGGCGGCTGCAGCAGGAGGCGGCGGCCAGCGGCTCCCGCGTGACCGTGGTGCTGGGCGCGCAGTGGGGGGACGAGGGCAAAGGCAAGGTGGTGGACCTGCTGGCCACGGACGCCGACGTCGTCAGCCGCTGCCAGGTGCGGGCCGGGCCCGGGGTACCCCACCGCCAGTGTCCCCCGACCCGGGGTCCCCACCCAGATCTGGGTCCCTCCCCAGTGTCCTCACCCAGACCCGTGGCCCCCACTGCCAGCGCCCACCCCCTCCAGTGTCCCCTCCCAGCCCCAGGCCCCCCCTCCCAGTGTCTCCACCTGCACCCAGGTGCCCCCACCCAGTAACCCCAGCCCCACCCTGGGTCTCCCCCAGTGTCCTCACCCAGACCTCCAGTGTCCACCCCCACCAGCGTCCCCACTGCCAGTGTCCACCCCTCTAGCGTCCCCACTGCCAGCGTCCACCCCTCTAGCGTCCCCACTGCCAGCGTCCACCCCTCTAGCGTCCCCACTGCCAGCGTCCACCCCTCTAGCGTCCCCACTGCCAGCGTCCACCCCTCTAGCGTCCCCACTGCCAGTGTCCACCCCTCTAGCGTCCCCACAGGGACTTGGGGTCATCCCTTCATCAGTACCCCTATCCACCCCAGGCCCCCCCCAGCCAGTGACCTCACGAAGAGCCAGGTCCCCTACCTGCCAGCCAGCCCTACCTGCCAGCCAGCCCTCCCCGCCCCGCATGCCAGCCAGGCCCGGGGTCCCCTCCCTCCCGAGGAACTCCTGGGGCTGTCCCCACATCCCTCTGTCCTGGGGCCCCCACCCCCACAGCCCTCCCCGCTCCCGGACGCCACCCCGCACCAGGTTCACTCCCCAGGCGGGCGCCTGGCCAGAACTATAAATACAAGAGGCTGAGTTAGGGACACTGGATCCTGGGGCGGGGTTGTGGGAGGGACGCAGGGGGCGGAAGGGGGGACCCAGCTCCGCGGCTGGAGGGTCCCAAAGACCCTCCCTTGTCTGAGGCAGTTACCTGGGGCTGGCTCAGGCTGGCCACTCCAGGGGAGGGGGGGAGGCTGAGGGCTGCTTGCTGGGCAGGGGTGACGGGGCACCAGGCAGGGCCCTGACGAAGGCTGGGCTTGCTTGGGCAGAGGCAGGGGACTGGCTGGTTGGGGAGGCGGAGGCGCGAGGGTGCCAGCGGGTGGAGCTCTTGGGAGGCCATGGGTCGGCCTGAGCTGGCTGCAGGCTCTTCTTCACCTGTGCAGGAGTTCTGATGCCCATGAGTTCTTGAGGCCACGGCCTCCCTGTCCTGCGCCACACTGGGCCTGCCTGGCTGTGGAGAACGGGCCTCTGGGCTAAGGCTGCCGCTCAGAAGGAGGGGGGGCCTCCACCGCCTGGGGCTCCTCCTCCTTCCTCTGTGGGTTCCTTACCGAGTTCAGAAAGGAAGGCTCCGGAAGCCTACCGGGCTGCTGGCTGCCCCGGGCCACAGAGTGCACCACACTCGCCCCCCAGAGACAAGTGATAGGGAACTCTCCATCTTCCTCCACCCCAGAGCTCTGGCAAAGGAGAGACCCCAGGCCCCCAGTCAGCCCTGGGGCCCCACTTCCTCTGCTGCCCTTTCTGCCCTCGGTCTCCACGCAGCCGTCTGGCCCCTCCCCCCTCCTGCCTCTCCCCTCCGGCACTCTGCTCCAGTGGTGCCCTCCCCGGTTCTGAGGCTGGACCTGCCCCAGACCCCAGTCACTAGCCAGAGACCTCCCCCCCACCCCCAGTGTGGGCTGTAGTGTGGGTGGATGCTGGCTCTGCTTCTGGCCCTCTTTGATCTCACCTGGGCCACCGGGCGGTCCCTGCTCCTTCAGCTCGCTGCAAACCTGCTGCACACCTGCAGAGCAAACTAGGGGGAAGGCAGCCTTCACCTGAAGGAGGCAGCAGCTGTGCCATGCTTCAAACAGAGACTCAGAGAGGTGAAAGAATGAGAATGGTGGCTCTTTTGAGACTGTAATCCCTGCCACATCCCTACCACGACGGCCCTGGGCCTCCTCCCGGCTGACCCCATGGTGACAAGCCCCTGAGCCCTTCCCCGGGTCTTTGCCCATACTTGGTGACCCTGCATATGGCTCTTCTCCAAGCAGTGGGGCTCTGTCCGCCGCTAGCCTGCTGGTCTCTCCATGTTGTACCTCTGTGGTCAGAAGCTGGCAGAATGTCCTAGATGTCCTGGGAAGGCTGGACTGTACTTAGAAATCATGTCTGCACTGGGTGAAGCCACCTGAGGCCAGGCTGGGGCTGGGCAGGCTGGACAGAACTGGAGCTGGGCAGAACTGGAGCTGGGCAGAGCTGGAGCTGGGCAGAGCTGGAGCTGGGTAGAGTTGGAGCTGGACAGGGCTGGAGCTGGGCAGGGCTGGAGCTGGGCAGGGCTGGAGCTGGGCAGAGCTGGAGCTGGGCAGAGCTGGAGCTGGGCAGGGCTGGAGCTGGACAGAGCTGGGCAGGGCTGGAGCTGGGCAGGGCTGGAGCTGGGCAGAGCTGGAGCTGGGCAGGGCTGGAGCTGGACAGAGTTGGAGCTGGGCAGGGTTGGAGCTGGGCAGAGCTGGGCAGAGCTGGAGCTGGGCAGAGCTGGACCTGGGCAGGGCTGGACCTGGGCAGAGCTGGAGCTGGGCAGAGCTGGAGCTGGGCAGAGCTGGAGCTGGGCAGAGCTGGGCAGAGCTGGAGCTGGGCAGAGCTGGAGCTGGGTAGAGTTGGAGCTGGGCAGGGCTGGAGCTGGGCAGGGCTGGAGCTGGGCAGAGCTGGAGCTGGGCAGGGCTGGAGCTGGACAGAGCTGGGCAGGGCTGGAGCTGGGCAGGGCTGGAGCTGGGCAGAGCTGGAGCTGGGCAGGGCTGGAGCTGGACAGAGTTGGAGCTGGGCAGGGTTGGAGCTGGGCAGAGCTGGGCAGAGCTGGAGCTGGGCAGAGCTGGACCTGGGCAGGGCTGGACCTGGGCAGAGCTGGAGCTGGGCAGAGCTGGACCTGGGCAGAGCTGGAGCTGGGCAGAGCTGGAGCTGGGCAGAGCTGGGCAGAGCTGGAGCTGGACAGAGCTGGAGCTGGGCAGAGCTGGAGCTGGGCAAAGCTGGAGCTGGGCAGAGCTGGAGCTGGCCAGGGCTGGAGCTGGCCAGGGCTGGAGCTGGGCAGAACTGGACCTGGGCAGAGCTGGAGCTGGGCAGAGCTGGAGCTGGGCAGAGCTGGGCAGAGCTGGAGCTGGGCAGAGCTGGAGCTGGGCAGGGCTGGAGCTGGGCAGAGCTGGAGCTGGGCAGGGCTGGAGCTGGGCAGAGCTGGAGCTGGGCAGGGCTGGAGCTTTGCAGGGCTGGACCTGGGCAGAGCTGGAGCTGGCCAGGGCTGGACCTGGGCAGAGCTGGAGCTGGGTAGAGCTGGACCTGGGCAGAGCTGGAGCTGGGCAGAGCTGGAGCTGGGCAGAGCTGGGCAGAGCTGGAGCTGGACAGAGCTGGAGCTGGGCAAAGCTGGAGCTGGGCAGGGCTGGAGCTGGCCAGGGCTGGACCTGGGCAGAGCTGGAGCTGGGCAGAGCTGGACCTGGGCAGGGCTGGACCTGGGCAGAGCTGGAGCTGGACAGAGCTGGAGCTGGGCAGAGCTGGGCAGAGCTGGAGCTGGACAGAGCTGGAACTGGGCAGAGCTGGACCTGGGCAGAGCTGGAGCTGGACAGAGCTGGAGCTGGGCAGAGCTGGGCAGAGCTGGAGCTGGACAGAGCTGGAGCTGGGCAGAGCTGGACCTGGGCAGAGCTGGAGCTGGGCAGGGCTGGCGCTGGGCAGGGCTGGAGCTGGGTAGGGCTGGAGCTGGGCAGAGCTGGTGCTGGACAGAGCTGAACCTAGACAGAGCTGGAACTGGGCAGGGCTGGAGCTGGGCAGAGCTGGGCAGAGCTGGAGCTGGGCAGAGCTGGATCTGGGCAGAGCTGGATCTGGGCAGAGCTGGAGCTGGGCAGAGCTGGAGCTGGGCAGGGCTGGAGCTGGGCAGAGCTGGAGCTGGGCAGAGCTGGAGCTGGGCAGGGCTGGAGCTGGGCAGGGCTGGAGCTAGGCAGGGCTGGAGCTGGGCAGGGCTGGAGCTGGGCAGAGCTGGAGCTGGGCAGGGCTGGACCTGGGCAGAGCTGGAGCTGGACAGAGCTGGAGCTGGGCAGAGCTGGGCAGAGCTGGAGCTGGACAGAGCTGGAGCTGGGCAGAGCTGGACCTGGGCAGAGCTGGAGCTGGGCAGGGCTGGCGCTGGGCAGGGCTGGAGCTGGGTAGGGCTGGAGCTGGGCAGAGCTGGTGCTGGACAGAGCTGAACCTAGACAGAGCTGGAACTGGGCAGGGCTGGAGCTGGGCAGAGCTGGGCAGAGCTGGAGCTGGGCAGAGCTGGATCTGGGCAGAGCTGGAGCTGGGCAGAGCTGGAGCTGGGCAGAGCTGGGCAGAGCTGGAGCTGGGCAGGGCTGGAGCTGGGCAGAGCTGGAGCTGGGCATAGCTGGAGCTGGGCAGGGCTGGAGCTGGGCAGGGCTGGAGCTGGGCAGGGCTGGAGCTGGGCAGGGCTGGAGCTGGGCAGGGCTGGAGCTGGGCAGGGCTGGAGCTGGGCAAACTGGAGCTTTGGGAGCTGCTTTGATTTTTTGTTAGAAACATTTTGGGCATCCTTAGGACCCCCAGAAAGGTGCTCCCTTCTGAGACCTCTGGGCTTGCATTCCCCTGCAATTTTCCTTTGCCTCCAGGCCTCACCTCTCTCCCGGAACCTACCACCCCCTGCAGCCCTGCTTCCTCACACAGAACCCACCCCTGCAGCCCTGCTTCCTCACAGAACCCACCCCTGCAGCCCTGCTTCCTCACACAGAACCCACCCCTGCAGCCCTGCTTCCTCACAGAACCCACCCCTGCAGCCCTGCTTCCTCACAGAACCCACCCCTGCAGCCCTACTTCCTCACAGAACCCACCCCTGCAGCCCTGCTTCCTCCCCACACAGAACCCACCCCTGCAGCCCTACTTCCTCACAGAACCACCCCTGCAGCCCTGCTTCCTCACAGAACCCACCCTGCAGCCCTGCTTCCTCACACAGAACCCACCCCTGCAGCCCTGCTTCCTCACACAGAACCCAACCCTGCAGCCCTGCTTCCTCCTCACACACAACCCACCCCTGCAGCCCTGCTTCCTCACACAGAACCCCCCCCTCCAGCCCTGCTTGCTCACAGAACCCATCCCTGCAGCCCTGCTTCCTCACACAGAACCCACCCCTGCAGCCCTGCTTCCTCACACAGAACCCACCCCTGCAGCCCTGCTTCCTCACAAAACCCACCCCTGCAGCCCTGCTTCCTCACACAGAACCCACCCCTGCAGCCCTGCTTCCTCACACAGAACCCACCCCTGCAGCCCTGCTTCCTCACACAGAACCCAACCCTGCAGCCCTGCTTCCTCACAGAACCCACCCCTGCAGCCCTGCTTCCTCACACAGAACCCACCCCTGCAGCCCTGCTTCCTCACAGAACCCACCCCTGCAGCCCTGCTTCCTCACACACAGAACCCACCCCTGCAGCCCTGTTTCCTCCCCACACAGAACCCAACCCTGCAGCCCTGCTTCCTCCCCACACAGAACCCACCCCTGCAGCCCTGCTTCCTCCCCACACAGAACCCACCCCTGCAGCCCTGCTTCCTCACACACAGAACCCACCCCTGCAGCCCTGCTTCCTCCCCACACAGAACCCACCCCTGCAGCCCTGCTTCCTCACACACAGAACCCACCCCTGCAGCCCTACTTCCTCACTGAACCCACCCCTGCAGCCCTGCTTCCTCACAGAACCCACCCCTGCAGCCCTGCTTCCTCACAGAACCCACCCCTGCAGCCCTGCTACCTCCTCACACAGAACCCACCCCTGCAGCCCTGCTTCCTCACACAGAACCCACCCCTGCAGCCCTGCTTCCTCACACAGAACCCACCCCTGCAGCCCTGCTTCCTTCCCACAGAACCCACCCCTGCAGCCCTGCTTCCTCACAGAACCCACCCCTGCAGCCCTGCTTCCTCACAGAACCCACCCCTGCAGCCCTGCTTCCTCACACAGAACCCACCCCTGCAGCCCTGCTTCCTCACACAGAACCCCCCCTGCAGCCCTGCTTCCTCACGCAGAACCCACCCCTGCAGCCCTGCTTCCTCACAGAACCCCCCCTGCAGCCCTGCTTCCTCACACAGAACCCCCCCTGCAGCCCTGCTTCCTCACAGAACCCACCCCTGCAGCCCTGCTTCCTCACAGAACCCCCCCTGCAGCCCTGCTTCCTCACACAGAACCCACCCCTGCAGCCCTGCTTCCTCACAGAACCCACCCCTGCAGCCCTGCTTCCTCACAGAACCCACCCCTGCAGCCCTGCTTCCTCCCCACACAGAACCCACCCCTGCAGCCCTGCTTCCTCACACACAACCGACCCCTGCAGCCCTGCTTCCTCACACAGAACCCACCCCTGCAGCCCTGCTTCCTCACACAGAACCCACCCCTGCAGCCCTGCTTCCTCACAGAACCCACCCCTGCAGCCCTGCTTCCTCACAGAACCCCCCCTGCAGCCCTGCTTCCTCACACAGAACCCCCCCCTGCAGCCCTGCTTCCTCCTCACACAGAACCCACCCTTGCAGCCCTGCTTCCTCACAGAACCCCCCCTGCAGCCCTGCTTCCTCCTCACACAGAACCCACCCCTGCAGCCCTGCTTCCTCACAGAACCCACCCCTGCAGCCCTGCTTCCTCACAGAACCCCCCCTGCAGCCCTGCTTCCTCACACAGAACCCCCCCCTGCAGCCCTGCTTCCTCCTCACACAGAACCCACCCTTGCAGCCCTGCTTCCTCACAGAACCCCCCCTGCAGCCCTGCTTCCTCCTCACACAGAACCCACCCCTGCAGCCCTGCTTCCTCACAGAACCCACCCCTGCAGCCCTGCTTCCTCACAGAACCCCCCCTGCAGCCCTGCTTCCTCACACAGAACCCACCC
This sequence comes from Dipodomys spectabilis, assembly GCF_019054845.1. Taxonomy (NCBI): domain Eukaryota; kingdom Metazoa; phylum Chordata; class Mammalia; order Rodentia; family Heteromyidae; genus Dipodomys; species Dipodomys spectabilis. The sequence goes on along the minus strand of NW_024871325.1, from coordinate 240,544 downwards.
CTGCAGCCCTGCTTCCACACAGAACCCCCCCTGCAGCCCTGCTTCCACACAGAACCCACCCCTGCAGCCCTGCTTCCTCACAGAATCCCCCCTGCAGCCCTGCTTCCTCACAGAAGCCCCCTGCAGCCCTGCTTCCTCACACAGAACCCCCCTGCAGCCCTGCTTCCTCACACAGAACCCCCCCCTGCAGCCCTGCTTCCTCACACACAGAACCCACCCCTGCAGCCCTGCTTCCTCACAGAACACACCCCTGCAGCCCTGCTTCCTCACACAGAACCCACCCCTGCAGCCCTGCTTCCTCCTCACAGAACCCACCCCTGCAGCCCTGCTTCCTCACACAGAACCCACCCCTGCAGCCCTGCTTCCTCCTCACAGAACCCACCCCTGCAGCCCTGCTTCCTCACACAGAACCCCCCCCTGCAGCCCTGCTTCCTCACACAGAACCCCCCTGCAGCCCTGCTTCCTCACACAGAACCCCCCCCTGCAGCCCTGCTTCCTCACACACAGAACCCACCCCTGCAGCCCTGCTTCCTCACAGAACCCACCCCTGCAGCCCTGCTTCCTCACAGAACCCACCCCTGCAGCCCTGCTTCCTCACACAGAACCCCCCCTGCAGCCCTGCTTCCTCACAGAACCCACCCCTGGAGCCCTGCTTCCTCACACAGAACCCACCCCTGCAGCCCTGCTTCCTCACACAGAACCCACCCCTGCAGCCCTGCTTCCTCACAGAACCCACCCCTGCAGCCCTGCTTCCTCACATAGAACCCACCCCTGCAGCCCTGCTTCCTCACACAGAACCCACCCCTGCAGCCCTGCTTCCTCACAGAACCCCCCCTACAGCCCTGCTTCCTCACACAGAACCCACCCCTGCAGCCCTGCTTCCTCACAGAACCCACCCCTGCAGCCCTGCTTCCTCACAGAACCCAACCCTGCAGCCCTGCTTCCTCACACAGAACCCATCCCTGCAGCCCTGCTTCCTCACAGAACCCCCCCTGCAGCCCTGCTTCCTCACAGAACCCCCCCTGCAGCCCTGCTTCCTCACAGAACCCACCCGTGCAGCCCTGCTTCCTCACAAACAGAACCCCCCCCTGCAGCCCTGCTTCCTCACGCAGAACCCACCCCTGCAGCCCTGTTTCCTCACACAGAACCCCCCCTGCAGCCCTGCTTCCTCACACAGAACCCCCCCTGCAGCCCTGCTTCCTCACAGAACCCACCCCTGCAGCCCTGCTTCCTCACACAGAACCCCCCCTGCAGCCCTGCTTCCTCACACAGATCCCACCCCTGCAGCCCTGCTTCCTCACAGAACCCACCCCTGCAGCCCTGCTTCCTCACACAGAACCCACCCCTGCAGCCCTGCTTCCTCACACAGAACCCACCCCTGCAGCCCTGCTTCCTCCCCACACAGAACCCACCCCTGCAGCCCTGCTTCCTCACAGAACCCACCCCTGCAGCCCTGCTTCCTCCTCACACAGAACCCACCCCTGCAGCCCTGCTTCCTCACAGAACCCACCCCTGCAGCCCTGCTTCCTCACAGAACCCACCCCTGGAGCCCTGCTTCCTCACAGAACCCACCCCTGCAGCCCTGCTTCCTCCTCACACAGAACCCACCCCTGCAGCCCTGCTTCCTCACAGAACCCACCCCTGGAGCCCTGCTTCCTCACAGAACCCACCCCTGCAGCCCTGCTTCCTCACACAGAACCCACCCCTGCAGCCCTGCTTCCTCCCCACACAGAACCCACCCCTGCAGCCCTGCTTCCTCACACAGAACCCACCCCTGCAGCCCTGCTTCCTGACAGAACCCCCCCTGCAGCCCTGCTTCCTCACAGAACCCACCCCTGGAGCCCTGCTTCCTCACAGAACCCACCCCTGCAGCCCTACTTCCTCACAGAACCCACCCCTGCAGCCCTGCTTCCTCACACAGAACCCACCCCTGCAGCCCTGCTTCCTCACACAGAACCCACCCCTGCAGCCCTGCTTCCTCACACAGAACCCACCCCTGCAGCCCTGCTTCCTCACACAGAACCCACCCCTGCAGCCCTGCTTCCTGACAGAACCCCCCCTGCAGCCCTGCTTCCTCACAGAACCCACCCCTGCAGCCCTGCTTCCTCACAGAACCCACCCTGCAGCCCTGCTTCCTCACACAGAACCCACCCCTGCAGCCCTGCTTCCTCCCCACACAGAACCCACCCCTGCAGCCCTGCTTCCTCACAGAACCCACCCCTGCAGCCCTGCTTCCTCCTCACACAGAACCCACCCCTGCAGCCCTGCTTCCTCACAGAACCCACCCCTGGAGCCCTGCTTCCTCACAGAACCCACCCCTGCAGCCCTGCTTCCTCACACAGAACCCACCCCTGCAGCCCTGCTTCCTCACAGAACCCACCCCTGCAGCCCTGCTTCCTCCCCACAGAACCCCCCCTGCAGCCCTGCTTCCTCACACAGAACCCCCCCCTGCAGCCCTGCTTCCTCACAGAACCCACCCCTGCAGCCCTGCTTCCTCACAAACAGAACCCCCCCCTGCAGCCCTGCTTCCTCACAGAACCCCCCCTGCAGCCCTGCTTCCTCACACAGAACCCACCCTGCAGCCCTGCTTCCTCACAGAACCCCCCCTGCAGCCCTGCTTCCTCACACAGAACCCACCCCTGCAGCCCTGCTTCCTCACAGAACCCACCCCTGCAGCCCTGCTTCCTCCCCACAGAACCCCCCCTGCAGCCCTGCTTCCTCACACAGAACCCCCCCCTGCAGCCCTGCTTCCTCACAGAACCCACCCCTGCAGCCCTGCTTCCTCACAAACAGAACCCCCCCCTGCAGCCCTGCTTCCTCACAGAACCCCCCCTGCAGCCCTGCTTCCTCACACAGAACCCACCCTGCAGCCCTGCTTCCTCACAGAACCCCCCCTGCAGCCCTGCTTCCTCACACAGAACCCCCCCCTGCAGCCCTGCTTCCTCACAGAACCCACCCCTGCAGCCCTGCTTCCTCCCCACAGAACCCCCCCTGCAGCCCTGCTTCCTCACACAGAACCCACCCCTGCAGCCCTGCTTCCTCACAGAACCCACCCCTGCAGCCCTGCTTCCTCACACAGAACCCACCCTGCAGCCCTGCTTCCTCCTCACACAGAACCCACCCCTGCAGCCCTGCTTCCTCACACAGAACCCCCCCTGCAGCCCTGCTTCCTCCTCACAGAACCCACCCCTGCAGCCCTGCTTCCTCACAGAACCCACCCTTGCAGCCCTGCTTCCTCACACAGAACCCACCCCTGCAGCCCTGCTTCCTCACAGAACCCACCCCTGCAGCCCTGCTTCCTCACACAGAACCCACCCCTGCAGCCCTACTTCCTCACAGAACCCACCCCTGCAGCCCTGCTTCCTCACACAGAACCCACCCCTGCAGCCCTGCTTCCTCCTCACACAGAACCCACCCCTGCAGCCCTGCTTCCTCACAGAACCCACCCCTGCAGCCCTGCTTCCTCACAGAACCCACCCCTGCAGCCCTGCTTCCTCACACAGAACCCACCCCTGCAGCCCTGCTTCCTCCTCACACAGAACCCACCCCTGCAGCCCTGCTTCCTCACACAGAACCCACCCCTGCAGCCCTGCTTCCTCACACAGAACCCACCCCTGCAGCCCTGCTTCCTCACACAACCCCCCCCTGCAGCCCTGCTTCCTCCTCACACAGAACCCACCCCTGCAGCCCTGCTTCCTCACACAGAACCCACCCCTGCAGCCCTGCTTCCTCACAGAACCCACCCCTGCAGCCCTGCTTCCTCACACACAGAACCCACCCCTGCAGCCCTGCTTCCTCCTCACACAGAACCCACCCCTGCAGCCCTGCTTCCTCCCCACACAGAACCCAACCCTGCAGCCCTGCTTCCTCACAGAACCCCCCCTACAGCCCTGCTTCCTCACACAGAACCCACCCCTGCAGCCCTGCTTCCTCACAGAACCCACCCCTGCAGCCCTGCTTCCTCACACAGAACCCCCCCCTGCAGCCCTGCTTCCTCACACAGAACCCACCCCTGCAGCCCTGCTTCCTCCTCACACAGAACCCACCCCTGCAGCCCTGCTTCCTCACACAGAACCCCCCCTGCAGCCCTGCTTCCTCACACAGAACCCCCCCCTGCAGCCCTGCTTCCTCACACAGAACCCCCCCCTGCAGCCCTGCTTCCTCACACAGAACCCATCCCTGCAGCCCTGCTTGCTCACACAGAACCCAGCCCTGCAGCCCCTGCTTCCTCCTCACACAGAACCCCCCCCTGCAGCCCTGCTTCCACACACAGAACCCCCCCCTGCAGCCCTGCTTCCACACACAGAACCCATCCCTGTAGCCCTGCTTTCCTTTTCTCCCCCTCACATCCTGCCCTCCCTCCCCCTCCTGCCCCCGCCGGCCTCCTTCCCGCACCCTGGGTCTTGGGGACTGGCACCTCCGCCTCTCCCTTCCCTCTGCAGCTGCCTCCCACTCCCCTCCCCGCTAGGTTTTCCGGAGCCAGTGCCAGTCTTCGCTCCGAGCCAGCCCCTGCGCCCCATGTGGGTACTGTGCTGCCCGCGTGCCCGCTGAGTCTCCTGCTATCCCCACCCCTCGCTGTGCTTCCTTCTCTTGTGTCCTCCGTGTGTCCACTTCTGCTTGACCAGCTGGCTGTGTCCAGCACCCCCGAGATAGACCCAAGTACCCCCCCCCCAGGGCTTCTCACCAGCCGGGGGGAGGCCCACACCACACCCCTGGAGGTCAGATTCTGGCCTTCTTAGAGAGGGAGTCCCTCCTGGCCAGCCTAGATTGGCCCTAGCCACTGCCTGGCCTGTACTGCGCACTATGGGTGAGGGAGTGGGCAGAGTACAGGAGGAGGGGCTGAGGAAAGTGGCTGGGGAATGGGGGCAGCAGAGCTGGCACGGGAGGGGCAGAGCCTTCACTCCCGGCCATCCCAGGTCTGGCCAGGCAGGACCCTGGGCCTGTCTTGGAAGGTGCTGGCTAGGGCCACCCCTGCCGCAACCCACCTCCAGCTGTCTGCACAGCTCAGGGAGAGTGACCTGCTGACCAAGCCCCAGGAAGGCGCGGGCCCTGTGTCCAGACTGCCAGCAGGGGTAGCCACAGGAAAAGCCTACTGGAGGTGGGAGAGGCCCGGGGCTGCGGAGGCCGTGGGAAGGGGATGGGGGCCACCTGGATGGAAGCTCCCAGCCACAGTATTATGGGCCACGTCACTGCACACCCAGCCTGGGCCCAGAACACCCCTGTGGGCCCAGCCCCAAGCCCAGCCAGGACAGAGCCAGCATCCATTTTGCCATCCTGACCCAGAAAGGGTGGGTGCATGTGGGGATGGAGTGGGCTCGGGACTCACCACTGCTGGGCAGAGGCGGCCCGGCTTGGGCTCCTTTCCCAGGATCAGGAGCCCTGTGGCAAACTCCTGGCTGCCGGGCCATGTCTGCGTCTGCAGAGGCCTCAGGGCTTTCCCAGCCCAGGGCCCCTTCTGCCAAGGCAAGGGCACCTGGGAGGAGCCTGAAGGCTCCATTGTGCCCAGCTGGCTCCTGGGGCCCCGGCCTGGCTGAGCCTCCCAGGTGCGGGGTCTCGCCTGCCTTGGCAGGAGCCGCCATGGGGGGCACGGTTCCCACCGCGGCTGCGTCACCGCTCTGGAGTTGGCAGCGGGTGTGGCTGGCAGCCCATAGCAAGCTGCCTGACCCGATCGCAGGCCTGGGTCTGCTGCCCCACCGTGGGAGCCGTGCGTGGCATGGTGCATGCGGGGCTGCGCCTGTCTGGAGGGGGCCTTCCGGAGCTCAGGGGCTCCGCTCTGCTGGGCCGCGGCTGCCCTGTGCCTCCTGCAGCAGATGGCAGGGGTGCCACTGGTGCCTGCCAAGATGGCGGCATGCGGCTGTGGGGCGCGGGGGGCCTCGCACACAGGGTGCGTGGCAGGACCATCCTGAGACGTGCAGCCCAGCTCCCCTGGTCATGGGATGTGGACAGAGCCACGCCTGGCCCCGGGGGCCACTGGGACTGGATTGGGGGGCGCTCACTGGAGGAGGCGCAGTGTCGGGGGGGGTCACCGGAAGAAGGAAGGAGCAGGCAGGGAGGGAGGCAGTGGGCATGTGGGGGAGACGTGGGCTGGCTGGACGGCCCTGAAGCCACTCACAGCCAGGGCTGCCTGTGCCCAGGACCCCAGTGGGCCTCCAGAGAGAGGCCCTAGCGAGGCGCCTGCTCAGGGTCTCAACACTACCACCACAGGCCAGGCAGGCCCCGCGGACTGCGTCCTCGGGCCACCACGCCTCTGCCCAGCTCTAGGCCTGTCTGGCCGGGGCCCTCTGGAGTGAGGCATGGCTGACACGAGGCTCTGGGTGCCTCTCTGGACCCTCAGTGGCCCAGGGCTGGCAGGACAAAGCAAGTGCCAAGTTGCTGTGGCATTTGACCATTTGCATAGGACTTGGGACAGCACCTTAGAGCCTCCCTACCCGCTGGGAGCCAGACTGGCCAGCAAGTGTCCCCCTCTGCCTGCCCCCTCCACATGTCCCCTCTGCCCGCCCCTCCACAGGTCCCCTCTGCCCGCCCCTCCACAGGTCCCCTCTGCCCGCCCCTCCATGGAACAGGGGGCCTCACGTAGCCCGCCCAGATCAACCACATTGGGTAGGTCTAAATGTCTCCTTCCCCTGTTGGCCCAGCCCCCACAGCCCTCCATGGCCCCACTGCCCGCCACAGTCCCCATGGTCCCCCGGGCCCCCCGTGACCCCCACATCTAGATCTACTTGGGAATCTTTCAGGGATCCTACTCCAAGACCACAGCCAGGGCAGGGACAGGCTTCACCAAGCCCCACCGCTGGCCCTGTGCAGGCCACCACCCCTGTGGGGGAGGGGAGGACAGTCTCTGGGGACCATCGCCCTGGGCTTCTCGGGGCTGCAGAAGCCTCCTTTGTCAGCAGGCCGGCCCCGTGTCCAGGCTGGCTTGAGCCTCACTACGGGCCTGGGCCCCAGGGCTGCTACCGCCCTGGGGTCATCTGATGCCGTTGGCCGTGGTGCCTGGGCCTGTTCCTTGGCTCTGGTGTTTACTAACACAAGCGGGAAGTGCCCACTGGAGAAGGAGGGGCCATGGGATTGCTCCCCAAGTTCCCGCTGTGGCAGCAGCAGGCGTAGCTACCTCCCTGTCCCTGGAGGTGTGCCAGCCTGTCGGAGGAGGCTGTGCGAGGGAGGGCAAGGGCACCATTCCAAGGCCACAGACTTGCCTTCTCTAGGGACTCGAGTTTCCCCGTTGCCTGGAGACCTTGCCCAGCTCTCCCAGGGGGACGGTGAGGGCCGGGCCCGGGCCTGGGGAGCAAGCGAGGGCCAAGGATCTCTGCAGAGATCGCAGGGCACAGACTGGTTCCCAGGGCTAGGTGGGTCCCTGAGCTGGTGGGCAGACCCCGCCCCCGCCCGGCTCCAGCCTTGTGCACCTGGCCCTCCATCTCCCGTTAGTGCCCTCGGGTCCAGCCTGCTGCCCACCATGCTGCTGCCCACCACTGTTCCCGCAGAGGCGTGGGCGGCCGGCATCACCGAAAGGAAGAGGGGCTTGCCTCAGGGCTCCCTGTCTGCGCTGGACGGGCTCCCCAGTCTGCGCTGGACAGTCCAGCTGGAGCAGAGAGGCTCCTGGCCAGGTTGGATGGCCTGAGCCATGTTTCAGAGCCTCGGGGACAGTCTGAGGACAGAGCGTAGCCCTGTAGGGTGGGCGTATGGTGGGGCCAGCCTCTGCCCAGCCTGTGAGGCAGGGGGTAAAGGCCACAGAGCTGGGTCCAGAGCCATGGGCCACAGAGGGCAACCTCCAGCCGCGCTCCTCCGCCTAATGCGTGGAGCAGCGTCTCTGGGGGCTCCACCTTTGACCTTTCTCAGGCTGGCTGTCCAGGTGGACACGGGGAGGCTCGAGGCCCTGCTCAGCGCACAGTGAAGGACAGGTGGCCGAGGGGAGGGGTGTGAGGGGAGAGGGTCCTGCGGTGGATGGGCCAGGCCTGCGGTCCAGGTGGGCCAGGGATCCAGTCAGAGCCTGCCTGTGGGAAACGGGCAGAGGGTGAGCGGGGCCCAGCTCTGAGGTCCTGAGGCTGAAGTGGGCGACCCCCTCGGGGCCACAGTGCCCCCGAGTGGCAGCAAGTGGAACTGGAGGCCCCGGCTTGGCGGGAATGGCCCAGGAGAGTGGGTGGGTGGTGCTCGAGTTCCCTGAAGGTCTCCAGAGGCACCTGTGCCGCGTGGGGGGAGACGGGGCTTTGGGGCAGAGGGCAGGGCAGGAGTGACCTGTGGCCCCTCCACACCTGCCTGTGCTCCGGCAGACATCGAGGTCCCAGGGCCCTCCCGCATGCACAGGGTCATCCCCTGTGCAGGCCAGGGTGTCCCCTGCCCAGCCACCCCACGCTGCCCACACCCCAGGGGCCCTCTGGACTGAGTCCCGCCCAGCACCCTGGAGATGTCCACTGCTGGGCCACACCAGCAGTCCCTGCTGCCAGCCGGGGCCCAAGGACATGGTTTCCAGGGCATGGAGTGGTGTGTGGTCAGCTGGCTGGCTCATGGCGGAGTTGGCCAGGGCCTGCAGTCTGGCCCCAGTGCCCACCTGAGGGGCCCGCCCCAGCCAGCCTGCAGCCCAGAAGCTGAGCTCAAAAGAAGGCTTTGGAGAGCTCTTTTCTTTAATTCTTGACTGGTAACGCCAGCCCAAAGGAAGGGGCTGTGCTGAGGGCCGGGGCTGGTTGGGCCGAGGGGCTGAGGGCCGGGGCTGGTTGGGCCGAGGGGCTGAGGGCCGGGGCTGGTTGGGCCCAGGGACTGAGGGCCGGGGCTGGTTGGGCCGAGGGACTGAGGGCCGGGGCTGGTTGGGCCGAGGGGCTGAGGGCCGGGGCTGGTTGGGCCGAGGGGCTGAGGGCCGGGGCTGGTTGGGCCGAGGGGCTGAGGGCCGGGGCTGGTTGGGCCGAGGGGCTGAGGGCCGGGGCTGGTTGGGCCCAGGGGCTGAGGGCCGGGGCTGGTTGGGCCCAGGGGCTGAGGGCCGGGGCTGGTTGGGCCGAGGGACTGAGGGCCGGGGCTGGTTGGGCCGAGGGACTGAGGGCCGGGGCTGGTTGGGCCCAGGGACTGAGGGCCGGGGCTGGTTGGGCCGAGGGACTGAGGGCCGGGGCTGGTTGGGCCCAGGGACTGAGGGCCGGGGCTGGTTGGGCCGAGGGACTGAGGGCCGGGGCTGGTTGGGCCGAGGGGCTGAGGGCCGGGGCTGGTTGGGCCGAGGGGCTGAGGGCCGGGGCTGGTTGGGCTGAGGGGCTGAGGGCCGGGGCTGGTTGGGCCGAGGGGCTGAGGGCTGGGGCTGGTTGGGCTGAGGGACTGAGGGCCGGGGCTGGTTGGGCCCAGGGACTGAGGGCCGGGGCTGGTTGGGCTGAGGGGCTGAGGGCCGGGGCTGGTTGGGCCCAGGGACTGAGGGCCGGGGCTGGTTGGGCTGAGGGGCTGAGGGCCGGGGCTGGTTGGGCTGAGGGACTGAGGGCCGGGGCTGGTTGGGCTGAGGGACTGAGGGCCGGGGCTGGTTGGGCTGAGGGACTGAGGGCCGGGGCTGGTTGGGCTGAGGGGCTGAGGGTCGGGGCAGGTTGGGCCCAGGGACTGAGGGCCGGGGCTGGTTGGGCTGAGGGGCTGAGGGCCGGGGCTGGTTGGGCTGAGGGGCTGAGGGCCGGGGCTGGTTGGGCCGAGGGGCTGAGGGCCGGGGCTGGTTGGGCCGAGGGGCTGAGGGCTGGGGCTGGTTGGGCTGAGGGACTGAGGGCTGGGGCTGGTTGGGCTGAGGGGCTGAGGGCTGGGGCTGGTTGGGCTGAGGGACTGAGGGCTGGGGCTGGTTGGGCTGAGGGACTGAGGGCCGGGGCTGGTTGGGCTGAGGGGCTGAGGGTCGGGGCAGGTTGGGCCCAGGGACTGAGGGCCGGGGTTGGTTGGGCTGAGGGGCTGAGGGCCGGGGCTGGTTGGGCTGAGGGGCTGAGGGCCGGGGCTGGTTGGGCCGAGGGGCTGAGGGCTGGGGCTGGTTGGGCTGAGGGACTGAGGGCTGGGGCTGGTTGGGCTGAGGGGCTGAGGGCTGGGGCTGGTTGGGCTGAGGGACTGAGGGCTGGGGCTGGTTGGGCTGAGGGACTGAGGGCCGGGGCTGGTTGGGCTGAGGGGCTGAGGGTCGGGGCAGGTTGGGCCCAGGGACTGAGGGCCGGGGTTGGTTGGGCTGAGGGGCTGAGGGCCGGGGCCCGTTGAGCCGAGGGGCTGAGTTCACATTTGCTGGGAGGGATGAGGCCCCTCTGCATCAGAGAGGAGGGCGGGAGCAGTCTGCAGAGCCCAGCCTTGGCCAGAAATGTTCCCACCCAGGCCGGGACCCTTGCAGAGCTGGGGCCTAGCCTGGACTCTTCCCCATGGACAAGTGACCGCCGGACCAACCGCTGGACAGTACTGGGAGCCCCCTTGTGCCAGGGGCGGCGCTGGCCTGGGGTTGGGAGTGGGCCATCCTCAGTACTCAGTGCCATCTGTTCTGTCGGTCTGTCTTCCCAGGGTGGCAACAATGCTGGCCACACGGTGGTGGTGGATGGCAGGGAGTATGACTTCCACCTGCTTCCCAGTGGCATCATCAACAGCAAGGCCGTGTCCTTCATCGGTGAGTGCCGGCCCAGCCCTCCACACCCGCCCCGTGGAACAGGGCAGCCTGGGGCTCCATGTAAGGGGTTGGGCACAGGCCTCCTTACTCGGGAGGTCCTCCTACCCCTGCTGGAGCAGACAGACGTGCAGACAAGGACAGGGCCCGGCCTGGAGCTGCCCCGAGGGCCCGAGGGAGGCCCTGAAGAGTGCACGGAGCTGTGTGCATGTGCACCGTCAAGCACACACGCTTGCTTGCACAGGGGTCCACACCCACACACTTGCACACTGCGAGCCAGGCCAGCTTCCTGCTGTGAGCAGCCTGTGCCAAGGGGGAGCAGCTGTCGGCACTCAGGCTGCTGCTGCAGGCCCCTGACGACCCCCCGTCCACCTGCAGCCCCCTTCCCCTGACAGACCCCCCATGCACTGCAGCCCCCCTTCCCCTGACAGACCTCCCCCCTCCACACTGCAGCCCCCCTTCCCCTGACAGACCTCCCCCCACACTGCAGCCCCCCTTCCCCTGACAGATCTCCCCCCTCCACACTGCAGCCCCCCTTCCCCTGACAGACCTCCCCCCACACTGCAGCCCCCCTTCCCCTGACAGATCTCCCCCCTCCACACTGCAGCCCCCCTTCCCCTGACAGACCTCCCCCTACACTGCAGCCCCCCTTCCCCTGACAGACCCCCCACACTGCAGCCCCCTTCCCCTGATAGACCTCCCCCCCACACTGCAGCCCCCTTCCCCTGATAGACCTCCCCCCACACTGCAGCCCCCTTCCCCTGACAGACCTCCCCCCACACTGCAGCCCCCTTCCCCTGACAGACCTCCCCCCACGCTGCAGCCCCCTTCCCCTGACAGACCTCCCCCCACACTGCAGCCCCCCTTCCCCTGACAGACCTCCCACACTGCAGCCCCCTTCCCCTGACAGACCTCCCCCCACACTGCAGCCCCCCTTCCCCTGACAGACCTCCCACACTGCAGCCCCCTTCCCCTGACAGACCTGCCCCCACACTGCAGCCCCCCTTCCCCTGACAGACCTCCCCCTACACTGCAGCCCCCCTTCCCCTGACAGACCTCCCCCCACACTGCAGCCCCCTTCCCCTGACAGACCTCCCCACACTGCAGCCCCCCTTCCCCTGACAGACCTCCCCACACTGCAGCCCCCCTTCCCCTGACAGACCTCCCCCCACATTGCAGCCCCCTTCCCCTGATAGACCTCCCCCCACACTGCAGCCCCCTTCCCCTGATAGACCTCCCCCCACACTGCAGCCCCCCTTCCCCTGACAGACCTCCCCCCACACTGCAGCCCCCTTCCCCTGACAGACCTCCCCACACTGCAGCCCCCCTTCCCCTGACAGACCTCCCCACACTGCAGCCCCCCTTCCCCTGACAGACCTCCCCCCACATTGCAGCCCCCTTCCCCTGACAGACCTCCCCCCACACTGCAGCCCCCCTTCCCCTGACAGACCTCCCCCCACACTGCAGCCCCCCTTCCCCTGACGACCCCCCCACTGCAGCCCCCTTCCCCTGACAGACCTCCCTCCCACACTGCAGCCCCCCTTCCCCTGACAGACCTCCCCCCCACACTGCAGCCCCCCTTCCCCTGACAGATCTCCCCACACTGCAGCCCCCCTTCCCCTGACAGACCTCCCCCCACACTGCAGCCCCCTTCCCCTGACAGACCTCCCCACACTGCAGCCCCCTTCCCCTGACAGACCTCCCCCCCACACTGCAGCCCCCTTCCCCTGACAGACCTGCCCCCACTGCAGCCCCCTTCCCCTGACAGACCTCCCCCCACACTGCAGCCCCCCTTCCCCTGACAGACCTCCCCCCCACACTGCAGCCCCGCTTCCCCTGACAGATCTCCCCACACTGCAGCCCCCCTTCCCCTGACAGACCTCCCCCCACACTGCAGCCCCCCTTCCCCTGACACACCTGCCCCCCACACTGCAGCCCCCTTCCCCTGACAGACCTCCCCCCCACACTGCAGCCCCCCTTCCCCTGACAGATCTCCCCACACTGCAGCCCCCCTTCCCCTGACAGACCTCCCACACTGCAGCCCCCTTCCCCTGACAGACCTCCCCCCACACTGCAGCCCCCCTTCCCCTGACGACCCCCCCACTGCAGCCCCCTTCCCCTGACAGACCTCCCCCCTCACACTGCAGCCCCCCTTCCCCTGACAGACCTCCCCCCACACAGCAGCCCCCCTTCCCCTGACGACCCCCCCACTGCAGCCCCCTTCCCCTGACAGACCTCCCTCCCACACTGCAGCCCCCTTCCCCTGACAGACCTGCCCCCCACACTGCAGCCCCCTTCCCCTGATAGACCTCCCCCCACACTGCAGCCCCCCTTCCCCTGACAGACCTTCCCCCACACTGCAGCCCCCTTCCCCTGACAGACCTGCCCCCCACACTGCAGCCCCCTTCCCATGACAGACCTCCCCCCCACACTGCAGCCCCCCTTCCCCTGACAGATCTCCCCACACTGCAGCCCCCCTTCCCCTGACAGACCTCCCCCCACACTGCAGCCCCCTTCCCCTGACAGACCCCCCCCACTGCAGCCCCCCTTCCCCTGACAGACCTCCCCCCACACTGCAGCCCCCTTCCCCTGACAGACCTCCCCCCCACACTGCAGCCCCCCTTCCCCTGACAGACCTCCCCCCCACACTGCAGCCCCGCTTCCCCTGACAGATCTCCCCACACTGCAGCCCCCCTTCCCCTGACAGACCTCCCCCCACACTGCAGCCCCCCTTCCCCTGACACACCTGCCCCCCACACTGCAGCCCCCTTCCCCTGACAGACCTCCCCCCCACACTGCAGCCCCCCTTCCCCTGACAGATCTCCCCACACTGCAGCCCCCCTTCCCCTGACAGACCTCCCACACTGCAGCCCCCTTCCCCTGACAGACCTCCCCCCACACTGCAGCCCCCCTTCCCCTGACGACCCCCCCACTGCAGCCCCCTTCCCCTGACAGACCTCCCCCCTCACACTGCAGCCCCCCTTCCCCTGACAGACCTCCCCCCACACAGCAGCCCCCCTTCCCCTGACGACCCCCCCACTGCAGCCCCCTTCCCCTGACAGACCTCCCTCCCACACTGCAGCCCCCTTCCCCTGACAGACCTGCCCCCCACACTGCAGCCCCCTTCCCCTGATAGACCTCCCCCCACACTGCAGCCCCCCTTCCCCTGACAGACCTTCCCCCACACTGCAGCCCCCTTCCCCTGACAGACCTGCCCCCCACACTGCAGCCCCCTTCCCATGACAGACCTCCCCCCCACACTGCAGCCCCCCTTCCCCTGACAGATCTCCCCACACTGCAGCCCCCCTTCCCCTGACAGACCTCCCCCCACACTGCAGCCCCCTTCCCCTGACAGACCCCCCCACTGCAGCCCCCCTTCCCCTGACAGACCTCCCCCCACACTGCAGCCCCCTTCCCCTGACAGACCTCCCCCCACACTGCAGCCCCCCTTCCCCTGACAGACCTCCCCCCACACTGCAGCCCCCTTCCCCTGACAGACCTGCCCCCCACACTGCAGCCCCCCTTCCCCTGACAGACCTCCCCCCACACTGCAGCCCCCCTTCCCCTGACAGACCTCCCCCCCACACTGCAGCCCCCCTTCCCCTGACAGACCCCCCACACTGCAGCCCCCCTTCCCCTGACAGACCTGCCCCCCACACTGCAGCCCCCTTCCCCTGACAGACCCCCCACACTGCAGCCCCCTTCCCCTGACAGACCTCCCCCCCACACTGCAGCCCCCTTCCCCACAGCGCCTGGCCTCTCCGGCTCAGCCATCCCAGTTGGCCTGACTGGAGCCATCAGTGACCTTCTGTGCCCCAAGAGACAGGTCAGCCCCTGGCTGGAGAATCTGGCTCTCTCCTGCCTCCTTCCCTCCCCGCCCTCTTGGCCTCCAAGCTGGACTGCTGTCCTGACCTCCCCTGTGACCCAAAGCCCTGCCCCAGACCCGCCTCATCCGGAGTCCCAGCCCTTGTCCTTGTCCTGGCTTGTACACACACACACATGCACACTCACACATACACGCGCACACATGCATATGCATACACATGCACACATGCACGCACACACACACATATGCACACTCATACGTACACGCGCACACATGCACACTCACACATACACGCGCACACATGCACATGCATACACATGCACACATGCACGCACACACACACATGCACACTCACACATACACGTGCACACATGCACATACATACATGCGCACACATGCACATACATACACATGCATGCACATACACACATATACATGCATGCACATACATAAACATACACACACAAACGTGCGCACAAGTATACACATACATACACACATAAACATATACACATACATACATACACATACACACAAACATACATATATACATGCATACACATACACACACACACACCCTGTTGGCCTTGGGTGGCAAGTCCAGGCACTGCCTGGCTGTGGCAGTGGTGGGCACAGTGTCTGCCCACGGTTTATGGGCAGAGGAAGAGCATCAGCCAGGCAGGGACTCTGATTAGTAAGTGGCCAGCCCCCCCCACACACAGTCACACACCCACACCTTGCCAGCCCAGAGACAGCTGTTCACCTACACACACCACCACCACACACCCACATCTGGCCAGCCCAGCCCAGGGCCAGCCTGCGCCCCCCCCTCCACACATACATCACGTCTGGCCGTCCAGCCCAGCCCAGGGCCAGCCCGCCCCCCCCCACATCACATCTGGCCGTCCAGCCCAGCCCAGGGCACCCTGGGCCCCTTGGTGAGAGGGAGGGGGGGTCAGGGCCTGAGGACTCTGTGCAGCCCAGAGCACAGGTGGGGGTCTCCAGGGAACTGCCGTGGCCCCAGGCGGGGGGCGGGTTACGGGGAGCTGCCGTGGCCTCAGGCAGGGGGGGGTTACGGGGAGCTGCCGTGGCTCCAGGCAGGGGGGTCACGGGGAGCTGCCGTGGCCTCAGGCAGGGGGGGTCACGGGGAGCTGCCCTGGCCCCAGGCAGGGGGGTCACGGGGAGCTGCCGTGGCCTCAGGCGGGGGGGGTCACGGGGAGCTGCCGTGGCCTCAGGCAGGGGGGGGTCACGGGGAGCTGCCGTGGCCTCAGGCCTGCTTAGCAGGGCAGGCAGCGCCTCCGAGCCCGCGCCTGACACCCCTTGCATCTGCCAGGTGGTTATTTCTAGACGCTGTGGCATTTGGGTGACCTTTCGCTCCCTGCGGCTTGTGTAATCCCTGGTCACTCCGTCTGGTCGCTGGCGTCTGGCCCGGCGCCCAGCTCCCTCGGCCAGGTCTGTGCTCCACCACCCCACAGGCCCGCGGAGGGACTGCGTGAGCCCTCCCCACAGGCCCTCCCCACAGGCCCTCCCCACAGTCCTGCGGAGGGACTGTGTGAGCCCTCCCCACAGGCCCTCCCCACAGGCCCTCCCCACAGGCCCTCCCTACAGGAGGGACTGGGAGGGACTGTGTGAGCCCTCCCCACAGGCCCTCCCCACAGGAGGGACTGGGAGGGACTGCATGAGCCCTCCCCACAGGCCTGCGGAGGGACTGCATGAGCCCTCCCAGGAGCTCCAGGGCTCAGGGCCCTTCAGCTCAGGCCTCTGGCAGGCCATCCTCCCCCGCCCAGCCTGGGGCCTGCGTGGCAGCCCACGGGGCCACGCCTCCCAGCGCCCACGCCTGTTCTCACCATGGCTCCACACACAAGCAGCGTTCCTAGGAGAGACTTCTGCATCACGGTGCACAGGGCGGTCCCCACGGTCCCCTTCTGAACTCTCCCACCGCCCAGACACCCCCTGGCCCGCCTGCCGTCTGGCCAGGCTTTCCTGCTGCTCTGGGCACCGTTTTCATGTTTGGTTGTTTTTTTAACCGTGGTAACACATAACCAAACAGGCCAGGCTCTGGTCGCACGAGCCTGTGATCCAGCCGCTCAGGAGGCCTCCTGAGATCTGAGCAGTTCAGCCAGCTCAGACCAAAAAGCCCTTAAGACACTTACCTCTGATTAAATACCAGAACGCCCAAAGTGGGGCTGTGGCTCGAGTGGTCGAGCACCAGCCTCGAGTGAAAAAGCTAAGGGACAGTGCCCAGATCCCAACTTCAAGCCTCAGTACCAGCACAGGTACCCATGTACACGCATGCGTGCGCGCGCGCGCACACACACACACACACACACACACAGAGTCTTTGGAGGGAGTACAGTATTGGAATTTGAACTCAGGACCTTGTGTCTGCTAGGCAGATGCTCTCCCACTTGACCTCTTGGCTTTATTCAGGTAAGTTGGCTAGTTTTTGCCTGGGCTGTGACCTTCCTGCCCGTGCTTCTAGACTGGCAAGGTTCCCGGTGCCTGCCACTACATCTAGCTTTATTGGCTGCTCCAGCTGGCCTCAAACCACAGTCTGGATTGCTTCCTCTAGAGTATCTTCGTCATAGATATGAGCTACTAGGCAAGCAAGGTATACTATTTAAGTCAAGTTTCCATGTTGTTCAACGTACTATTATATTTACTTACGTATGGCAGTACTAGAGGTTTAAATCCTGGGCCTCACACTTGCTAAGCAGGTTCTCTACCACTTGAGCCACACCTCCAGCCCTACTGGATTTGTTTTGAGTGGTTTCAGGTTCAGGACAAGTTTTCAAGGGAGGAACAGAAAGCTTATGTAAGGCCCTGCCGTGCTCAGCAGCCCAGGGCACCTGTGTCCCTGCTGAGCCGGGCTGACAGCTCCCAATGCAGAGAGCGCAGAGGCTGCGGCCAGGTCTGACGTCCCGTGGGTCACACAGCCATTGCCAGGGTCATGCACGGAGTCTCGCTGCCTAGCCCCGACCCCCGCACCCCCCCGCCGCGCCCCCCGCCGCGCCCCCCGCCGCGCCCCCCCGCCGCGCCCCCCCCCCCCGCCGCGCCCCCCGCCGCGCCCCCCGCCGCGCCCCCCGCCGCGCCCCCCGCCGCGCCCCCCGCCGCGCCCCCCCCGCCGCGCCCCCCCGCCGCGCCCCCCGCCGCGCCCCCCGCCGCGCCCCCCGCCGCGCCCCCCGCCGCGCCCCCCGCCCTCCCCACCACCCCTTACCGTCTGTGCTCTCTCTCATTTTCCTTATTCCAGTGTCAGAACATAAAATTACATTCAACGTAGAGCATCTAATTGCCAGTTTTTTTGTTTATTTATTTTGAGAAAATAAAAAGTGTTGCTAACTTTTTTCCCTGTCTGGCCTCAAATCTAGATCCTTTAAACCTCTGCCTCCAGAATGCCTGCGTTGCAGCTGCGAGCCACTGCACTTCCCCCTGTCTTGCGTCTGGGTGCAGTGGGCAGGGGGCGTGGCTCTGGGCACAGGGCTGAGGCGGCCAGCTCCGCGCTCACCCGGCCAGGCGGAGGGCCCTCATTGCTCAGGCAGATGGGACACGGGCTGGTTTCAAAGCCAGGTTGGTGTCCGGCCCTCTGGCCTGCCCGGCCGGTTGTGGTAGGGCCTGCGGGAGCCTCATCCAGGGCCTTGTGATCTCGGTGAGCAGCCTCCGCAGCCCTCCTTTCTGTTAGCACCTCAGGCTCTGTGCTGTGGCTCAGTGGCTCATTTCTCAACACCCTGTAAGACTCCATCGCCTGTAGTGCCACTGCTGACAAACACAGGCCTGTCTCCCAGCTCACCGGGAAGGCAGGCTGCGCTGGGGTCCACGTGCAGGCCTCTGGGGGACCCAAGTGCGTGTGGCCCTCTTGGGGAGCACGAACGTGAGTGGGGTAGCTGTACGGCAGGCTTCCAAACCCCGCCCCCCCAGCTCCTGCAGGGCCCGCTGTGCGGGAAGCCTCGCCCCTCCAGCTCCCACAGGGCCCTGCTCTGCTTTGCGCTTTGTGCTTTGTGTTTCTGTGGTTTGGCCAGGCTGCCGCGTCCCGTGCGGACACCGTCAGCTCGTGGCTGTGGAGTCTGGCTTGTTTCAGAGTGTAGTTCCGCAAGCTTCACCGCGCTGGGCCGTGGCCTGACCAGACCTCCTTTACAAGGCAGAGGAGTGCTCCGTCTCGGCCACTCCCTGCCCTCTGGTCCGAGTTCTGTTGAGTGTCATCGAGTCTTCTCTGCCCGTGACCGCCCCCCTCCTCCCCCATTTTGCAGGCAACGGCGTGGTCATCCACCTGCCTGGCTTGTTTGAAGAGGCGGAGAAGAATGAGAAGAAAGGTGAGCTGCTGGCTCGGTGGGCGGGCGGCCTGCTGCGCCCGGATGACCAGTGAGGGAGCAGGGAAGCCAGTGGCAGCTTCCAGGGAGGCTGGGGGGGGCAGGCTGGGGGGAGGGCAAGGCGGGGGGGCAGGCGGGGGGGAGGGCAGGGCAGGGGGGCAGGCGGGGGGAGGGCAGGGCGGGGGGCAGGCTGGGGGGAGGGCAGGGCAGGGGGCAGGCGGGGGGGAGGGCAGGGCAGGGGGGCAGGCAGGGGGAGGGCAGGGCAGGGGGGCAGGCGGGGGGAGGGCAGGGCAGGGGGGCAGGCGGGGGGAGGGCAGGGCGGAGGGGCAGGCTGGGGGGAGGGCAGGGCGGGGGGGCAGGCGGGGGGGAGGGCAGGACGGGGGGGACAGGCGGGGGGGAGGGCAAGGCGGGGGGGCAGGCTGGGGGGAGGGCAGGGCGGGGGGCAGGCGGGGGGAGGGCAGGGCGGGGGGGACAGGCGGGGGGGAGGGCAGGGCGGGGGGGCAGGCTGGGGGGGAGGGCAGGGCGGAGGGGCACGCTGGGGGGAGGGCAGGGCGGGGGGGCAGGCGGGGGGGAGGGCAGGGCGGGGGGGCAGGCGGGGGGGGAGGGCAGGGCGGGGGGGCAGGCGGGGGGAGGGCAGGGCGGAGGGGCAGGCTGGGGGGAGGGCAGGGCGGGGGGGCAGGCTGGGGGGGAGGGCAGGGCGGGGGGGACAGGCGGGGGGGAGGGCAGGGCGGGGGGCAGGTGGGGGGAGGGCAGGGCGGGGGGGGCAGGCTGGGGGGAGGGCAGGGCGGGGGGGGCAGGCTGGGGGGAGGGCAGGGCGGGGGGGCAGGCTGGGGGGGAGGGCAGGGCGGGGGGGACAGGCGGGGGGGAGGGCAGGGCGGGGGGGCAGGCTGGGGGGAGGGCAGGGCGGGGGGGACAGGCGGGGGGGAGGGCAGGGCGGGGGGGACAGGCGGGGGGGAGGGCAAGGCGGGGGGGCAGGCTGGGGGGAGGGCAAGGCGGGGGGCAGGTGGGGGGAGGGCAGGGCAGGGGGGGGCAGGGGATGCCTAGCCAGGAGCATGGCAGGGGGGAGGCGCAGCCCACCGCTGGCTGCCCAGGACCAGGTTCTTCTGGCCTCTGGACCATGGGCTTCTCCGTGGAGCTGGGCACCTGGCGGCCTGGCACCTCCGCTGGAGGGCAGCCTTGGAACCCTGCCCATGTGTGTCGCGTACCCTCAGGTCTGAAGGACTGGGAGAAGCGGCTCATCATCTCTGACCGGGCCCACCTGGGTAAGGACCCCCTTGGCCAGTGGTCTCTGCCCCAGGACCCGGGAGTCCAGGCTCTACCTTGCCCACACAGTCCTTGCCGCCTTCCAAGAGCTGTGGGGGGAGCAGGGGGGGCGCCGGGGGGCGGGGAGGGGGGCTGGGCTGGAGGCTGCTGGCCTTGTTTGCAGGCAGCTGTGCTACACTTGCGTGACTTGCATGAGGCAGAGCAGAGCCGGGGATTCTGGAGGCCAGGCACCTGCTTCTGGCCGTGCGTCTGATGGCCAGGCCCTCACCGTGCGCCTCTGTCCCCTGCCACAGTGTTTGACTTCCACCAGGCAGTGGACGGGCTGCAGGAGGTTCAGCGCCAAGCTCAGGAGGGGAAGAAGTAAGTGCCTGGCTCTCCCATGGCTCCCGGGACTGGGACTGGACCTGGGCCTGGTGTGGGGGAGGGGCCTGCAGGGGAGGGGGAGGGGCCCCTGCTGAGCACACACAGTCTGCACTGCACTCTCCCACTCACACACCTGCACACACAAACACGCATGTTCACACACGCGTTGCAGGCCCCCATGGCCGCACACACACACACGCACGAACACGGTGGCAGTGGCAGCCTCCAGCCTCCCGGGCTTGGCTTTGGGGTGTGGGAGGCAGCAGCCACGGCGCCCCAGGCCACACCCGCCGCGCCAGGCAGAAACCAGCAGGACAGCGTGGACAAAGCCACCGCTGGGCACGCGGGGGGAGGGCAGGGGCTGGAGCCCTGCCATCCTCCACCTGCCCAGCCCTTCGTTCAGGCCCTTCGTTGGGCTCATGCAGGCCGGAGCCAGCCCAGCGGGGCTGCTCCTCACCAGCTCACGCACCTTTCAGCATCGGCACCACGAAGAAGGGAATCGGACCCACGTACTCCTCCAAGGCCGCCCGGACCGGTCTCCGCATCTGTGACCTGCTGTCGGATTTCGATGAGTTTTCCACCAGGTACCCAGCCCAGAAGGCGGGCGCAGGGGGACTGCAGGGGGGCTGGGAGCCCAGGCGGGCCCTGTGAGGAGGGACGGGGCGCAGGGGGGGGGGCTGGGAGCCCAGGCGGGCCCTGTGAGGAGGGACGGGGCGCAGGGGGGGGGGCTGGGAGCCCAGGCGGGCCCTGTGAGGGACGGGGCGTGGGGGGGGGGGGGCTGGGAGCCCAGGCGGGCCCTGTGAGGAGGGACGGGGCGCAGGGGGGCTGGGAGCCCAGGCGGGCCCTGTGAGGAGGGACGGGGTGCAGGGGGGCTCGGAGCCCAGGCAGGCCCTGTGAGGAGGGACGGGGCGCGGGGGGGGGGGGCTGGGAGCCCAGGCGGGCCCTGTGAGGAGGGACGGGGTGCAGGGGGGGGGCTGGGAGCCCAGGCGGGCCCTGTGAGGAGGGACAGGGTGCAGGGGGGGGGGCTGGGAGCCCAGGCGGGCCCTGTGAGGAGGGACGGGGCGCAGGGGGGCTGGGAGCCCAGGCGGGCCCTGTGAGGAGGGACGGGGTGCAGGGGGGGGGGCTGGGAGCCCAGGCGGGCCCTGTGAGGAGGGACGGGGTGCAGGGGGGGGGGCTGGGAGCCCAGGCGGGCCCTGTGAGGAGGGACGGGGCACGGGGGGGCTGGGAGCCCAGGCGGGCCCTGTGAGGAGGGACGGGGCACGGGGGGAGGGGGGCTGGGAGCCCAGGCGGGCCCTGTGAGGGACGGGGCGCGAGGGGGGGGGGCTGGGAGCCCAGGCGGGCCCTGTGAGGAGGGACGGGGCACGGGGGGGGGGGGGGCTGGGAGCCCAGGCGGGCCCTGTGAGGGACGGGGCGCGAGGGGGGGGGCTGGGAGCCCAGGCGGGCCCTGTGAGGAGGGACGGGGCGCGAGGGGGGGGGCTGGGAGCCCAGGCGGGCCCTGTGAGGGACGGGGCATGGGGGGGCTGGGAGCCCTGGGCGGGCATGGCGTGCCACACCATGCAGTCAAAGCAAGGCTCTCCCTGCAGATTCAAGAACCTGGCCCTCCAGCACCAGTCCATGTTCCCCACCCTGGAGATAGATGTTGAAGGTCAACTGAAAAGGCTCAAGGTCAGCCGTGGACAGAGACCCAGTGCCGGGGGAGGGGGCAGAGTGGGGGCCTCGGCCTCGGGTGCCCTGGGCTGGCAGGCTTGGTGGGGGACACCCCCTCCCCCGCCTGCAGCCTCCCCTTGGCTGGTCTTCCCAGGGCTTTGCTGAGCGGATCCGACCCATGGTGCGAGACGGCGTCTACTTCATGTATGAGGCCCTCCATGGGCCCCCCAAGAAGATCCTGGTGGAAGGCGCCAACGCAGCCCTTCTTGACATCGACTTCGGTATGGCCCATGGGCCTGGGCAGACCTGTCCACCAGGCTGACCACGGAGAGCTGGGCAGCCGGGCCAGGCCCCAGGGGATGGGCTGGCCACCGAGAGCCTGGCAATCCAGGGATGAGGCCAGACCACCTTGAGGCCACAGTGCCAGGCACAGCAGCGAGCTGTCCATTTATAGGGTGCGGTGGGGGAACTGGGACGGGGACCGGGTGGGGAGAGGGACGGGGGGGGGAGAGGGAGGACCGGGTAGGGACGGGGACTGGGTGGGGAGGGGGACCGGGTGGGGAGGGGGACCGGGTAGGGACGGGGACTGGGTGGGGAGGGGGACCGGGTGGGGAGGGGGACCAGGTGGGGAGGGGGACGGGGGGGAGGGGGACGGGTGGGGAGGGGGACCGGGTAGGGACGGGGACCGGGTAGGGACGGGGACAGGGTGGGGAGGGGGACGGGGGGGAGGGGGGACCGGGTAGGGACGGGGACCGGGTGGGGAGGGGGGACCGGGTAGGGACGGGGACCGGGTGGGGAGGGGGACGGGGGGGGGAGATGGGGACCGAGTGGGGAGGGGGGACCGGGTGGGGAGGGGGGACCGGGTAGGGATGGGGACCGAGTAGGGACGGGGACCGGGTAGGGAGGGGGACCGGGTGGGGAGGGGGACGGGGGGAGGGGGGACCGGGTGGGGAGGGGGACGGGTGGGGAGGGGGGACCGGGTAGGGATGGGGACCGGGTGGGGAGGGGGACGGGGGGGGGAGATGGGGACCGAGTGGGGACAGGGACTGGGTGGCGGTGGGGACCAGATGGGGACGGGGACGGATAGGGACGGGAACGGGGTGGGGGAAGAATGGGGGGCTGGGCTCCTCGTGTCTCCCCATGGCTGCCCGCAGGCTTCGCTTGCCTCAGCCTTCACAGAGCAGCCTTCTGTCCTCACTCCCAACACCTGTGAGCGCCAAGGGCCCGGCACCGGTGCCCTCGCAGGCCCTGCCAGGCACAGTTGCCCATACCCTGGCTCTGCTGCCCCCGCCCGCCGTGTCCAGCCACCCACTGGGCCCGGGGCGGGAGGATGAGGTGACGCCGACCTCCGTCTCGCAGGGACCTACCCCTTCGTGACCTCCTCCAACTGCACGGTGGGCGGCGTGTGCACGGGCCTAGGCATTCCCCCCCAGAACATCGGCGATGTGTACGGCGTGGTGAAAGCCTACACCACCCGCGTGGGCATCGGGGCCTTCCCCACCGAGCAGATCAATGTGAGTCGGGGCCTCGGGCTGCAGGTGGCAGGGCCGCGGGATGCTGTGGACCCCACTCCTCACCCGGCGTGATGCCCCACCTCCGGTGCGGCCAGGGCGCCGGTGTCAGGAAGGGGCCTGGAAGTCCAGCCTGCTTCACCACATCAGCACCGATGAGGCATGGTGGGGAGTGGTGTGCGCATGGGGGGTGTGCTCGTGTATACCTAACTATCTGAGGCCCATCGACGCGTGGAGACCCTCAGAACATCCAGAAAGAAAAGTTACTGGGGTTGGGCTGCGGCTGTTCTGGAGGGCCTCAGGGGCCTGAGCTGCTGTTCCCAGAATCAGAGCTAGCAGCAGAGCACTGGCTTCCAGTGGGGAGCTCTGCACCCCTAGAATTCCTTCAGGCCATGGCCTTTCTTCCTCAGCCTTGTTAGGGTGGAGCTCTGGAAGCCAGAGGGGAGGTTCACACCTCTCCTCCAGGGGCGTGGCCACATCCAGAGTGGCCCCGGGAATGGGACAGCCCGGCCCCACCTTACCTACCCACACTGAGCAGGAGGGAGCAGGGAGGGAAGCGGCCCGCGCTCTGCCCATAAAGCAAAGCCAGCCTTCTAGAGTGTTCAGAAGGGCTGCCAGCCCAGAACTGCATGGGTGCACCAGGCTGGGAACGTGGAGGTTGTTCTATGGGGTAGAGGGGTGTTGAGGGTTCTTGTGCAGAGGAGGAAAGTGGGGAGAATAGGGAGTGAGGGAAGGGGAGGAGGAAGAGAAGGGGCTGAGGAGGAGGGCAGAGAAGAGAGGAGAAAAGGGCGGAAGGGAAGAGGGGGGAGAAAGAGGAGGAGGAAGGGGGAGAGAGAGGAAGGCAGGTGCACAGCAGGGCTGGACGTCCTCTCTCTTCTCACCCAGGAAATTGGAGAACTGTTACAGAACCGTGGCCATGAGTGGGGAGTGACCACAGGCAGGAAGAGGCGCTGCGGCTGGCTGGACCTGATGATCCTGAGATACGCCCATATGGTCAATGGATTCACTGCGTAAGCAGCCCTCTGGACACCCCACCCCGGGCAGCCTGTCCATCCCCATAGCTCCCTATGGGGACCTGGACCTGGACACCCACAAGGTCTGCAGAGCTCAACCCAGGGTCTAAGGGCCACACAGCATCTGTGTGGGACCCTGGTGGATGGAGAGCTGGCCCTGCGTTACTGGCATGGAGTCAGGCCCAGGGGTCCCGGTGAAGATAGGGCAAAAGGCGTCCTGCGTACAGGACACACAGGTGGACAGCAGCCCAGAACAAAGGTCACACCTTTGTCCTCAGCAGTCATGAACTTCTGAGGCCACGTGAGGACTGGTGCGGGGTTGGTGGGGGGGTCACGTGAGGACCGCGTGGGCCGGCAGGGGTCACGTGAGGACCGGCGCGGTCTGGCAGGTACTCCTGGAGGGGCCTCCCCGACCCCCCCCACACACCGAGGGTTGCAGGGACCCTATCATTCATTCCCCACCATGTTCCAAGTGCAGCCCCTGGCCTTGTCTTGAGGCCTGAGGACATCCTTCCAAAGGTTTGGCAGATCCAAAGGGATGGCAGAACTAAGGAGCAGATAAGCTGGCAGGTGGACAGCAGATGGCCATTTACTCCTGACACCAAGGGTCTGGGGTGGCATCAGGTGGGGAAGGGCCTGGTCTCTCAAGTTTTATCCTGCAGGTGGTGTCCTGAAACCCCGCTGGGAACCCCCGAGGGGCAAGCAGACTCTGGCACCTCTAGCCCAGAGGAGAGGGCCACTGCCCCACAGCTCCCCTTGGTCACCAGGAGCTCATTTGGGGCTTCTAGGGAAGAACCCCAAAGAGGAAGGGCACAAGAGATCATCCCCGTAAGGCAAAGTCCTACAGACAAGACAGCAGAGGAAGCTGTTTGGATTCACATCACCACAGCCCTCCTCCCATGAGCTCCAAGGATCGAACATTCCTTGCCATCAGCAGAATGTTGGAGTGATTTCCTGAGGCAGGGGCCGGGGTGGGGGGCGGGGGCAGGGAGCAGAGAGGTCCCAAGGGTTTATGCAGTGTTATGGGGGCACTGGTGGCATGGTGTGTCGTGTCCCAGGGCTCTGTGCAGGTGACAGGAAGGGGATGTTGATAGCGCTGTGTCTGAGTGGTCCCAGGGCCCCATGCAGGGAACGGAAAAGGCAATGATGGCATGGCATCCGAGGGGGCTTCCTGACAGGACAGCACTGCCTGGCACCTCTCAGCACACCACCTTAGGCTGATGAAGCCTGTCATAGAGGGTGGAAAAGAGAAAAGGGACCGGGCCCTGGTGGCTCACACCTGTCATCCTAGCTACTCAGGAGGCTGAGATCTGAGGATCGTGGTTCAAAGCCAGCCCTGGCAGGAAAGTCCATGAGACTCTTATTTCCAATAAACCACCAGAAAACCAGAGGTGGCGCTGTGGTCCAAGTGATAGAGCGCTCGCCTTGAGCTGAATTGCTGAGGGACAGCGCCCAGGCCCAGAGTTCAAGCCCCGTGATGGACACACACACAAAAAAAGGGAGAAAAGAACTTGGGTTCCCTTAGTACAGGGTGTACCAAGGAAGGAGCAGGGAAGGCCATGCTGTTGGGTGCCTTCTGTAGTCGTGGGCTGGCAGGCCGGTAAGTGGGCAGGCCTGAGGAGGCAGAGATCCCACCGGGGCCGTGCTACAGAGCAGATACAGCAGGCGCCACAGACAGGGGCTCCAGGCAGCAAGCGGGAAAGCGAGGCTGCTGGAGAGACGCCTCTAGTGTGGGAACTGACGGGCGGGGATTAGATGACTAAATGTGGCGCAGGCCCAAAGACATCCTTGCTCAGACCGCTGGCTGTCTTTCTGGTGCCACCCGATCTTTCCCCGTTCACTGTAAATGAGGGGCCAGGGAAGCGATGGCAGCATAGTCACGGTCTCTTCTCTTGGTTGGGGGCAGGCTAGCACTGACCAAGCTGGACATCCTGGATGTCCTGGGTGAGATCAAGGTTGGCATCTCATACAAGCTCAACGGGAAGAGGATCCCCTACTTCCCAGGTATGTGAAGGGGCCGTGTTTCTCTGGTGTCAGGAGAAGGGGACTCAGAGGGGGCTGCTTACCCCCAAAGACCTCGTTCCTTCCAGCTGGCCTCTTGTGGGTCCTTGGGGAGACCAGGCGGGTCCCCAGGCAGCTGTGGGCACTCTCCAGTGCCCTCCAGTGGTGAAGTAGCAGGGACAGGCCTCTGGGCCCCTAGCCTGCACTCTCTCGGGACACTGGGACGCCCACCTGCCTTGTGATGAATGCATCTGGTCACTCCTCTCCCAGCAGCCGCCGGGCGGGTGCCCCGGCTGGGCCCCTGCCTAGGTCTGAGCAGGCCCAGAAGTGCCCCACAGCTGTGGCTGTCCTAGGTGACCAGGGCCCTCATCCCCGTGGCACTCATTCCAGCACTTTCCATCAGTAAGGGGGTGTTAGCATCCACTGTGAGCCAGGGGTCCGGGACTCGGGGTGTGGATCCTTGAGAACGCATCCGGGCTCAGTGCTCACGCAGAGCCTGGAGGCACTTCCGCTGCGCTGCAGGGCCCCGTCCTTCCTGGCTTCTCACCTGCATTCGGGCACCACGCTCTGGCCTGGCAGGGTGGTCTGGGGTCCCCACTGACCCCATGTGTCCCCAGCTAACCAGGAGATACTGCAGAAGGTGGAGGTGGAGTATGAAACGCTGCCCGGCTGGAAAGCTGACACCACGAGCGCCAGGAAGTGGGAGGATCTGCCTCCCCAGGCCCAGAGCTACGTGCGGTTTGTGGAGAACCATGTGGGTGTGGCAGGTGGGTGCCCAGGGGGCCTAGGCCCTGCCAGAGGTCCAGGTGTGGAGACCAGTGAATATATCCGGTGAAAGGCTGAAGCGAGGCACAGGTGCCTCCAGCCTGAGAAGCTGCAACCAGGCAGGGCCCCGGGACCAGATAGAAGCACTAGCTGCCCAACGTGTGGACGGCAGGCGGGACTCACAGCTGTGAGTGTGGGTCAGAGGTCACTCAGACCCATGGTTGCCAGCTCATCCAAGACCCAGGGGGGGGGGGGGGTGTCACTGCTTCCCATTGTCGGTGGGCAAACCCCTACTTGAGTGGTCTTTATCACTAGAAAATTAGAGAGTTTGCACTCGGAGAGCAGTGCCCCTTTGCCCAGTGGGTCGCGTGGAGACGCCACACTGGGTAGTCGTGTGCTGTGACCCGCTCTGTTGTGCTTCTAGTCAAATGGGTTGGTGTCGGCAAGTCCCGAGAGTCCATGATCCAGCTGTTTTAGACCCAACAGAGCTGAGACCGGTCAGACAGACGGACGGCAGACTCCTCCCCAGCCAGCAGCAGCTGTGTGTTCCCTGCCCACACACCAGCACCATAAGCAAAACATAGGAAAACTATTTTCTGAACTTTTATTTTTCTATGTACGCCTTCAGCTGAACCCACTGAATTCTATGATCTTAAACATCTGAAAGCCAGCACTGTCTACATTTTTAAAAACATTTGTGCTATCTAAAATGAGCCTAAGTGCTTGAAAGAGTCGACACGCAAGTGGCGTATCTCCTGTGACAACAGACGGTCACATGGCACGTGGCCTGCGACCATAGATGGTCCCGTGATGCACGCACATGCCCAGTGATAACGGACAATCATGTGGCACGTGGCCTGTGATAACATATGGATCACGTGACACACGTGTCCAGTGATAACAGTCACATGATATGTGACCAGTGATAACCGATGGGCGTGTCAAGTATGTCCAGTTGGGGCCATGTTGTAATAAACATACCCAGAAGCCACTGAGTGAGAATGGTCATGGTCTGTTTGTCTTGATTTTGTCTTGTGGCTTTTATGCTAAGCGGTGACCACTCCCACGACCAGTCTTGGTGATGCTGCCCAGGGGAAAGGCCTGCCCGCAAAGAAACAGCCACTGCTCAGGGTGAGGGCTGCCGCTGGACAGAGGAGGTGGACAGATGGGATGACAGGATGGCCCAAGCTGTCCAGCCCATTGCCGCTGGACAGAGGAGGTGGACAGACGGGGTGACAGGATGGCCCAAGCTGTCCAGCCCATTGCCGCTGGACAGAGGTGGACAGACAGGATGACAGGATGGTCCAAGCTGTCCAGCCCATTGCCACTGGACAGAGGAGGTGGACAGACGGGGTGACAGGATGGCCCAAGCTGTCCAGCCCGTCACCAGCGGCAGCAACAGTATCACACATCCCCAGGCACAGGAGGGGTTACCCACTAAGCTGGGCCCGGTGGGCCGCAGACAGCTGTAATACACCT
Source organism: Dipodomys spectabilis (assembly GCF_019054845.1). Lineage (NCBI taxonomy): Eukaryota > Metazoa > Chordata > Mammalia > Rodentia > Heteromyidae > Dipodomys > Dipodomys spectabilis. The sequence goes on along the minus strand of NW_024871325.1, from coordinate 211,802 downwards.
GGCCAGTGTCACCCAAGAAAATCTGTGTACCCATGGCCAACACATGGCCTCAGCTAGCTGTCCTGTGTGTGTGCGTGTACGTGCGTGTATGTAGGCCAACACTGTCTTCAGCTGACCATCCTGTGTGTGTGCACGTGTGCACACATGTGTGCATATGCACATGTGTGTACAGGCCAGCACATCATCCTCACTTGGCTCTGTGTGTGTATGCATGTGTGTAGACACTGGGTTTTGAACTCAGCCTCATACTCTCACGTGGCTTTTTCGTGCAAGGCTGGCACTCTGGCCTTTGAGCTTCCTGCTGGAGATCGTCCCATAAATCTGTGTGGCCAGCTTGTCAGTGGTTAGGGTGGTAGACGTCTACCAGCACCAGTCCAACTGGCTCTCTCAGAAACTTTCCTGCAGGCTAGGGTAGCACCAGGATCGCTGGTGGGTGGTGTGGGGTTAGTGCCATGATGGCTGCAGATAGGTCAAGATGGATCCCTGTATTTTGGTATCACTAAGCTAAGCCATGTTTGCTCAGAAAACAAAGCAGAGCAAGCTGAGGTAGGACAGACCAAGTGTAAGAAAAGTTTTTAAAAACTAATCACCTGGCTGGGTGTGGTGGCACAGGCCTGCCATCCCACTACTCGGGAGTGGGAAGCAGAACCAGATTAAAAGCTGAGTGCTGTGGCTCATACCTGAAGCAGTAACTACGCTGGAGGGTAAGAATGGGAGTTCAGAGGCCTCCCAGTTCGTCAGCCAGGGCGGAAAAGTTTCTGAGGTGGGCACACGCCTGTCATTCTCAACTCCATGGGAGGCTAAGAGAGAGGATCATGGTGCCAAGTCAGCTCAGGAAGGAAAGTATTTGAGTCTCCACCTCCACGGAAGACAGTGGATGCAATGACACAGGCCTGCAATTTCAGGGACAGGTGGATCGCAGCTCAGGCGCAATTACCCAGGAGGGAAGTCCTGTCCTAAAAACAATCACTAAAAAAGCAGGGCTAGAGTGTGGCTCCACAGTCACCCAAACCTGTCCAACGATGCCCCTCCCCCCATCGACGCAAGCACACACGCACTGCATGCACAAGGATCAGATGCTGCTCCCCTCTCCCAATCTTAACCAACCACCTGAGTGCACTGCACACTAGAGCTGCAGCCCAGGTTGGACCTGCCAGGTGTCCTGGAGGGGAGTAATGCCATCCCCTATCCCCCCCCTCCGCCCATGGCAGGCCCTTCCATGCCAGCTGGGCCACTTACCCAGAGCGCCTCTGCAGTTCCTTTAATTAAATCAACCACTTCCTTACTGGCTGAAGGCTTGCGGCGGCACCAATGGTGGTCTGTGCAGACTAGGACAGCGTTGGGAACATTTAGGAAAAGGCCTGACTGGCCCACACCCTGGAGAAGTCAATGCCAGCAAACGGGCAGAAACTCCAGTGACTCCATACCACACACACGGCCAAATTTTTCCAAATGGTGCTGAGATGGGTCTTGAGGCCTGGACGATGGGAAGGGGGGGTGGCACTGTGCTCCTCCTGGTCAGGGTCCCCATTGCGCTTGTCTTCCTGGGCTCATTTTCCTCCATGACACAGAAGAGGGACAGGGAGCTTACCCATTTTCCAGTGGGCGATGCCTGGAGGGTGAGTTGAGGAAGGGGTGCCCTCCACCAGAGGAGACTACACAGGGGAGGGCGCTGTCATTTGGATAAACTAGTGACCTGATCACGGTCGTGAATTCTCATAACCTCAAGTTGCCTCGACCACCACTGTGCGCGTGGGGCTCATACTGGTGGCAGGCTCTGCCATTCGGTCCCCGGGGCGGCCCAGCCACGCGCCCTCTCCCAGCCCCGTTCCGGCGCGGCAGCTGGAGGCAGCTTGCTTGACTTGCAAGCCCCTTCCCCCGGGCCTGGGCCCCTCCCCGCATGTGGGCCCGGCCCAGGGCAGCGTGGGCGGCCTGGCTGCGGGGAAGGCTCTGGCCTGTGGGTCTCATAACCAGAGAACGTAGCCCAGACAGTAGAGCGCCTGCTTAGCAAGCCAAAGGCCTGAATTCACACCCGGTTCGTATCCTCCCCGCAAAGCCCGAGGCGGCCCCGCGAGGCCTGGCTCGGGGCAGGCGGGCTGCGGGGGGCCTGGGTTAGCGGGGAGCACGGCCGGCTCCGTGGGCACCCGCGGCCCGGGCCCGAGGAACCCCGGCCGCAGGAGAGGCAGGAGAGGCAGGGCGCTGCACCGCTTCCAGCGTACCCCGATTTGAGAACCAGGAAGAAACCAGCCGAGGAACGTCACCAAGGGGCCGAACACACGGCGAGTCTAGACCCCGCTGCCCGGGAGCCCCGCCCCCTCCCTAGCCCCGACCTATCCCGAGCCGCGCACCGTACGAGCCCCGCCGCCAACCTGGCCTTCAGCCTATCAGGCACCAGGCACAAGCCCCGCCCCTTCGCGGTGTTTCCCGACCCCGGACCATCCCTGGGCATTTCCCGCGCCGTAGAGTCCCACCCCCAACTTGGACCCAGGCCTATCTCGTGCCGAGCCTGGAATTTTGCCCGCCTCCTACCTCCACCCAGCCAATCCCGCGCCGCGCTCCTCCCCCGCCTCGCCCCGCCCTCTCCCTGTGGTTGGCGCGCGACTGTGACGTCACGCCCACAGAGGCGCGCGGCCGTCTGCGTCCCGCGGCCCCGCGGCCCCGCGGCCATGCCCAAGCGGGGCTGCCCGTTCACGGACGCCGCCCCGCTGCAGCTCAAGGTCCGCGTGGGCCAGAAGGAACTGAGCCGCGGCGTGTGCGCCGAGCGCTTCTCGCGCGAGGTCTTCGGTGAGTGCGGGCGGCCGCTGGGCGGGGACTCCCTCCGGGCCGAGCCGAAGCCTGACCCCGGCCGGGACCCGACCCCCGGCCCCGGCCGGGACCGAGGCCGTGCTCCGCGCGTGCGCCGCCCCGGCCGGGCAGGGCCGGGTCCTGCAGGCTGGCCGAAGCTAGGGAGGGCAGCGGGGCCGCCCGCGGTCGGGCGTGGCGGTGGCCTCGAGCCTCCCTCGGGACGGCCGCCCCGGGAGGTGCAGAGCCGCGCCGTGGGACCACCCCGCGGATCCGGGGATATTGGTTTGAGGCCAGCCTCAGCCAGAACGCTGAGTGAGCCCCCTCCCGACAGTGTGCTGGCCCAGGCCTGACTTCCCAGCTCCCGGAAAACCGCCAACAGAAGAATTGAGGTGCTGGTTGGCCTGGGCAAAAATCAAGACCCTGTTTGAAAATGAAAAGGATGGGAGTATGGCTCAAACAGTAAAGGGCCTAGGAAGCCCAGGCCCTGGTTCAAACCCCAGTGCCGCCAAGATGGAAGTTAGGAGGAAGGAGGAGAAGAAAGAATTCGTCCAGCTCTATCCTCTCGAGCATCCTTGTTCTAGAACACTTGCAGGGAAGGGGTGCAGGGCTCCGAGATTCCCTCGTTAGTACACACACACACCCCCTGAGCCAGCCAGGTGTCCTCCAGGACAAGATCAGCCTCAACATGCCATTCTCCCTGTGGCTCCCACTAGGGAAAGCCACTAACGTGGAGCCCCCCAGCATCTGAGCAGGTCCCTAAGCCTCTCCTTGTAGGCTGACTGGAAGCTACTGCCCTTGATGCTCCAGCTGCAGAAGTGTGTGTGTGTGTTCGTGTGCGCACGCGCATGCGTGCTCTTGAATAATCATGTATGAGATCATGGGACCTCCCTCTCAGGCTCTCTTGGGTGGATCGTGTCTGAGGTCACAGGCTCCCTCCTCAGGTTCTCTGAGGCTCTGTGTGTCTGAGGGTCACAGGCTTCTTCCATGAACCTGCTCTGGCCTCTTGGGTGAGCCGAGTGCACATCCACTGGTCTGAGGCCAAAGGTGTAGCCCTGAGCCTCTGGCTGCTTCTAGGTCCTTGGTACCCCACACTTGAGAGGTAATGGCATCGTGGGGGGGCAGGGCTTCCTCTGCCAGCTTGCAGGAGGGGAAGGGATCAGTGAGATGAGACCAGCCGTGGTGCTGAAAACGAAGGCTGATGGAAGGAGCCCGTGTCCCACACGGTGGGGCTGCAGGCCCAGAGCCTCCTGGAGGAGGCGGCCGCCAAGCTGGGGGAGAAGGGTCCCCAAGAGCACACAGGATAGAGGCAGAGGAGGCTCCATGTGGCAGGAGCAGCACTGTGCCTGTGATGGCTGCAGCATAAACTCACCAATGGCCTCTCTCCCCAGAGAAGACCAAGCAGCTCCTTTTCCGCGGGGCCCAGGCCTGCAGGGGCCAGACATGGGGCGAGGGCTGTGCCATCGTCCACCTGCCAGAGTCGCCCCAGCCCGGCCCCACGGGGCCCCCTCGGCCTACAAGAGGACAGATGCTGATTGGGCCTGACGGCAGGCTGATGAGGCGCTGCGCCCAGGCCTCCGGCGCCGGTGAGTGGCGGCTGTAGCCCTGCCTGGCTGTGGGGCTGAGGGGGGTGGTAGGGAGCAAGACAGGCTTCCGCCTGAGGGAGCAGAGGCTCTGCTGGAGGCCCGCCAGCTCTCATGCCATTACCGGTGTGGAGAGGTTCAAAGACTGTTGCCTGTTGGCTGGTCAAAAGTAGCCCCCTGCCGCACCCCTGCGTCTGGCCCTGAAGGAGCCTAGGAACCTCCTGGTTAGTCAGTGAGGCAGTGCCATGCAGGCTGCGCAGCACAACCCTGCACAACAGAGACGCGCAGTGTGAACACTGTACGTGACAGTGATGCGCAGTGTGAACACCATGACAGGAATGCGCAGTGTGAACACTGCATGTGACAGAGACGCGCAGTGTGAACACTGCACATGACAGACGTGCAGTGTGAACACCATGACAGGAATGCGCAGTGTGAACACTGCACGTGACAGAGACGCGCAGTGTGAACACCGTGACAGGAATGCACAGTGTGAACACTGCACGTGACAGAGACGCGCAGTGTGAACACCGTGACAGGAATGTGCAGTGTGAACACTGCACATGACAGAGACGTGCAGTATGAACACCATGACAGGGATGTGCAGTGTGAACACTGCACATGACAGAGACGTGCAGTGTGAACACCGTGACAGGAATGCGCAGTGTGAACACTGCACATGACAGAGACGTGCAGTGTGAACACCGTGACAGGAATGCGCAGTGTGAACACTGCATGTGACAGAGACGCACAGTGTGAACACTGACGGGGATGCGGTGTGAACACTGACAGTGACACGCAGGGATGTGCAGTGTGAACACTGCATGTGACAGGGATGTGTAGTGTGAACACTGACAGGGACGCGCAGTGTGAACATTGTGACAGGGACGCGCAGTGTGAACATTGTAACAGGGAGCGCAGTGTGATCATTGTATGTGACAGATGCGCAGTTTGAACACTGACGGACACAGTTTGAATACTGCATGACAGGGACGCGCATTTTGAACACTGGCAGGGACGCAGTTAGAACATTGTTCGTGACAGGGACGCAGGTTGAACATTGTGTGTGAAAAGGCCATGCAGTTTTGTGTAACAGGGACATGGTTTGAATACTGTGTAACAGGAACACGCAGTTTGAACACTGTAACGGGGACACATTTGGAACACTGACAGGGACACAGTTTGAACACTGCATGTGACAGGGACACTCAGTTTGAACACTGCGTGACGAGGACACGGGGTTTGAACGTGGCATGTGACAAGGACACGGGGTTTGAAAACTGACGAGGACACGTGGTTTGAACACGGCGTGTGATGAGGACATGGTTTCAACAAGGCGAGTGACGACACGCAGTTTGGACACGGCGTGTGACAGGGACACGCGGTTTGAACACTGTGATGAGGACTGGGGTTTGAACACGGCGTGTGACGAGGACACGGTTTGAACAAGGCGAGTGACGACACGTGGTTTGGACACGGCGTGTGACAGGACACGCGGTTTGGACATGGCGTGTGACAGGACACGCGGTTTGAACACTGTGTGATGAGGACATGGGGTTTGAACACGGCGTGTGACGAGGACACAGTTTGAACAAGGCGAGTGACGACACGTGGTTTGGACACGGCATGTGACGGGCACACGCGGTTTGGACACGGCGTGTGACGAGGACATGCGGTTTGAATGCTGCGTGGTCAGAGGAGAGCTGGTGGCTCTGGACACCAGCAGCAGCGCTGACCTGGAGTCCAGTCTGGTGCCACCAGGGCCCGTGTTGCTGGATCTCTGGTGCTGAGCTTGGCTGGTAGTTAAAAGCATTCCGGGGTACGCGGGGTGGGGCGGGGGAGGGGTGGTCTCCCAGCCCCTGGGCTCTTGTCACCGTCTCCGGGCTGATGGCCTGTGTCTCCTTGCAGACTTGTCCGGAACAGCGCCCACCGCCTGTGCCTCGTGTGTGAGAGCCGTGGACGGGAAGGCCGTGTGCAGCCAGTGCGCGCGGGCCGTGTGCAGCCAGTGCACTCGCGCCTGCTGGGGGTGTGGCGCCGTGGCCTGCGCCCTGTGCGGCCTCACAGAGTGAGTGGATCCCGCCGCCCTGTCCCGCTGGGGCGGACGCGCTGACGGGACGGGGTCTGACAGTGGCCAGCGTGCTCCTTTGCTCCCTGAGGGTCCCGCGCGCAGGCGCACACACACACACACACGCTACAGATCCCACTGCCACGAAGGACGGCTCCTGCCATGAGCACTCTGTGCCTCGGTCCTCTTCCGCCGGGCCGGCCCCCGGCCCCCAGCTCCCAGCCCCCGGCCCCCTCCTAGGAAAGCTGCTGCGCCCCTGCATGGTGCCCACTGTGGGACCTGCGTGGGCTGGGAGTGCGGAGAGCCTCGGCACCAGCGCGGGCGGGGCAGTCCCATCCCCCGTGTGTGCAGAGCCTGCCCCCACCCCCCGTAAGGAAGACCCGGAGTCCCGTGCGGAGCCAGCACTGTCACCCCAAACAAGCTCAGGCCCAGCGGCTTCTAGAACCCTGTGACACTGAGGACACAGGTCATTTGACACGGCCTTTCCCTGGGGAGGCCAGGAATGCCCTGGAATGGTGTCCGTCCCCGTGGCGGGCGTGTGACACCACTGCCGGGTTTAGGCTGGAGTGCTGGATCAGGCAACCAGTGTGGCACCATTTCCATGGTCCTGTACCTTCTCGGGGCGGGGAGGGGCCAGGACCTCACACCCCCACACCCGGCCTCTGTCTCCTGCCTGACACCATAGACCACACCAAGACCCCACCTGGGCCGCCAGCCCCGCGGTGGGTGTGCTTGGCCGCTCGGGCCCAGCCCAGCAGGTAGCACGAGCCAGGAATGAGGCGGCCCTCCGCTGCTTACACCAGCCTGGCGCCGTGAACCAGGACAGCAGCGGAAAATCTAGGTTCCCTTGGCATGGCTCAGGTTCTACTGGAGTGAGACTGAGGGCCCCTGCGTAGGTGGCCCCATGCCACCCACCCGCGCCGCTGGCAGCCGCTCTGACGCAATTCACGTGAGACACCTGGCCTGGGTCTGGCCTCCATTTCCAGCTGTGTCTGGTGTCCCAGCGGCTTCTCCTGGGCCCTTGACCCACTGTGGTGCAGGGAGCTCCAGAGGCGCGCCTGGGCAGCGTCTGGGGAGAATTCTCTGTGGATGGGCTGGGCTGTGGCCAGGCAGGAGCCAAAGATGGCTTCAGCAGCGGGACTGGCTTGCAGGCTGGGGCTGGAGGTGTGAGGTCCAAGCGCTGGCTCACCTGGGAGGGAGGCTGCCCTCCCCGGCCCCGCGGCAGGCATGCGGGCAGCCCAGGCTCTTCTCCAGAGCAACCTCGTCCCCCTGGGCATCGGCTTGTCCAGCAGGGCAGTGAGGTGGGCTGAGGGCAGGGCACGACCCTGGCCCGGCCCAGGACTACCTCCTGAGATGCCCCTAGCAGGAGCCCGCGTCCTGGGGTGAGGACTCCAGCAGACCTGGGGAGGCCCTGGCGGACCCTAACCTAGTTCTCGTCTCTTCCCTGGGTGCAGCTCCAGCGACGTCTGTGAGGAGACACTGTGCACCAGCTGTGCCATGTTCGATGTGTGAGGCGGCTGGGAAGGCAGCTCCACCAGAGGGCGCCCCGGCGCCTGCCGAAGAGGCCCACGCAGCTTTTCCATGTGTTTTGTAGCTCTGGTGACAGAAGGGAGTAAACCTTCCTATTTGCACGGTCGAGCCCCATCTGTTGACTGGCGCATGCAGTCAGCCCAAGAGTCAGGGCTAGGGCTGGAGCGGAGCGCTGCCGTGGGAAGGCCTTCAGCGCTTCCGCCTGTCCTCTGCTCTCCGTGCACGAGAGGCAGGGCTGCAGGCAAAGCAGGGCGCCGCTCCTTCCCAACCAGCCCCAGAAAACCCCCGGTAAGATAAGAGCGAAAATGTCTCGTGTCCAGTAAAAACAAACTGCAGCCGGGCACAGTGATGCACGCCTGTCATCCTGGCTACGGGGAGGTAGCCCTCCACAGGACCTGGTGTGAAACCCCTTACCAACCAATGAAAAGCCAGGATAGTGGCACAGGCCTGCAGCACAGCCCTGGTGGGAAGCAGAAATGGAAGGGCTGCAGCCCGGGCCGTCCCAGACATTGATACAAAAAATAAAACAAAGGAAGGACTGGAGGTGCGTCCCAACGGTAGAGTGCCCGCCCAGCAAGCCAAGGCCCCAGGTTCAAACGAAGAAACGGGGAAGTATACCTTACTGTGGGAAGCAGCAGGAACACTCCAGAAGTGGCGGGTGGCTGAATATTCCAAGCAGACAAGAGCAGCAAAATGGCTGCTGTTCTTTTTTTAAAATACAATTTTGATCCTAAGGTTGTACAGAGGGTTACCATTCCTTAAGCCACGTGATGAGTGCAGTCCTCAGACAGTTACCCTCTCATCCCTTCCCACAAGTTAAGTTCATTCTTTATGCTCAGAAAAAGACAGGAACTACCAGACAGCCACCAGTGCCGGTGGCTCACACCTGTGATCCTAGCGACTCGAGAAGCTGAGATCTGAGAATCCAGCCCAGACAAATCCTTAAGACTCCCAGCTAGCCAGCAAAACACTGCAGTGGGGGCATACCTTAAGTGGTAATACACCACCCATGAGAAAAGCCAAGGGACAGCCTGGAGTTCAAACCCTGGTGCCAACACACAGGCAAGCGCTGGATTCTCGGGGAGCTAATACAGGGTCTCAGGTGGGAAGTGCACTGGGTGGGATTAAAGCAGAGGGCAGGCCGCGCCGGCGAGCGGGAGGAAGCATAGCTGGAAACGCTTAGCAAGCCTGGGCCGAAACAGGAAGGAGACGGGAACTTCAGTCAGGTTCCTCAAATGCTGCTGGAGGAGGACCAGGAGCCGGATGAGGACGCGAAGCTGCAGCATGGTGGCTGGAGCCGGCAGGCAGCCAGTGTTGAAGACAGCCTAGAAAAGGCCAGGCCAGCCACAAGCTCTCAAACCAAGAGTTTTTGTGAGCTGGAGTTCATCGAACTCTTTGGGAACTGTCCCGGGGCCTCCGCTTTGCCCTCCCTGCGGCCACGGCCCCCCCCCCGCTCCTGTCCTGCTGCCCGCAGGACACGTGTTGGCCATTGTGCTAATGAGGCCCAGCCGGCTGGACCACGTGCTCTTACACCAACCACCTGTTACTCCTTGGGAATCAGTGACGGCTGAAACTAATTTTTTTTAAGTTGGAAAAAGAAACGGGCAGGGTGGCTCTACAGTCCTAACACTGCAGACAGGCAGGAGGGTCTTGAGTTGGAAGCCGCCCTGCTCTGCCCAGGGTGGCGGCGGGGACGCGTTGTGTGTCCCCCATGTGTTATGGGATGTGGCCCTCAGGGGGAGTGGAGTGGAGGGGGCGGGGCCCTGGGCTCCAGCGCGCACAGCTGAGGCCACTGAAGGAAAGCTGCCAGCGTTTCAGGCCAAAGGAACGAACCTCCAGAGACGCTGCCCGCTGCGAACGAGCCCACGCGGGAAGCGCAGGAGCCATCTACTAAGAACCTGTATACACAGCACGGTTCAGAAAGGGGAGAGGACTCGAATGGACCTTTCTTGGTTCAGGAAGCCACACACGTGGCCGGAGAGCAGCTGAGACGTTCCACACCACGACCTCGGGAAATGTGGATGAAACACCAATGGGCACCCATAGCACGCTGGCCGCCCAAGCAAAGCAGCGCGGGGACAGGGGGACAGGACCCCGCCCCACCCGTGCCCGTGGGAGGGACAGCGGTGTGGCCACTGCACGGCAGGAGGTAGGTCCTTAGAACACTTGGAGGATGTCCGCAAAGGACAGTGGGACTTGCCTCGCAAAGGACAGTGGGACTTGCCTATCAGTCACCCAAAGATTGAAGCACAACCGTCACCCAGGTACCAGTGGCGCATCCCTACAACCCTGGACTGATGGCGAGGCTGAGATCTGAGGGCTATAGTTAGAGGCCAGCCTGGACAGGAGTGTTTGTAAGACTCTTAGCACCAATTAAGCACCAAAAAAGCCAGAGGTACAGCTGTAGATCAAGTGGTAGAGTGCTAGCCTGTAGCCCAAAAGCCAAGAGACAGCACTCCGGCCCTGAGTTCAAGTCCCAAGACAGCACATGCAAAAAAGAAGAGAATCTCTGTGCTGTAATTCTATGCCAGTGTTTATAGCAGTTCTGGCAGTTCCCAATAACCAAGAAGTGGAAATGACGTAAATGTCTGCTAGGGGAATAAATGGATATAGAAATGTGCTATAGGGCTAGCAAGGTGGCTCGGTGGTGGACGGCTTGCTTAGCATGCATGCAGCCCTGGGTTCAGCGCCTCAGTACCACATAAACAGAAAAAAATGCAAGAAGTGGCGCTGTGGCTAAACTGGTAGATGCTAGCCTTGAGCAAAAGAAGCTTAGGGACAGTGCCCAGACCCTGAGTTCAAGCCCCAGTATTGGACAAAAAAAAAAAAAAACCGCTATAAACATGAGATGGAATATTATTCAACCTGAAAAGAGCAGCTAGGCATGGTGGTTCACACGTGTTCTAGCAGGCACACAGGAGACAAAGGTAAAAGATCAGTCTCAGGCCGGCCCCAGGAAAAAATGCAAAACACTATCTTAGAAATTAACGCAACAAGGGCTGGATGCATGGCTCAGGTGGTAGAGTTCCTGCTTAGCACGTGTGCAGCCCTGAATTCAAGTTCCAGTACCAACAAGGAGTCTGCAGCAGCAGATGGACTGTACAATTGCTGGGTGGTCAGTGCAGCGGCCCTCCCTGGAAGAGGCATCCTGGGGAAGGATAGCCCGGGCCTCACCCTGCGCCACCCACGGCCTTCACCTGCTCTCAGGGAAGGCAAGTGCTAGAGCGGCTTCTGGAGCTTTCCTTTTGCTGGGAAGGCCAGAGGGTGGGTGTGGGACACGGGCAGGTGCCCCATCCTGCCCTTGCCATCTGCACCGGCCTTTGCAAGCCAGGCCAGGCCCACCTCGTGCAGGGCACTTAGAGAGACGCCAGGCCCCACCCGCCCGGGGACCTGCCTGCTGGGCGGTGCATCCAGCTGGGCAGCTGGGAGGCCAGGCAGGCGACCCTTCAGGCTCTGCCCACTAGTGATAGGCTACGGGCTAGTGCCGGTGGCTGCGAGTCCTCCCAGACGGCCCCGAGACGTGGCTCAGGAAGCAGCCTGGGCCCCATGGTGCGGACGCACGCCACCCCGCCCCCCGCCGCGCGGACGCACGCCACCCCGCCCCCCGCCGCGCGGACGCACGCCACCCCCACACACACCGCGCGGACGCACCACCCCCACACACACCGCGCGGACGCACCACCCCGCCCCCACACACACCACGCGGACGCGCCACCCCCACACACACCGCGCGGACGCACCATCCCGCCCCCACACACACCGCGCGGACGCACCACCCCCACACACACCGCGCGGACGCACCATCCCGCCCCCACACACACCGCGCGGACGCACCACCCCCCCACACACACACCGCGCGGACGCACCACCCCGCCCCCACACACACCGCGCGGACGCACCACCCCCACACACACCGCGCGGACGCACGCCACCCCCCACACACACCGCGCGGACGCACCACCCCCGCCCCCACACACACCGCGCGGACGCACCACCCCCACACACACCGCGCGGACGCACCACCCCGCCCCCACACACCGAGTGGACGCACCACCCCCACACACACCGCGTGGACGCACCACCCCGCCCACACACACCGCGTGGACGCACCACCCCGCCCCCCACACACCGCGTGGACGCACCACCCCGCCCCCACACACACCGCGCGGACGCACGCCACCCCCACACACACACCGCGCGGACGCACGCCACCCCGCCCACACCGCGTGGACGCACCACCCCGCCCCCACACACACCGCGCGGACGCACCACCCCCACACACACCGCGTGGACGCACCACCCCGCCCCCACACACACCGCGTGGACGCACCACCCCGCCCCCACACACCGCGCGGACGCACCACCCCCACACACACCGCGCGGACGCACCACCCCCACACACACCGCGTGGACGCACCACCCCCACACACACCGCGCGGACGCACCACCCCGCCCCCACACACACCGCGCGGACGCACCACCCCCACACACACCGAGTGGACGCACCACCCCGCCCCCACACACCACGTGGACGCACCACCCCGCCCCCACACACCGCGTGGACGCACGCCACCCCCCACACACACACCGCGCGGACGCACCACCCCGCCCCCACACACACCGCGCGGACGCACCACCCCCCACACACACCGCGTGGACGCACCACCCCGCCCCCCACACACACCGCGCGGACGCACCACCCCGCCCCCACACACACCGCGCGGACGCACCACCCCCCACACACACCGCGTGGACGCACCACCCCGCCCCCACACACACCGCGTGGACGCACCACCCCGCCCCCACACACACCGCGTGGACGCACCACCCCCACACACACCGCGCGGACGCACCACCCCGCCCCCACACACACCGCGCGGACGCACCACCCCGCCCCCACACACACCGCGCGGACGCACCACCCCCACACACACCGCGTGGACGCACCACCCCGCCCCCCACACACACCGCGCGGACGCACGCCACCCCCCACACACACCGCGCGGACGCACGCCACCCCCCACACACACCGCGCGGACGCACCACCCCGCCCCCACACACACACCGCGCGGACGCACCACCCCGCCCCCACACCGCGTGGACGCACCACCCCCACACACACCGCGCGGACGCACCACCCCGCCCCCACACACACCGCGCGGACGCACCACCCCGCCCCCACACACACCGCGCGGACGCACCACCCCCACACACACCGCGTGGACGCACCACCCCGCCCCCACACACACCGCGCGGACGCACGCCACCCCCACACACACCGCCGCGGACGCACGCCACCCCCCACACACACCGCGCGGACGCACCACCCCGCCCCCACACACACCGCGCGGACGCACCACCCCCACACACACCGCGCGGACGCACCACCCCCACACACACCGCGCGGACGCACCACCCCGCCCCCACACACCGAGTGGACGCACCACCCCCACACACACCGCGCGGACACACCACCCCCACACACACACCGCGCGGACGCACCACCCCGCCCCCACACACCGCGCGGACGCACCACCCACACACACACCGCGCGGACGCACCACCCCCGCCCCCACACACACCGCGCGGACGCACCACCCACACACACACCGCGTGGACGCACCACCCCGCCCCCACACACCGCGCGGACGCACCACCCACACACACACCGCGTGGACGCACGCCACCCCTGCCCCCACACACACCGCGCGGACGCACGCCACCCCCCACACACACCGCGCGGACGCACGCCACCCCCCACACACACCGCGCGGACGCACCACCCCCCACACACACCGCGCGGACGCACCACCCCCACACACACCGCGCGGACGCACCACCCCCACACACACCGCGCGGACGCACGCCACCCCCCACACACACCGCGTGGACGCACCACCCCGCCCCCACACACACACCGCGCGGACGCACGCCACCCCCACACACACCGCGCGGACGCACCACCCCCCACACACACACACCGCGCGGACGCACGCCACCCCGCCCCCACACACACCGCGTGGACGCACCACCCCACCCACACACACCGCGCGGACGCACGCCACCCCGCCCCCACACACACCGCGCGGACGCACCACCCCCACACACACCGCGCGGACGCACCAACCCCACACACACCGCGCGGACGCACCACCCCCACACACACCGCGCGGACGCACCACCCCCACACACACCGCGCGGACGCACCACCCCGCCCCCCACACACACCGCGCGGACGCACCACCCCGCCCCCACACACACCGCGCGGACGCACCACCCCGCCCCCACACACACCGCGCGGACGCACGCCACCCCGCCCCCACACACACCGCGTGGACGCACCACCCCCACACACACCGCGCGGACGCACCACCCCGCCCCCACACACACCGCGCGGACGCACGCCACCCCCGCCCCCACACACACCGCGTGGACGCACCACCCCGCCCCCACACACACCGCGCGGACGCACCACCCCCACACACACCGCGCGGACGCACCACCCCGCCCCCACACACACCGCGCGGACGCACGCCACCCCGCCCCCACACACACCGCGTGGACGCACCACCCCGCCCCCACACACACCGCGCGGACGCACCACCCCCCACACACACCGCGCGGACGCACCACCCCGCCCCCACACACACCGCGCGGACGCACGCCACCCCCCACACACACCGCGCGGACGCACGCCACCCCCACACACACACACCGCGCGGACGCACGCCACCCCCACACACACCGCGCGGACGCACCACCCCCACACACACCGCGCGGACGCACCACCCCCACACACACCGCGCGGACGCACCACCCCCACACACACCGCGCGGACGCACCACCCCCACACACACCGCGCGGACGCACCACCCCGCCCCCACACACACACCGCGCGGACGCACCATCCCGCCCCCACACACACCGCGCGGACGCACCACCCCCCACACACACACACCGCGCGGACGCACGCCACCCCGCCCCCACACACACCGCGTGGACGCACCACCCCACCCACACACACCGCGCGGCACGCACGCCACCCCGCCCCCACACACACCGCGCGGACGCACCACCCCCACACACACCGCGCGGACGCACCACCCCCGCCCCCACACACACCGCGCGGACGCACCACCCCCGCCCCCACACACACCGCGCGGACGCACGCCACCCCCACACACACACCGCGCGGACGCACCACCCCCACACACACCGCGCGGACGCACCACCCCCACACACACCGCGCGGACGCACCACCCCGCCCCCACACACACCGCGCGGACGCACCACCCCCACACACACCGCGCGGACGCACCACCCCCACACACACCGCGCGGACGCACCACCCCGCCCCCACACACACCGCGCGGACGCACCACCCCGCCCCCACACACACCGCGCGGACGCACGTCACCCCGCCCCCACACACACCGCGTGGACGCACCACCCCACCCACACACACCGCGCGGACGCACGCCACCCCGCCCCCACACACACCGCGCGGACGCACCACCCCGCCCCCACACACACCGCGCGGACGCACCACCCCCCACACACACCGCGCGGACGCACCACCCCCACACACACCGCGCGGACGCACCACCCCCACACACACCGCGCGGACGCACCACCCCCACACACACCGCGCGGACGCACCATCCCCACACACACCGCGTGGACGCACCATCCCGCCCCCACACCGCGTGGACGCACCACCCCCACACACACCGCGCGGACGCACCACCCCCCACACACACCGCGCGGACGCACCACCCCCGCCCCCACACCGCGTGGACGCACCACCCCGCCCCCACACCGCGTGGACGCACCACCCCGCCCCCACACCGCGTGGACGCACCATCCCGCCCCCACACCGCGTGGACGCACCACCCCCACACACACCGCGTGGACGCACCATCCCGCCCCCACACCGCGTGGACGCACGCCACCCCCGCCCACACACACCGCGCGGACGCACCACCCCCCCACACACACCGCGTGGACGCACGCCACCCCGCCCGCACACCGCGTGGACGCACCACCCCGCCCACACACACACCGCGCGGACGCACCACCCCTGCCCTGCTTGGCGGGGTGGGTTCCTGCAGCAATCCTTGCCGCACACGTGTTGAGCAACGCTGTGCTGTCCAGAGCCGGTGGAGCCTGAGGGCCGTCCAGGGTCTCCGCGGCCATCGTGGGGGGAAGCTCCCAGTGGGCCTTGCACATTTCCGCCTGGGCCGGGGATGGGGGTGGGGGGTCAGACTGGTGCCTCATTTGTCCAAAATTCTGGAAATTTTCCTCTGAAGGCTTGAAGTCAGGGAGGGCATTCTTCCAGGCAGCCACCAGGTGGCGCCCGCGGCACAGCCTGCAGCCACAGGTGCAGACCCTGGGTCCCAAGCACCCCAGGCTTCCACCAGCCCCCACAGCCCTTTCTCTGTGCTTCCAACACACTGGGGCCCGGACAGGAAACGCCTTCAAGGCCCTGCCCCTGGGGGGCAAGCCCGGGCATGTCATCCTGCGTGGGGCTCAGGACAGCCTCCTGTGGGTAGGGTCAGGTCCAGAAGAGGCAGCCAGGACATCCACTTCTCCCAACCGTGTCCTGACAGAAGGACAACCAGGAGCCAGGACAGAGGCCGGGCCGCTGGGCTCCTGGGTGGCCCACCCACAGGCTTTGGCCCCCAAACCCACCACCATGGTGGTTAGGCGGAGGGCAGGGGGCCAGGTGTTCCCGCATGGCCCTCCCCACTACAAAGCTAGCCACGAACTTGAAAAGCTATTTTTATTGAAGAATTTGGAGGGAAAGTTCATTATCGTAGTAAAAATGCTGAAGTTGAATGTTGTAAAAAACGGGATGGTGCAACAGTGGCCACAGCATCTGGCCACCAGGGGCGCAGGCCAGGGCACAGCCAGAAGGAAAGCATCGGAGGGACAGTGCTAAGACGCAGTGGTCTCAGGTGGAGGCCCCGGGACCTCTGGGGATGAGGCACCCGGGGCCCAGCGCGACACAGGGGAAAGGGCGTTCCCGCCACTCAGAATAAAGTCCCCAAAATGCCTTCGGGCAGCTCAAGCCACAGCCACACTGAGGCCCTGCCCCTGTTGCCCAGCCCGACAGGTCTCGTGGTGGGTGGACTCAGAGGGCATGCGCCTTCAGAGGCCAGGCCTGAGGGTGGGCAGCCGTGCCCAGCGGGGTGGAGTGCCAGCAGCACACCACCGTGAGGTTGCTCATGGGGCTCCCGGGGACCGGGCTGGAGGGCTCCGTGGGGAAGGGAGGGGACCTGTGGGGCCCCAAGCTGCACATGGCGGCAGAAGTCCTTACGTGAACCTAATTGTTCCGAGGGCCGAGGCCATGTCTGGAGAACTTGGATGAAATAAATTAAGAACAAAACCCGCAGGACCATTTCCCTCCTGACCTGGCCAGGAGGCGGCATGCCGCCCGCCCGCCCGCCGCCCTCCCTCCCACCCCAGATGCTTGGCGAGGAGCTCCGCCGGCTGTCCAGAGGCGTCGGCTGTGCAGGGCCACAGGGCTGCATGGCCTCTCCCGGGCCTCAGGCTGTGCCGCTGGCCGAGTAGGAGAACTGGGGGAAGTGGGGTCTCCGCTCACTGTCCACACATTCCATGCTGTCATCTGCAGGCAGGAGGCGGCTCAGGCCTGGGCCCGCAGGGCACCAGCCCTTCGTGCTGGCCCACTCTCCCTCCAGCCCTCCAGAGGGTGCCTCTCCAAGCCTCTTGAGAGCCCCCCAGAGGGTGGCATTGTGGAGGGGAGCCCCTACCTTGGTCTGGGGGCGTGATGGTGATCATCTGGGCTGTGAACTCCTCATCAAAATACCTGGTGTCCGTCTCGGATGTGACCTGGGGCTTGAAAGGCGGGCTGAGCTGCAACAGAGGGCGGGAAGGTGCGGGCTGTCGGCCTGCTCAGCACAGCACAGCACAGCACAGGGGGGCCCAGATCCTTAGGAAGGCCTGACCACCCAGGAGACGCAGCGGCTGGGGGCGCCCAGCAGTAGCTGCTTGGGCAGGGGGTGCGGCCCGGCTCCACGGACTTGCCCTACTGTGTCTCCCCGCAGCAGGGATGGCCCGTCCCCTTCTTCCTGGGTTTCCGTGCCCGTTTTCTCATGGGCAGGAGGGGAGAGGACAGGGGCAAAGGGTGCCTGCCCAGCACGCACAGCAGTCAAGCGGACAGCACAACCGATGTGAGGCAGGACCCTCAAGCCAGCCCCAGGTCCAGCCTGGTGGCTGTGCTGCCACTTGAGTCATGGGTGGACAGGGCCAGAGACAACAGGAAGGTGGGTAGGGACCAGGGCGTCTATGCTGCAGGGAAGCTGGAGGAGGCCCAGCCCACCCAGCCTTGTGTGGCTAGCTCTGGACGTTCATGGCAGGCTGGACACCAGCAAAGGTCACAGCACAGAACATCAGCTTAATGGCGGGTCTGCACCTGGCTGGACCCCATCAGCCTGGGCCAGGGTTGAAATCCTGGGGTCCCTCAAAGGCAAACAGTGCTGAGTGTATCAGCACAAGGCATGTGCAGTGAGTGTCTGAGCGCAGGCCCTGTGCAGTGAGTGTCTGAGCGCAGGGCGTGTGCAGTGTCTGAGCGCGGGGCCTGTGCAGTGTCTGAGCGCGGGGCCTGTGCAGTGAGTGTCTGAGCGCGGGGCCTGTGCAGTGAGTGTCTGAGCGCGGGGCCTGTGCAGTGAGTGTCTGAGCGCGGGGCCTGTGCAGTGAGTGTCTGAGCGCGGGGCCTGTGCAGTGAGTGTCTGAGCGCGGGGCCTGTGCAGTGAGTGTCTGAGCGCGAGGCCTGTGCAGTGAGTGTCTGAGCGCGGGGCCTGTGCAGTGAGTGTCTGAGCGCGGGGCCTGTGCAGTGTCTGAGCGCGGGGCCTGTGCAGTGAGTGTCTGAGCGCGGGGCCTGTGCAGTGAGTGTCTGAGCGCGGGGCCTGTGCAGTGAGTGTCTGAGCGCGGGGCCTGTGCAGTGAGTGTCTGAGCGCGGGGCCTGTGCAGTGAGTGTCTGAGCGCGGGGCCTGTGCAGTGAGTGTCTGAGCGCGGGGCCTGTGCAGTGAGTGTCTGAGCGCGGGGCCTGTGCAGTGAGTGTCTGAGCGCGGGGCCTGTGCTGTGAGTGTCTGAGCGCGGGGCCTGTGCAGTGAGTGTCTGAGCGCGGGGCCTGTGCAGTGTCTGAGCGCGGGCCCTGTGCAGTGAGTGTCTGAGCGCGGGGCATGTGCAGTGTCTGAGCGCGGGCCCTGTGCAGTGAGTGTCTGAGCGCGGGGCATGTGCAGTGTCTGAGCGCGGGGCCTGTGCAGTGAGTGTCTGAGCGCGGGCCCTGTGCAGTGAGTGTCTGAGCGCGGGCCCTGTGCAGTGAGTGTCTGAGCGCGGGGCCTGTGCAGTGAGTGTCTGAGCGCGGGGCCTGTGCAGTGAGTGAGCGCGGGGCCTGTGCAGTGAGTGTCTGAGTGCGGGGCCTGTGCAGTGAGTGTCTGAGCGCAGGAACTTGTATAGTGGGCAGCAGTCCCTTCCTGGTCTCCCCAAAACAGAAAAGCAGCGCTGGCCGGGGCAGGCCGTCCTTGCCCAGGACTGTGGTGGGGTGTGGAGCACCGGGTGAGGCTCCACGGAGGCACTGGGGAGGGGGTGGTACTCGGCCCTCCACAGGAGGAGGGACAGAAGGAGGCCTGGCCAGCCTTCAGGAGAGCCCTGTGAAGACCCTTCGCACAGGGAAGACAGGCTCCAGCAAAGGCCTCTGGGAGTTGGCATCTACACCAGGCTTTGGTGTGTCGCTAAGTGCAGGATAAATGTGGGTTTAACAACAGACACCTGTAGCAACCCTGAGAGTGGCATAATTGCACAGAGAAGGGGAGGAGGGTGGGTGTGAGTGCACAGGGGAGGGAGGAGGGTGGGTGTGAGTGCACGGGGAGGGAGGAGGGTGGGTGTGAGTGCACAGGGGAGGGAGGAGGGTGGGTGTGAGTGCACAGGGAGGGAGGAGGGTGGGTGTGAGTGCACGGGGAGGGAGGAGGGTGGGTGTGAGTGCACGGGGAGGGAGGAGGGTTGGTGTGAGTGCACAGGGGAAGGAGGAGGGAGGAGGGTTGGTGTGAGTGCACAGGGGAGGGAGGAGGGTTGGTACCGTGAGTGCACGGGGAGGGAGGAGGGTGGGTGTGAGTGCACAGGGGAAGGAGGAGAGAGGGTGGGTGTGAGTGCACGGGGAGGGAGGAGGGTGGGTGTGAGTGCACAGGGGAAGGAGGAGGGAGGAGGGTGGGTGTGAGTGCACGGGGAGGGAGGAGGGTGGGTGTGAGTGCACGGGGAGGGAGGAGGGTGGGTGTGAGTGCACGGGGAGGGAGGAGGGTGGGTGTGAGTGCACAGGGGAGGGAGGAGGGTGGGTGTGAGTGCACGGGGAGGGAGGAGGGTGGGTGTGAGTGCACAGGGGAGGGAGGAGGGTGGGTGTGAGTGCACGGGGAGGGAGGAGGGTGGGTGTAAGTGCACAGGGGAAGGAGGAGGGAGGAGGGTTGGTGTGAGTGCACAGGGGAAGGAGGAGGGAGGAGGGTGGGTGTGAGTGCACAGGGAGGGAGGAGGGTGGGTGTGAGTGCACGGGGAGGGAGGAGGGTTGGTGTGAGTGCACGGGGAGGGAGGAGGGTGGGTGTGAGTGCACGGGGAGGGAGGAGGGTGGGTGTGAGTGCACAGGGGAAGGAGGAGGGAGGGTGGGTGTGAGTGCACGGGGAGGGAGGAGGGTTGGTGTGAGTGCACAGGGGAAGGAGGTGGGTGGGTGTGAGTGCACGGGGAGGGAGGAGGGTGTGTGTGAGTGCACAGGGGAGGGAGGAGGGTTGGTGTGAGTGCACGGGGAGGGAGGAGGGTGGGTGTGAGTGCACGAGGGAGGGAGGGAGGTCGGTGTGAGTGTATGGGGGAGGGAGGAGGGTCGGTGTGAGTGTATGGGGGAGGGAGGAGGGTGGGTGTGAGTGCACGGGGAGGGAGGAGGGTTGGTGTGAGTGCACGGGGAGGGAGGAGGGTTGGTGTGAGTGCACGGGGAGGGAGGAGGGTTGGTGTGAGTGCACCGGGAGGGAGGAGGGTGGGTGTGAGTGCACAGGGGAAGGAGGAGGGAGGAGGGTGGGTGTGAGTGCACAGGGGAAGGAGGAGGGAGGAGGGTGGGTGTGAGTGCACAGGGGAAGGAGGAGGGAGGAGGGTGGGTGTGAGTGCACGGGGAGGGAGGAGGGTGGGTGTGAGTGCACGAGGGAGGGAGGAAGGTCGGTGTGAGTGTATGGGGGAGGGAGGAGGGTCGGTGTGAGTGCACAGGGAGGGAGGAGGAGGGTGGGTAAACTAGAGAGCAGCAGTGCACATTGCACCGCGCGGTGCTGAGGGCAGCAAGGCTGTACCTTCTTCTCGTACACGTCCTGCCACACGATGCTGGCGAAGAAGCGGTGCTGCATGATTTCCTTGGCGTCCTCAGAGCCTCCTCCGAGCCTGTGGCGGCAATAGTCCAGGGCTCAGCACTGCCCCTCACCGGGTGACAGGGTCATGGGCAGCAACCTCGGGGCCCGGGTCTGGGCGTGGGTCTGCCTTGGCCACGGGCGGCCTCGGGCAGGCAGAGCAGCGCTGCCGGGCGCGTGGCGGGGTGGCCTAGCTGGATGGTCCCTGGCCGGGGGGGGGGGGGGGGGGAGGCTGGCGGCCACAGCCCTCACCTCTGCTTGGGGTCCTTCTTGAGCAGCCCGGCCAGGAGGGACTTGGCCTCGGGCCCAAGCGTGCGTGGGAAGCGCAGCTCCTCCATGAGGATGAGCTCGAAGAGCTTCTCGTGGTCCTGGTTGTAGAAGGGCAGACGGCCGCACATCATCTCGTACATGACCACGCCCAGCCCCCACCAGTCCACCGCCCGGCCGTAGTCATTGTCCTCCAGCACCTGTGGGGGCCTTGACATCACCACATGCCGGACCAGGCGGGACAGGGGGATGTGGGGGGGGGGCCAGGCGGAACAGGGGGGACGTGGGGGGGCCAGGCGGGACAGGGGGACGTGGGGGGGGCCAGGCGGGACGGGGGGACGTGGGGGGGCCCAGGCGGGACGGGGGGACGTGGGGGGGCCCAGGTGGGACAGGGGACACGTGGGGGGGCCAGGGGGGACGTGGGGGGGCCCAGGTGGGACAGGCTGATGTGGGGGGGCCCAGGTGGGACAGGCTGATGTGGGGGGGGCAGGTGGGACAGGGGGAATGTAGGGGGGGCCAGGCGGGACAGGGGGATGTGGGGGGGCCAGGGGGGACGTGGGGAGGGCCAGGCGGGACGGGGGGATATGGGGGGGGGCCCCAGGCGGGACAGGGGGATGTGGGGGGGGGCGGGGGAGGGCAACCCGCAGACGGCTTGCCTCAGGAGCCAGGTACTCGGGCGTCCCGCAGAAGGTCTTCATGGTAGCCCCGTCCTTGATGCCCTCTTTGCACAACCCGAAGTCAGTGATCTTGATGTGCCCATCCTTGTCCAGCATGAGGTTCTCCAGCTGTGCGGGGCCTCGGTCAGTGCGACTCTGCCCTGCTCCCGGAGGCTCGGCCCGCACGCCCCCGCCGCCCCCGCCCCGTCCTGGCCAGCGCGCACCTTGAGGTCCCGGTACACCACATTCTTCTCCGAGTGCAGGTAGTCCAGGGCCGACACGATCTCGGCGCCATAGAAGCGGGCCCGGTCCTCGGAGAACACGCGCTCGCGGGACAGGTGGAAGAAGAGCTGCGTGCAGAAGGGAGCTTGAGGAGCCGACCCAGGGGAGCCTGGGTACCCCAACTTCGTGGGAACAGTACCCCACAAACAGACCCGCTGTGACTCCTGAGGAGACCCTGCGCACCACCCTGGACCCCGGCCCACCTCGCCGCCGTTGGCGTACTCCATGACGAAGCAGAGGCGGTCGTGGGTCTGGAAGGAGTACTTCAGGGCCTGAAACAGATGGACGGCTAGAGCGGCCCCGCCGGGCAGGAGCCACGGCCACAGGCCACGTGGCGGTGAGGCCCGCAGAAGCGATTGGCATGGAACGGGGCCGCATGCTCAGGGAAATGGGTATCGCAAAGTTGACTGTCAGATCTGGGCACCGAAACCACTAAGAAGTCAGCAAGGACTAAGCACCAGCTCCCTCAGCTTCCCAAGTAGCCTTCCTACTGGGACCACAAGTGTCTGCTGGAAGGGACCCCACTCCCCCCCATAGTTCCTAGTTTGCCCAAAACCCTGGGACTAACAGTGTGCCTGGAACTCAGAACTGTGCACGGTAAACCCCTCCCGGGCCGAGCCATTCCCAAGACAGGGCCCCCCTGGACACACACCCTCCTGGGCAGAGCCCCCAGAACAGAACAGGCCCAGCATGCCTCCCCGAGCGCTACCTGGGACAGCCAGGGCGGCGTGGGAGAACCGGGCTGCCAGAGCCTCAGCCGTGTGGAAAGACCAGTGTCCGGCACGCTGAGCCGGCGCGCACACGGCCCCCGGCCTCCGTCAGACCACAGCTGGCCTCCCCTCAGCCTCGCTGAAGTCCTCAGGGTGTTCACATGTGCCCAGGAGCCAGGACACCATGCTCCAGGGGCAGCCCTGTGCGCACCCACCCCTCTCGCCTCGGCCACGGACCCCACTCACTGTGAGGAAGGGGTGCCGAGAGTTCTGCAGGACACGGTTCTCTGTCAGTGTGTGCGCCACCTCATCCTGGAGACCACAGCCAGTGAGCGTGTGCTGCGTGACCCTGCCCTGCCCCGCCGTGCCCGGGCCACACCCCCCCCCCCACGTCATGCATCCTGCCCCCCCCCCCGGGCCCGGGCCACACACACCCCGCTTGTGCATCCCCCCCCCCCCCGTGCCCAGGCCACCCCCCCCCCCCCGCACGTCGTGCATCCCCCCCCCCCCCCCCCCGGGCCCGGGCCACACACCCCCCGCACGTCGTGCATCCCCCCCCCCCCCCGGGCCCGGGCCACACACCCCCGGCACGCCACACGCCCCCACCCCCCCGCCACACACACCCCCGGCACGCCACACGCCCCCACCCCCCCGCTGCGCATCCCGCCTCCCCCGCCCCAGCCACATACACCCCCGGCATGCCACATGCCCCCCCCACCACGCCGCACACCCTCCCCACACCTTGGCCACGATGACCTCCTTCTTCAGGATCTTCATGGCGTAGTATCTTCCCGTGGCCTTCTCCTTCACCAGGATCACCTTCCCAAAGGTGCCCTTGCCCAGCAGCTTCAGGTACTCAAATTCGTTCATGGTCTGTGGGCAGTGCGGACGGGTTAGCCCTCTGGCCACAGCCTGCTTGCCTACGCTCTGAGGACTCCCAAACCAAAGGCCCAGCTACCCGCTGCAGCCTCCGGCTGGACACACATGCATGACGGTGACAGGGACCTCCAGTTGCCCCACAGAGCACTGGGTCCAGGGAAGGGCAGAGCCCACAGGCCGGGGAGGGGGGGCGGGCAAGGACTGAGGCTTGTGGCGGAGCCGAGGCCCAGGCTGGCGGCTCACATCCCACTGACCGGTGACACTGCGGGACCCACCACAGCCCCCTTTCCCGCTGCCCCTGGCAGAGGGGAGGGGCGGGGCTTACCACACGGTGCTTGGGTTTGGCCAGGGACACCTCCATCTCCTCGGCCCCCGAGTTGTCACTGGGTGAGCCTGACCGGAAGTCCATGGTCTCCTCCTGTCTGTTGAGTCCATCAGCCACAGTCTGGATGGCGGTTGTCCACTCCTCCCTGTGGGAGCCGGGGAGGCCTCAAGCACCCGCAGTGGCTTGTCTTCCACAGATACCCACCCACCCCAAGCACGCGGGGGGGAGGGGAGGAGCACCCCTGCCCTCACAGGAACCCTCCAGAACACCGGAACACCGGTCCCATCCCTCGCCTCAGCGCTCCATCCAGCGATGAGGCCTCCCTCTCCCCCTCTCCCCGCAGCTTCTGCTCCCCACCCACACCCACACGAGGACAGGGTGCGGAGGGCCTGGGCACTGGGAGCAGAGTTCGCGCCCGCCGCCTGGGGCCCATCGCGCGTGGCCCCGGGCAGCCCCCATACCGCTCCTCGGGCGTCTCCACGTGGAAGGTGCGCTCAATGACTGTGGTCCACTGCAGGCAGCGGATGATGAAGGTGTTGGGCCTGGGCCGCTCGGTCTTCATCAGCTGGCATTCTGGGAGAGCCGGGACAGCTGTCTGTGCAAGCCCCTCTCGTCCCTACAAGCCTCCAGTCCTGGCCCCTGGCACGTGTCCCTGGACCCCCCACCAGCACAGGGAGTGAGTTCATCCCCTCCCCAAGCCTATCTTCTTATGAAACAAGACAAAACCCCCATTCCATCTGGGAAGCTCTGCTCTGGACCCAAGAGGCAACCGAGAGCACTCGCCTGACACGCCACCATCGGCAACCCCAGGGCCTTTCTTCCTTGTCTCTAACCCACATCTGGGGGGGCTAACACACCCGGAGAGCCCACACCAGGAGAGCACGCACACCAGGAGAGCGCACACCAGGAGAGCGCACACCAGGAGAGCGCACACCAGGAGAGCACGCACACCAGGAGAGCGCACACCAGAAGAGCACACACCAGGAGAGCACACACCAGGAGAGCACACACCGGGAGAGCACGCACACCAGGAGAGCGCGCACACCAGGAGAGCGCACACCAGGAGAGCACGCACACCAGGAGAGCGCACACCAGGAGAGCACACACCAGGAGAGCACACACCAGGAGAGCGTGCACACACCAGGAGAGCACACACCGGGAGAGCGTGCACATCAGGAGAGCACACACCAGGAGAGCACACACCAGGAGAGCGTGCACACACCGGGAGAGCACACACCGGGAGAGCGCACACCGGGAGAGCGCACACCGGGAGAGCACACACCAGGAGAGCACACACCAGGAGAGCGCACACCAGGAGAGCGCACACACTGGGAGAGCACGCACACCAGGAGAGCGCACACCAGGAGAGCACGCACACCAGGAGAGCACACACCAGGAGAGCACACACCAGGAGAGCACACACCAGGAGAGCACACACCAGGAGAGCGCACACACCAGGAGAGCACACACCAGGAGAGCGCACACACCAGGAGAGCACACACCAGGAGAGCACACACCAGGAGAGCGTGCACACACCAGGAGAGCACACACCGGGAGAGCGTGCACATCAGGAGAGCACACACCAGGAGAGCACACACCAGGAGAGCGTGCACACACCAGGAGAGCACACACCGGGAGAGCGCACACCGGGAGAGCGCACACCGGGAGAGCACACACCAGGAGAGCGCACACCAGGAGAGCGCACACACCGGGAGAGCGCACACACCGGGAGAGCGTGCACACCAGGAGAGCACACACCAGGAGAGCACACACCAGGAGAGCGCACACACCAGGAGAGCGCACACACCGGGAGAGCGCACACACCGGGAGAGCGCACACACCAGGAGAGCACACACCAGGAGAGCGCACACCAGGAGAGCACACACCAGGAGAGCGCACACACCGGGAGAGCGCACACACCGGGAGAGCACACACCGGGAGAGCGCACACACCGGGAGAGCGCACACACCAGGAGAGCACACACACCAGGAGGGCACGCACACCAGGAGAGCACACACCAGAAATGCCATAGGCAGCCATGGGGCCAGAACAGGCCCTGCAGGGAGTGGGCAGCTGGTGTGTAACAGGAGGCCTCTCAGCAGGACTGAGACAGGTGGAACTTGGGACCAGCAGAGGGGCCCTAGCAGTGAAGTCCGGCTGGGTCCTACTGAGTGGGCAGAGGGCAGTCTGCCAGGCCAGCAGGAGGGGCTAGCCTCAGGAGAAGGCCCATGTCGACAGAGCAGGGGAGGGCGGACACCAGGCCTGCCCCCAGCACACAGCCTCCTGCTCCCTGAGCCTGTCAGAGGCCACCAAATGGGACGCCAGCCTCCAAGGACACCGTAAGGCAAGCACAGCTCCCCACCCATGCTGGCTCTTTGCTGGATGCAAGCTATCAGTGACTTGTTTCAAGGCCCAACTTTGCCGCTGTTGGGCAGCTGCCTCTCCTCCAGAGCGAGGTCCTTCCCTCTGCTTTGCTGCTGCACCTGGGCTGGCTGCCACCCCAGCCAGGCCCCGCCCTGGCGTACACAGAGGCACACAGTTCCTCCACCTCCAAGGCCCCGTCCTGGATGGAGGCCCTGGGCTCCGACCGCCAGACACCCTGGCTCCACCAAGCCTGGGGCCAAAGGAGCAGAGGTTTAGGACTCCAGTGAGCATACGCAGGAAGCTCACCAGGGAAACACCTCAGCCAGGGTCCCGGCCCTGGCACGAGCAAGGCCCCTGCGGCAGAGATCTCACCCCAAACCCACCCACAGCAGGGCCAGGTCTGGGGACCTGTGACAGAGCAGCCAAGTCTCTGCTTGTAGACACTGAGGATAGAGGTCCTGCCTCCTCTGGTCTAGGAGCCATGCCCCAGGGCAGGGAACATAAAGAGACACTGGGGTGACCCCAGGACCCCAGCTTGACAGGGTAGAGCCTACCGCTGGCACTCCCTACCACGCGCTGATTTCCCACAGCCAAACCCTACTAGCCACTGGGCCACACACCATGCCCACCATCCCCTCGGCCGGCCCTGGCAGAGCTGGACATGGGGCGGTGGCCTGAGAGCAGACTGGCAGAGCAGCCGCCCTCTCCAGCACCCGGCGACGCAGCCCTGGTGGGCAGAAAGCTGCAGGATGCCCCGCCGCTGCCACCCCCTGCCTGAGCCCTGCGGCCCATCCCGAGGCAGGCGCCGCCCACCCTGTCTGCCTCTGGGGAGGACGCTCTTCCTGGACGTGACAGAAGCTGCAGCCATCCACCCCGGTGCAGGCTGTCACCACAGGCCTGGCTAGAGCACACACCAGGAACAGAACGGCTGGCCATCCCCACCGCCAGCAGAGGCCAGGGAGCAGGGCAGCCTGCCTGGGAGGGAGCCTGACGGGACTCAGTGGGGAGCCACCCCCACTAGGGCAGGTGGCCTAGGGGACACTTACGTGCCACAGAGAAGTTATTGAGGGGGGACTCCCGCTGGTCCACATCCTGCGGCCGCTCCTTATAGCCGATGAAGGTGCCGTCGCTCTTGAGGAGGAAGTAGCGTGGCCGCCAGGTTTTGATATATTCACCTGCGATGGGAGACAGCGGGTGGGGCTGTGAGTGGACTCCTGCCAGCCACGGCCTGCTGCAGAGCCCCTGCCACATGCTGAGACGCCAGGTAAGGGACAGAGCCCGTGAAGACCACCGCTGGACACAGCAAGAGGCCCAGGTAGCGGGCAGGGAAGAGGTCCGGGCCGCCATGTGGCCTTCCCAGAAGGTCCTGAGACAAGGTGCCATCCCTGGGCCCCAGGGTGCCACCCTGCTCCACCCATGGCCAAGTCCCAGGAGGTTCCACGGCTGGGCCCCGGGCACTCAGCGAGACCTGCGCTGCGGCAGCCACGGCCTGCCCGGGCCACCCAGGTACACGAGGACATTTCCCCTCATGTTTTGCAACATCAGCCCGAAACGGGCTCGCACAGAGGAATCGGAGCAGATGTCCCTGTGATCTTCTGGAGACTGTCATTTTTCATACTGACACCCGGAAAAAATGTTTCATTTACATTTTGCCGAGCAAGGAGTCTGAACAACAGGGGACTGATTAGGCAACTTTATCATCTGAGGGGACACTGGGCCAAGAAGCTGGGGTCCTCTAGCCTGGGGGCTGGGTCCTCCGGTCACACCTGAGCCTGGACAGCTACGCCTGTCACCACACTGGGTCCCGCCTGCACGGCGGGGACGGAGGCCTCAGCCCCCCAGGGAAACAGCCACCAGGCCAGGCGCTCAGGCACTGCTGGGCCAGCCCAGGGTCCAGGAGCAAATCACTGTTTCCCGGGGCCCGGGGGCATGGAGGCTGGGCCTCTCCCCGAAGCCCCGGCCACCTGCCAGCCCTCATCTACACTCAGCCTTCCCAAAGAACACGCCAGGCCTCAGCATTCCAGAGCAAGCCAAGGACCAGGCTTGGCGGGGTGGGACCTGCACACTGCACAGCCTGCCCCTGCACGTATGTCAGGCCCCTCCGGTCAGTGTGGGCAGCAGGGACTCCAGGTCCCAGCACATCTGTGGGGTACACTGATGACCCTCCCCTCCCCCCCCACCCAACATCCTGGGAGCAGCCTCCTAAGCCCAGCCTCCTCCAGCTGGGTCCAGGGGAAGCAGGAAGGACCTGAGCCCTGGTCAGGGGGAAAAAGAAGCAAAAGGCTTCCCACCCAGCCAGATGCATCAACCCTAGTGAGGCAGGGCCCCTCCCAGGGGAAGGTGGGACTGTGCTGCATCTCCCTGGCCCATAGTGCACACAAGGTCACCAGCACCCCAGGACGCACCCCACCTCCCATCCCCACACACTTCCCCTGGCCCGTGCCAACCCTCCAGGAGACGGCTGAGGCCCCAGCAATTCTGCCCCACACCCTGGGAACGTGGAACAGGGTCGTCACTCATGAGTCCCTGGAGCCACGGGCAACCTGGGGCAGGGAGGGGGGCGGGGAGGGTACGGGTGGGAGAGAACAGCTCGGGGGGGGGGGGCACACACAGCCCAGCCCACCCATCCCCAGCCGCCCACCATGCATGCCACCCGCCGATGCCAGTCTGGAGCTGTCGGCCCCTGATGGAGTGCCTCCCATCCCGCCAGCTGCTGCTCCCCAGGAAGCTGGCTGCGCGGGGGGCTGACGAGCGCGGCAGCGTGCCCCAAAATCCATCTCCATCCGCCACCTGCTGCCTCTGCCCAGCGCCCCGCCCCGGACCTCACCCTCGGTCCACTCCACCGCCAGCAGCCCGGCCCCGACTGCCTCACCAGCTCTTACCTAGAAGCCAGCTGAGGCCAGGGCTGCGCAGGAGCTGGGACCCAGGACAGGGCGGGCCCGTGGCCGCTCCTGGCAGGGGCTGAGGGGTGCCGAGCCCCAGGGCCCGTGAGGACCTCCCACGCCCTTCCCTCCCATCCCCACAGGAGAGCCCACGGAGCCTAGGAGACAACTAGCGAGGGAGCAGCCAGCGCTTCTCCAGCCTTCGCCCGCTGGACCAGCACAGAAATCCTGGCGAGGAGGGGGCCCTGGGCGACCGACACCAGAGCCCACCTTATCTCCCGCTCAAATCCAGCCAGCCACGCACCGCCCTGAGCCAGCGTCGGCCGAGTTCAGCCCAGACGAACACTCACAGGTGGCCAGCTCAGACCATGCCCCCAAGGCCCCAGCCCTTGGACAGTGGCCCATCCTAGACACAGTATGCAGGCGGGGGCCAGCTGCTGGCTCCTGGGCCCTGCTGTGGGGGAGGGGAGACGGCAGTCAGTGGCAACCCAAGCTCTCCCTCCACCAGCCTCTTACCAAACCCCACCCCAACGAAGAGCGACAGCCCCTCAGGGTCCCCAACCTCAACATCCACGGAGGCGCTCCATCTGAGCACATGTGAGAATTCCAGCTGGGGAGCAGTGCCCGCCACCACCCGTACAGCCCACAGGGCAGACCCACAACCCGCAGACCCACATCCCACAGACCCACATCCCAGGCCACACTCCCCACCCGTACAGCCCACAGGGAGACCCACAACCTGCAGACCCAAGTCCCGCAGACCCACATCCTGGGCCATGCCCGCCACCCATACAGCCCACAGGGCAGACCCACGTCCCGCAGATCCACGTCCCGCAGACCCACATCCCACAGACCCACATCCTGGGCCATGCCCGCTGCCATACAGCCCACAGGGAGACCCACGTCCCGCAGACCCAAGTCCCGCAGACCCATGTCCTGGGTCATTCCCGTCGCCCATACAGCCCACAGGGCAGACCCACGTCCCAGGCCATGCCGGCCACCACCCGTACAGCCCACAGGGCAGACCCATGTCCCGCAGACCCACATCCCGGGCCATGCACCCTGGCCTCCAGATGAAGCCTTGTGGATCTGTATGCCAGCAGACAGGCAAGGCCAAATCTGCCTTTCAGGAAAATCCAGGCTGAGGCTGGGCCAGCTCCCACTCCAACAGTGCCAAGTCCAGTGTCCAGCCTGAGCCCATCTGTGTCCACACCAACGCTGGGGCCTCCGGGCCTCGGCCCCTCACTCGTTGAGCATGGCTTCCTCCATGCGCCTGCCAGGTCCGGCCACTGGCCAGGAGGTGGCCTGGGCCTGCCCCACAACCTCCGGGCCGGCTCGGGCCTCTGCTCCCACTTGTCCCGGCAGGAAAGCGGCCCTGGAGGGGGCTGGGGGGGGGGGGGGCTTTGCTGCCCCGCCTGGCCCCCAGCAGCACAGCACAGGGACTGCCCCCTGCGAGCCAAGCGGGCTGTGCCCCACCCTTACCCCCCAGCCTCCGGGCCCCATCCCGGGGAACTGCTGGGTAGGCACTTTGCTTCGATGGCAGCAGGGGCAGGCGGCAGCTGGCAGGGCGCCAGGCGGCACCGAGCTGTTTCTCCACAGCAAAGTGAGCCCCAGCAGGCCCGGAGAGCGGGTGCCAGCTGACAGCGGCGACCGCACGGTCCCCCGCCGCCCACACATCCATCCCACCGACAGCTGCCGGCTACCCATTTACCTTCTCCAGCACACTGAGCAAGCAGCCCGCTGACGGCCGCCCAGGGCCTGCACACACCCAGCCCTCGCCGCCTGCTGGGAGCGGGCAGCACGGTCATCTCCAAGGCTCTGCTTGGACCCACAGTCCGACGGTTCACAGACCTGCAGGGTGCCACACAGATGGGCCTGGCGACCAGAGCCAGGCTGGGCAGGAGGAGCGCCCGCACTCGGCCCAGGGAGGGCTCGTGCGCTGCTGAGCCCTCAGGGCCTTTCTCCAGCAGGGGCCCACCCCACACTCAGGAAAGCAGAGAGGGCAGGGCCACTGTGCCCACTCGCTCCTTGGGGAAACCAGGGCTTAGAGAAAGGGACCCCTGGGGTCACAGGCCTGCTGGAAGCTCTTCCCATGGCTGTGGACAGCAACAGATCAGCTGAGGGAAAGGGATCTGGGGCACAGCCCCCCACCCCCCACATACACACCAGCACAGTGACCTGGCTGGAGCACCCCAGCTCCTTAGCTCCCTCCTGCCGCTCCAGGCCAGCCTCTGGCCTGCGGCCCCTCCAGGTCACCTTCTGAGCCCCACACCACCACCCACCTCACTCATGCGCTGCCTGAGGGGACCAGCCTGGACCTCTCCACTCAGGCCCACAGCCACAGCATCCGCCAGCAGGCCTGCTCCCTCAGCAGCAGTGTCTCTGAAACGCAGTCATTTCTTTTCTCTCTCTTTTTCTTTCTTTGCTGGCCCCAGGGTTTGAACTCATGACCTGGGTGTTATCCCTAAATTTTTTTTGCTCATACTACCACTTGAGCCATAGCTCCACTTCTGTGAGGTTTTTGTTTTGTTTTGGTAAGTCACAGGGCTTGTACCCAGGGCCTGGGCGCTGTCCCTGAGCCACAGCACCACTTCTGTTTTTCTGGTTGTTAACTGGAGATAAGAAATCTCAGGGACTTTTTCCCAGGCTGGCTTTGAACCACAAGCCTCAGATCTCGGCCTCCCAAGTAGCTAGGATTACAGGCGGGAGCCAGCAGTGCGTGGCTTTGTTGGTTTTTACTTTTAGTTTTTTGGTGGTTAATTGAAGATAAAAGTCTCACCAACTTTCCTGCCTGGGCTGGTTTCAAACTGAGATCCACAGATCTCAGCTTCCTGAGTAGCTGGGATTAGAGGCGTGAGCCACGGGTGCCCAGATATTTCTTAAGGTTTAAAAAATGTATCTGTGGGGAGAAAGAAAGAATGGTCCATCCCACTGGGCACTGGGTGTGGCTCCAGACACAGGGCCCTCCCCCAGCCTGCCAGCAGGGGGCGCAGGTTTGGGTTGGGAGCTGCCTGGAAAGAGCACTGAAGGAGCAGAGCCTGACGTGGTCTGCGCCACTGGAAAGTGGCTCTCGCTAAGAACAGCACAGGACAGGCGCTGGCCCCAAGCCTGGCCTGGCTATGCCGGGCAGAGGGGACACCAGCCCAGCCAGGCCAGTTCCCTCCACCTGTTCCCAGGACACTACTAGGACTCAGCCTGATGCCAGGCTGCTGGCCGGGGCAGGGGGCAGCAGGCAGGTCTGGGAATTGTCTGTGCACACAATAGTGCTACCTCTCTCCAGACCTCCATGAATCTCAGGGGGAGGCGCTCCAGCTCCGCCACCACCACCACCCCAGGGCCAGTGGGGTCAGGAGGCAGCACCAGGGCCCAGGTGGCTCTGTGAGCTCCACCAACTCCCAAGGACACCCTGTCCCAGAGGGCCAGAGAAGGGAGTGTCACCAGTGTTGTGCACTGGGTCCAGATTAGGCTGCATCGACCCTCGCTCCCCATTTCAAGGCCTCCCAGCTTCCTCTTCTGTTGTTTGTTTTGAAGAGAGAACTCAGTATGCTCACAAAACAGGAAACGGCCCAGCACAGGCCAAGTCTTGTCACAGCCACACAGCCGCGCTCTGCAGCCACCAGCCCACACCTGTCCCCTCCGCCAGCAGCCAGCGTCTAGCCGTCCTGTGCGCCCCGTCCCCTTGCAGCCTCCCCGCACCCTCTCCCACCCTCGAGCGCTGATCTGCACACCAGGCATTCAGGCACATGAGCCTGGCCCACACCACTGCAGGGCCACTGGACACAGCCAATTCATCCAACAGCCCAAGGGAGGGCCCAGGAGGTTCTGTGGCCCCGCCCACAGGTGCCAACACGCAGCCGGGCAGTCAGCAGCCTCACCCAGCTGTGCCCCGGGTGGCGAGGCCCAGCCCCACAAGCCCCTCCCCCTGTGCCCTGTTCCAGAGTGGGGCCTCCTGGGATGGAGGAGGACGGGGGGTGGGGGGGAGCGGCGGGACAGGGCCATGGCGCTCGGGAAGGCTAGTGCCAGGGCCTGGGCTGCCGTGGAGCAGAGGGGAGAGGAGCAGGAGTTGGATGCGGAGGGTCTGTGCCAGGAACAGACACAGCACCACACACAACGCAGCCCACCGGGCCTACTCGTGCAGCCACACACCTCCCTGCACGCAGGCAACTGCTCCAGGCAGGGATCCCGCCCTCCACAGGCTACCCAGGCCTGCCCCCCAGCTGCCTCGCAGTGCAGCCAGGCTGCTCCCCGCCCCTTCTACTCACAGCCCAGCCCCTCAACCCCAGCCGCACACCTAGGCCTCCCTCTGGTCCCTCCTGGCCGGCTGGCCGAGCCACCTCCTGTGGGCCCAGGGACAGGCCGAGTGGACAAGAATGGGGCCCCAGCAGCAGGCTCGGCCAGGGCCCCTCTCACAGGGATAGGATGGCCCACACCTGGCAGGCCACAGGGCAGGTGAGCAGGGCCGGGCCAGACTTCAGGATGACCTCATCCCAAAGCACAGCACATGCCCCTAGGCCCCAGCACAGTCGTCCGCCATCCGAAAACTGAAGCTGGAGATGTGGTCAGCCAGAGATGACCCCAAGCTGGCTCCCAGGCCTTGCCTGAGCTCCTGTGACCAGACGTCCTAAGGTGGACTGCCCAAGCAGCACCAAGCCCTGTCCCCCCTGTCTAAGCCCTGTCCCCCCTGTCCACCAAGCCCTGTCCCCCCCGTCCACCAAGCCCTGTCCCCCCTGTCCACCAAGCCCACCCCTACTGTCTACCAAACCCTGTCCTCTGCCCATCAAGCCCTGTCCCCCCCCGTCCACCAAGCCCTGTCCCCCCGTCCACCAAGCCCACCCCTACTGTCTACCAAACCCTGTCCTCTGCCCATCAAGCCCTGTCCCCTCCCCATCCACCAAGCCCTGTCCCCCCCGTCCACCAAGCCCACCCCTACTGTCTACCAAACCCTGTCCTCTGCCCATCAAGCCCTGTCCCCCCGTCCACCAAGCCCTGTCCCCCCCGTCCACCAAGCCCTGTCTCCCCCGTCCACCAAGCCCTGTCCCCCCGTCCACCAAGCCCTGTCCCCCCGTCCACCAAGCCCTGTCCCCCCTGTCCACCAAGCCCTGCCCCCCCGTCCACCAAGCCCTGTCCCCCCATCCACCAAGCCCACCCCTACTGTCTACCAAACCCTGTCCTCTGCCCACCAAGCCCTGTCCCCC
Source organism: Dipodomys spectabilis (assembly GCF_019054845.1). Lineage (NCBI taxonomy): Eukaryota > Metazoa > Chordata > Mammalia > Rodentia > Heteromyidae > Dipodomys > Dipodomys spectabilis. Next base: position 176,889 of record NW_024871325.1, on the reverse strand, counting down.
TCCCCGTCCACCAAGCCCACCCCTACTGTCTACCACGCCCTGTCCTCTGTCCACCAATCCCCGTCCCCCCGTCCACCAAGCCCATCTTCTTTGTCCATCTACCTGCCACTTGGCAGGCTACCTCTACTTAGCTCTGGCCTCACGGTTTGAGGCTCACAGCCCCACAGCCCCACTCCTATGGAGCAGAAGAGGACACGAAGGTCCAGTTGCAGGTCCATGCCCTGCTGACTTGCTTCTGGTCCAGACCCTCAGACTGGGACCTGTGTTCCTGTAGCACTCTGGCCAAGATCACCAATGGTCTAGACACTGGGATCACTCCCCAGAGGTGACATCCTTCCAATGGGGTCCAGGAAGCCTGGGCCGGGAGCTGCAGAGATGGCCAATGACCCGTGTGGAGGACACCCCCCACCCCACACCCACCGGGCAGGGAAGGCCCACAAGGGCAGCGCAAGCCGCTGGCAGGCAACGCGCATGAGGGTTCAGCCTCGGGGGCTGTGGGTCCGCACCACGTCCGCAAGGTGTCCACAAGGGGACACCCCTTCCCCTGGCTGTCACCCACCACCAGCACTGCACAAATGGAGGCTGAGGCCTGAGAAGAGTAGGTCAGCCGTCCTGACGTGCTAGCCCAGTTAGAGCCGTCAGAAGCCACAACCCTGAGGGGCAGCCGGGCCTTCCCCGGGCCCAGAGGGGCGCTTGGCCCGGCCTGGCTCATCACCGAGGACCAGGAACAAGACTCGCACAACTTCTCCGTCAGTCCTAAATCTTAGGTCATTCAACAAACACATGCCAAAAAAGTGGGGGGGGGGGGGACAGAGGAAAGGAGGGGAGGGGCCCCCAGGTCAGAGGAGGGGAGGGGCCCCCAGGTCAGAGGGGGAAGGGGCCCACAGGTCAGAGGAGGGGAGGGGTCCCCAGGCCAGAGGAGGGGAGGGGAGGGGTCCCCAGGTCAGAGGGGGGAGTGGCCCCAGGTCAGAGGGGGGAGGGCTCCCAGGTCAGAGGGGGAGGGGCCCCCAGGTCAGAGGAGGGGAGGGGTTCCCAGGCCAGAGGAGGGGAGGGGGTCCCCAGGTCAGAGGAGGGAGGGTCCCCCAGGTCAGAGGGGGGAGGGGCCCCAGGTCAGAGGCTGGAAAGGTGCAAGCACAGGCCTGGGAGGGCTAGGCAGCGAGAGTCCCGGGAACAACGGGAACAGAAGGCAGGTGGCAGCCCCCTGCCCACCGGGAGGGGAAGCGGCGCCCCACGGACCTCAGGCTGACAGCCCCTCCCGGCTACTGGCAGAGCCTGTGTTCTGTTCTCCCTGTGAGCTCGATGCACCGCCAACCACATCCTCAATCCCGGCTCAAGCCCCAAGGGCCCCATGTCTCACCACCGCGGCCCTCCACACTCAGCCTCCTCTCCCTGCTCCTGCAGCCCCCAGGAGCTCCTCTGCAGCCTGTAAAACCCAGGCTCCCAATACCCACTTCTGCCCCACCTCTTTGATGGGCACCATGTGCGGGAGGGGACGTGGGGGTGGCAGGAGCACTGAGCTGAGGGCAGGGAATGAAGAGGCCTGCAGGAGAGGAAGTCTGGAGAGGCTGGCCACCGCTGTCCTGGGCCAGGTGCCGTGGCTGGCATCTACACCAGGTCTCCCCCCACCCCAGCTGGACGCAAGGACGGTGCAGAGCCCAGCCCTCACAGCCCCCGCATGAGCCGGCCCCTTCCCAGGCTCCTGGCGGTGAGGAAGGAGGCCCTGAGCTGGGGAATCCGGGCTGAGCGGGAAGGCGGCTGCTCTTAGGAGCCGGCCCGCAGGCCCTGGGCCTGCCCGCGCCCTCCACCCCTTCCAGGAAAGCCAGGGAGGCCGGAGCGGTGCCCACGGTCCAGCAGCCCCACAGCTGCTCCCACCAGGTCCCCCAAAAGACCACAGCCCCTATGAGGGGGTACACCAGTCCGTCCTGGGACACCAAGGACAGCAGCCCCTGGGGTCAGCGTGCTCAGACCGCACTACCAAAGCCCCCCTTGAAGGAGGGTGGCTCCGGGAGACCCAGCCCCCCCGGCCCACACCCCACTGGGCTCACCTCGTTTGTGCAGCCAGCCCTCCTTCACAATGGCCCCGTCGTTCATGGTGCCCGTGTCCCCGCAAGCCGGGGACCCCAGGGTGCTCAGGTCCTCTCAGCAGGCCGCGCCCAGGCCTCTGGAAGAAGCAGCAGAGAAACCCCGGTAAGGCCGTGTCCGGCCTGGGATCCGCTCCCTGGTGCCCTCGGCGGGTCTCCTGCCTGTGGATCCCCTCCAGCCCCGGGGCCACATCCTCCCCCTCTCCCCGCTGACTGGTCAGACAGGCCGCAGCCACTGAGAGCCAACCTTCAAGGCTGCCACACACGCTGCCCTCCCAGTCTCAGACCTGCCACCCGCTCACGCCCGGCTCCTGGCCTTGTGGCACACCACCCCCATCTCCAGGAGGCCCCCAACCAGACGGGCGGCCCCGCTGCTGGGCTGCCGCCTCCACGCAGCTCTCCGGTGGCTCCGGTCCACTACGGTAGTGAGCGCCACCCCTCAGCTGGGACCCCGGGGCAGGCCCGGGCTCCCTGCTCCCACAGGGAGAGCAAAGCTCCACACGAAGACAGGGATGAGCTAGCTGCCACAGAGCAGAGCACAGAGCCCCTCGGTCGACCCCAGGCCCCACCAAAACCACAGTCCCTGCCCCTCTGAATCTGGCTTATTCATTCAGCCAACGTGTACCGGGCATCCCTGGTCCCTGGTTCTGCCAGGTTCTATACCAGGCGCCAGGGACAAAGACACGTTCAGACAACTTGCTGGTGATGAGCAGCCAGTGCAGGGCGGTTACGGAGCCACAATTACAGCGTTCAGGAGCCCGCAAATGGGCAGGCCCCATAGGAGCCCAGGCCCTGCCGTGGCCCACCAGCTCACCCTAGCCAAAGCATGCTTTGTGGATGCTACAAGTCCTCCCCCATTGCTCTTCCACTGGAAGAACTCCTAGGCATCCCTCAAGACCCAGTTCCCACATCACCAACATGGGGCCTTCTGAGGAAGAGCCCTTGGACACTTCCACCAGCAGGCCTGGGCTATCCCCCAGATGGCCCCTCGCTGGAGAGGGGGCCAGGCAAGACCACTGCAGACAGGACACGACTCCCACCAGGACACCTCTCTAGTCTCCTGGGCACAGGCTAAACACCCAGACTGTCCCTGTCACCGGCAGAAGAGCAGAAAGGCCCCACTACCAAGACAGGGAAGACTGCATCTGGCCCGGGGAAAACCAGAGTGCAGGAAGTCAGGCCCAGCAGGGCTCAGACACCCAGGTGACACCCAGGGAGCCAGGCCTGGAGGCAGAGGCTGGACGGGAGACCTCGCGGTCCCTACCCCCACTCCAGGATGAGGCCTGCCACCCAGTCAGACAGCTGTCCAGAGCTGTGTGTAAAAATACCCTGTGCACAGCCAGTGTGTGCACGCCAATGTGTGTACATCCAGTGTGCGCAGCCAGTGTCACAGCCAGGGGCAGGGCTGCCCTGTACCCGAGGCCTTCCCAGGCCCGCAGGTTGATTACCCGGGAACTCTGTGGAGACCCCACCCCTGAGGCTCTGGGCCACCCCAAGGTGCCCACCCTTCACTTTGGCTGGTCAAAGTGGCGGGGGAGAGGGCATGAGGGGAGGTCTCTGACCACAGAGCCCAGGCCTAGCCCCTCAGGGCCCCACGGTCCCACCCAGGTGGAACTTAGAAGCCAGCAGGCATCACTGACCAAATCCACCATGGGTCTAAGGTCCCCAATCTGGGGTGGGCAGCTCCTCAGGCCCCTGCTCTGGGATGGGCAGCTCCTCAGGCCCCAGCTTTGGGGTGGGGGGTAGGCAGCTCCTCTAGCTCTGGGGTGGGGTGGGCAGCTCCTCAGGCTCAGGCTCTGGGGTGGGGAGGGGTGGAGTGGGCAGCTCCTCAGGCCCCTGTGGGGTGGGGTGGGGTGGGGCGGGCATCTCCTCAGGCCCCTGTGGGGTGGGGTGGGGTGGGGCGGGCATCTCCTCAGGCCCCTGTGGGGTGGGGTGGGGTGGGGCGGGCATCTCCTCAGGCCCAGGCTCCGGGGTGGGGAGGGGTGGGGTGGGCAGCTCTTCTGGCTCTGGGGGGGGGGGGGTGGGCAGCTCCTCAGGCCCCGGCTCTGGGGTGGGGTGGGGTGGGGTGGGCAGCTCTTCTGGCTCTGGGGTGGGGTGCGGTGGGGTGGGCAGCTCCTCAGGCCCCGGCTCTGGGGTGGGGTGGGGTGGGCAGCTCTTCTGGCTCTGGGGTGGGGTGCAGTGGGGTGGGCAGCTCCTCAGGCCCCGGCTCTGGGGTGGGGTGGGCAGCTCTGGGGTGGGGTGGGCAGCTCTGGGGTGGGGTGGGGTGGGGTGGGGTGGGCAGCTCCTCAGGCCCCGGCTCTGGGGTGGGGTGGGGTGGGCAGCTCTGGCTCTGGGGTGGGGTGGGGTGGGGTGGGCAGCTCCTCAGGCCCCGGCTCTGGGGTGGGGTGGGGTGGGCAGCTCTGGCTCTGGGGTGGGGTGGGGTGGGGTGGGCAGCTCCTCAGGCCCCGGCTCTGGGGTGGGGTGGGGTGGGCAGCTCTGGCTCTGGGGTGGGGTGGAGTGGGGTGGGCAGCTCCTCAGGCCCGGGCTCTGGGGTGGGGTGGGGTGGGGTGGGGTGGGGTGGGCATCTCCTCAGGCCCCGGCTCTGGGGTGGGGTGGGGTGGGGTGGGCAGCTCTGGCTCTGGGGTGGGGTGGGGTGGGGTGGGCAGCTCCTCAGGCCCCGGCTCTGGGGTGGGGTGGGGTGGGGTGGGGTGGGGTGGGCAGCTCCTCAGGCCCGGGCTCTGGGGTGGGGTGGGGTGGGGTGGGCAGCTCCTCAGGCCCCGGCTCTGGGGTGGGGTGGGGTGGGGTGGGGTGGGCAGCTCCTCAGGCCCTGGGCTCTGGGGTGGGGTGGGGTGGGGTGGGGTGGGGTGGGGTGGGGTGGGGTGGGCAGCTCCTCAGGCCCGGGCTCTGGGGTGGGGTGGGGTGGGGTGGGGTGGGGTGGGGTGGGCAGCTCCTCAGGCCCGGGCTCTGGGGTGGGGTGGGGTGGGGTGGGGTGGGCAGCTCCTCAGGCCCCGGAACCCACCCGGTGAGGGCAGGCGGCTTCCAGCCGGGACGGCTCGGCCTTTGTGGGCCAGCCGGGCGCCCCGCCACGGCGCCCCGTCCACGGGAAGTGAGGTCCCCTGCCCGGCCCGCCCGCCGCGCCCGGGCGCCCGCTCCCCCCGCCGCGGCGCCCCTCTCCCGGCCGGGCCCGGGCGCGGCGGCCGCCAAGGTCACGAGGAGGCCGGGCCGGGCCCCGCGCCGGCGGGGCCTCCGCGGCCGCCGCGCCGCCCCACGCCCAGGCCGCGCTCGGCCACTTCCTGCTGCGCGCGGCGTCCGCGGCCGGGAACAAAGCGGCGGCGCGGGGGGCGCGGGGGGCGCGCGGGCGCGGGCGCGGGCACTCACCGGGCCGCCGCGTGCGGACGGGCGACGGGGCCTAGCCGGGCCGCGGCCTCCGGCGCCCGCCGCTCCGCATCCCGCGGGCGGCGCTGGGCGGGGCGGGCTGGAGGCCGCGGCGGGCGCGCGGCGGGCGCGCGGCGCGGCGGGCGGGACTCGGGGCCACGCCGGGGGCCCCCGCTGCGCGCTGCTCGGTCCCGGGGTCGGGGATGCGGCGCCGCTGCGCTGGGCCGGCCGCCCGCCGCCTCGCTCGGAGCCGCCGCCGCCGCCGCCGCCGGCCCGCCCTCTCCCCGCCCCGCGCCCGCCCCGCGCCCGCGCCGCCCGCCCACATCCGCCTCCGCCGCCCCGGGCGCCCCCGGCGTGGCCCGCGGCCAGGGCCCGGGCGCCCGCGAGCCGGCGGGCGCTGCCCCGGCCCGCGGCTAACGGGGCCTGCCCGCCCCGGGCCTCAGTTTCCCCCCCCCCGCCGCTCCCCGGCCTGGGCCGGCCCGGCCGGGCGGGGCGAGGCGCCGTGGGTCGCGCGTCCGGAGCCCCCGCGTGCCCGGCCGGTGCCTGGGGCGCGGAGGGAGCTGCGCCGGGACGCGGCCGGTCATCCCCGGAGCCCGGGACGGAGACGCGCCCGGCCTGGGTGTCGGTCGCGGGTTCGAGCCCCGCAGCCTCCTGCTGCGCGCTCTCCCCGGGTCGGGGCGGCCAGCGCGGCCAGAGGACCCCGAGGGCCCGCGGCTCCCCGCCGCAGGCCACCGCGATGCTGACCTCTTGTGCAAGGACTCCCGCGAGCCTCCGCGGCCGGCCTGTTTTTGGGAGAGGGGTCAGTTCTGTTTTTCACCCAGCGCTCACCTGAGGGAGAATAGGTGTAAACAGAGTCAGGTTACACCCAACTGAGCACTGGGGAAGGAGTCAGCGGCTGGACGTGGCGCTCCCTCACCTGGGCTGACCAAGAGAAAGACGCCCGGCTCCCCCTGGGGGTCTCCGTTCTGCTCCCTCCCCCCAGCGAGCTGTCCAAGCTCAGGCTGCGGAGGTCCAGGCCGGAGCCCCAGCCCACACTGACCACCAGAGGCTAGCTCTGGGGGCATCAGACCTGTGTCCATCACTCAGCACTCTCCACACCCCCCACCCCTGTCCCCAGGACGGCGTGGGCCAGGGTGGCCACAGTGACCACTGGGAGCCAGCAGGGTGCCCTCTTGTGGGAGATGCCTGGGATCCTCACTCCAGGCGCCTCTGCCCACGTTGTTTGCGCCCTGTGCGGCCAGAATCCCTACCAGCGCGTCCAGTCCCATCTACCGTGGGCATCTGCCCTCCCCAACCTCTCAGTGGCCACCTCTTCCATGGCCCTTCTCCAGGAAGTCCCTGCTTCAAGAACACTCCCTCCTGCCCCACCAGACAAAGCAACCTCAGGGCGCAGCCCGGCTACTGCCAGAACTACTGCCGAATTCCACGGCCAGATGTTTCTAGCAAAAAACTGCTGCCTCTGCCCTGGTGGACCGCTGCCTCCCTCCACAAGCACTGGGGACGTCCTGTCACCTTCTACAGCTGCTGGCATTCAACAGGGCTTGAGGGCCAGTGTCCCTAGCCACAAGGTCTGGGCAGCTGCTACAGGGCAGAGCCTTGGCTGCTCCCAGGCCAGATGGTTGCCCTGAGTCTGGACACGCTCTGTCCAAACCAGGGCCAACCTAACTGGGCTCCGTGGCAGCCTCCTGTTGTGCACCTGAACCACACTGGCCAACCCAGAGGTGCTAGAGCCAGAGGCTCCTCAGGCTCCGTGCACCAACTCAGCAGCCGGGGTCTGCCCCTCCTCCTGGAGTGGGCATGCAGGAGGAACCTGAACTCAGATTTTCCAAGCGGAGAGACACAGGGGCTTGTTTCCCACTGTCCCCTCTCCCACCCCCGGCCTGTCCCCGGCTGGACAGACCTCCTGGATCCTGCAGGATCAGCTCTGCATTCCAGCAGCCAGGTAGGACAGGCAAGAGGCCCCACTGGGGAGGATTAGCATATCACCAACCCACCAGGCATTTGTGGAACATTCATTCTGTGACTGGCCAAAGACACAACAGTGAACAACACAGCAGCCATAGTCCTGACAGCAGGGTACACACCTGGCCTGACCACTGACCAGACTCCCTGCAAGCCAGTCAGGCAAAGAGACTGGGTCACGGGATGGGGTGGCGGTTCAGGGAGACCACCCTGGCTAAGGAGGTGGCCCTCAGTTGGGGACAGGAATGAAGAGGAGACAGTGGGAGGCTCTTTGGGGAACATTGCAGAATGCATATGACTGATAATAACAAGGGCCCTAGACACTGGTGTGTACCAGGCCCCGCTTTGAATGTTCACAGTCTCAGGATTTTCTCAGAGTCCATTTTCCTCATCTGGGCCTGCTCAGCAAGGGACAGACCTGAGGCCCCAGGTCATGCCCAGGGCTGACAGGGGCAGGGGCAGACAGGGCTCCATGCCACACAGGCTCAGAGGTGGCATCAGGCCATCATCTAGAACTCTCTGGGCATCTGAAATAGAGAGGACTCAAGTGAGAGCAGGTCCCAGCTGCCTCTTGGCTGTCTTAGTGTCTGAGTGCCACATGACTCTAGGTACTGAGCTCCAGTGGTCAGATTTAGGATAAGCATACAAACATCCAGTCAGCTTTGCATTTCAGATAAACAAGGAATCTTTTTCAGTATGACGATGTTTTTCCTTCTGTAGACTCTTCCTCCTCCCCTCCCCATACCTTTTTTTTTTTGGTCACTTGTTGGGGCTTGAACTAAGAGCCTGGGTGCTGTCCCTGAGCGCTTTTGCCACTTTGAGATATAGCTCCACTTTGTTTTGAAGTGATTAATTGAAAATAAGAATCTCACCAGGACTTTTCTATCCGGGCTGGCTTCAAAGCATGATCCACAGATCTCAGCCTCCTGAGTGCCTAGGATTACAGGCCTGAGCCGCTGGCTCCTGGCTCAATCCTGCTTTTTTGCTGATTCTGGAGATGTTATCAAGCAAACTTTTCTGCCTGGCCTAGTCTCAAATCAGGATCCTCTAGGTTTCAGTCTCGAGTAGCTAGGGTTACAGGCCTGAGCATCAGTACCCAAGGTCCTCCTGTAATCTTCACAGCCAGGGTGAGCTCCAGGTCTTGGCAGCGGCTCAGGCTTGCACACAGGACCCCTGAGGTCTCTCTTGTGCCACAGGAGTTCCCCACCTGGCAACTGAACGCCCCCAGTACCCGAGAAGGAAGGCTCCGGGCCCTGCCCTCTGCTTTCCCAGGTTCCTTTCTGCCCATTCACCTAGATACCGGTCCTTTCCTCCAGCCCTGACCCACCCTGCCACCCCCAGCAGTTTTGGCTGTGCAGGTCTCCGTGTCCTGCATCCATGCCCGAGGAAAGCCAGAATGGAAACCTGACCCGGTGACCCTGGCCATCTTACCTCCCCTCCCTCACCAAAAGGTATGAAAATGAGAGTGCCTGTAGCTGGGGGGGGGGGGCTGACTTCAGCCCACTGCTCTGCTGTGGTCTGGGGGTTTCCTTCCTCCAGAAGAGCTGAGTCCTCTCAGCCCTCAGGACGGCCCTGGCCTGTGTCCCCATGCCCAGGTGCTTGCCCCGGCCTCTCTGGGGCGCCCAGGCCGCCCGGGTGCCCTCCGCGGCCCAGCGGGGTCCCCCGTGCGGGACTCGCCGAGCTCCAGGGCGGGAAGAGGGCCCCAGCGAGCCGGGCGGGCGTCGGGGAAGCCGGGCGCCTTCCTCCGGAGGCCCGCCCCGCCCCGGGCGCCGCGCCCGGCCCCGGCCCCGGCCCGTCCGCCTTCCAGGCGGTCCCGACGGCGCCCTCCTCGGGACGGCCCGGGGCCGGCAGCAAGCGCGAGCCGCGAGCGGAGTCCGGCCGGCGCCGCGGGGACCCCGGGGGCGCGGGGCCCCGGGGGGGGGGGGGCGGACGACAAGTATCGCGAGAGCCCCCACCCTGTCCCCGGACCGGCAGGGGCGGCGGGGTGACCTCAGCGGATCCGCGCTCCGGGACGCGGCCCGGGCCCGCCCCCTCCGGGGCGCGATCGGGGCGGGGCGAGCGGCGGCCCGGCCGGCGACTTCCAGCGCGCCCCGCCCGACGCCGTCCGGGTCGCCGCGCCTCCCGCCGGGCCGCGCCTCGGGCAGCCGAGCGCGCGGGGCCGGCCCGGGAGGGCGCGCGGCGCGGGGCGCGGAGGTGAGCGCGGGGCGCCGGGGAGGGAGCGGGGGCGGCGGGGGCGGGGAGGCGGCGGGGACGAGCGCGCGGGGCGGCGCGGGGGGCGGACTCCCGGCTCCGCCCGCCCCGCCAGCCGCTCCCCGCGGCCGCGCTGCCTTAAATGGGGCCGGCGGCGGGCGACGGCGGGCGGGCGTCGGGGGGCGCGCGGGCGCCCGGGGCCGAGGTCCGCGGGCCGGCCGGGCCGCGCGGCGTCTCCGCCCCCCGGGCCCCGCCCCCGGCGGCGCGGCTCTGTTTACTTTCGGTCGAGTTTTTCCTGCCGGGGCGGCAGGTGCCGGGCGGGCGGCGCGCGGCTCCGCGTCCGCCCCGGCCGGGCTGACCCGCGCGGTTGTGCCCAGGTGATGCGGCGCGCGGCGGCATGGAGTTCCCGGGGCACGGGCGGCGGCTGCTGGCGCGGCTGAGGCGGCAGCGCGCCCTGGGCCTGCTGTGCGACTGCACCGTGCTGGTGGGCGCCGCGCGCTTCCCCGCGCACCGCGCCGTGCTGGCCGCCTGCAGCGTCTACTTCCACCTCTTCTACCGCCACCGGCCCGGCCGCCGCACCGTGCGGCTCGACGGCCACATCGTCACGGCGCCCGCCTTCGGCCGCCTGCTGGACTTCATGTACGAGGGCCGGCTGGACCTGCGCAGCCTGCCGCTGGAGGACGTGCTGGCCGCCGCCAGCTACCTGCACATGTACGACGTCGTCCGGGTCTGCAAGGGCCGGCTGCGGGAGGACGCCCGGGGCCCGCCGCCCGCGCCGCCCGGCCGGCCCGCCGCCCCCTGCCCGGCCGCCCGCAAAGCCGAGCTCCCGCCCGCAGGGGTCCGGACCGCCCTGGCTCTGCGGGCCTCGGGGCCTCCTCCGCGGCAGAGCCCTGGAGAGTCGTCCGGGGCCCTGGACCTGTCCTTGAAGCCCGGCCCTAGACCAGAGCCCGGCAACCGGCCCCGCCCGGGACCGGAGCCCGGCCCCCAGCCCTGTGTCCGCAGCCGGGGGCAGCCAGGGGCCCCGCCGCCAATGAAAGAGGAGCCAGACTCGACGTCTGAACGGGAGGATAACGGCACCCCCCGGGGCCCCCCAGTCTGTGTCCCTGCCGCGCGGGCCGCGGACGCCCAGTCGCTGCCCGTCTGTGAAGCTGGCAACCAGCAGCTGGGGCTAGACGCAGAGCCTGCGGCGGGCGTGGAGGAGGTGGGTCCCCGCGGGCACCTCTGCATCTGCCCGCTGTGCTGCAAGCTGTTTCCCAGCGCCCACGCCCTGCAGCTGCATCTCAGTGCCCACTTCCGAGAACGGGACGGGGCCCGGGCCCGGCCGGCTCCCGATGGCACCGTGCCCACGTGCCCTCTCTGCAGCAAGACCTTCTCCTGCACGTACACGCTGAAGAGGCACGAGCGGACGCACTCGGGGGAGAAGCCCTACACGTGTGTGCAGTGCGGCAAGGCCTTCCAGTACTCGCACAACCTGAGCCGGCACGCCGTGGTGCACACGCGTGAGAAGCCGCACGCCTGCCGCTGGTGCGAGCGCCGGTTCACGCAGTCCGGGGACCTGTACCGCCACGTCCGCAAGTTCCACTACGGCCTGGTCAAGTCCCTGCTGCTGTGATGGTCCCCTGCATGCCTGGGGCTGGGGCTGGGCTGGGGGAGGGAAGGGCAGGCCCTCATGGTGGAACCATGCATGGAAGAGGAAGTTTGGGTAGACAGAAGCCCCCAAGGCTGGATGGCTCCAAGTGTCCACCTGAAAATTCCTGCTGCTGCTGCTGCTGCTGCTGCTGCTGCTTGGGATGAGCCCAAACTGGTGACTTCTCTGCCTCCCCTGTGCCAGGTTGTGCCCTGCCTAGGCTAGAAGAAAACTTCCTCAGTGTCCCTTCCTGCCAAGTCCCCAGGGTGTGTGTGTGTGTGTGTGCACGCACTTGGGTTCAGGCATCCTCCGTGTGAGGTGGGACTTCCCCGGCTGCCCCTCTGATGCGCTTGGCGTCTTTGTGAGTTTGGTGTCACCACAGGAAAGTTGGCGGTGAGCAGCCAACAAGGCGTTGTGAAGGAGTGTCTCTCGGTGGGTAGCAGCAGGAAGCCTGCTCGGGAGGGCTGGGGCACCATAAGACCCAGCAGGGGTCCAGGAGGCATGGCTGGCATCACGGGGCACAGCCTAGCAGGACCCCAGGGCAGCATGAAGATGACCGGCTAGAGCCAGTGGCCCTGGAGTTTATTGGTGGGTGGAAAGTGAATCTTGATGCACTAACTTTGTACAGAAGATTGAGACCTGAGAACCAGGTTCTCTTCAAAGACCTCGGAGGTTGGCAGGTGACTGCTTGTGTGGATGGATGGCAGCCTGATTACGACATCCAGGGTGCTTCTAAGGAGGCAAAAAAATGAGTCGCTGCTATGAGCTGAGCTCTGGGTGCGGGAGGCTGCCGGACCCCTGCGGTACCCCAGGGGCTCCAGGGCATCTAAACAGTGCTGAGAATATGAGTCAGGGCCTCGCTAAGCAGGGCAGCCTCTGGCCTCCGGGGTCGGGCATGGCTTGTGGAAGTGGGGGGGGGTAGACCACCCAGGCCAGAGCCATGGCTCCCGCCTTTCTCTGCAGCCTCGGGCGGCACGAGGAGGACACGCCGCTACCTTGGCAGTGGTCGGCTCACCCACTCTCTAAGCAAGTCTCACTGCAGAAGTTCAGTGGTTGGGGGGAAGCATGGGGAGCCCCAGCCCCCTGGAGGTCACCAGGTAGCAGAGTTGCCTGGATGCCCGTGGTCCCCAGACCTTGCCCAAGTGGCACTGAGGGTGGAGCCAGCCAGATAAGTCTTTATCCCTCTTCCTGATAAGCTTGATGTGTTCATCTCACCTGCCTGGCTCAGAGGAAGTGGCCGCTGGCCTCTCCCTGATTTGGCCAGATCCCGGGTCACCTCCCTGCAGGCTCTGGCCTCTGCTGTTGGGCCTGTAGCTAGCCTGGAAGCCAGTTCCTCTCAGTGGTGCTTGGAGGCTGCAGGCCAGAGAGCGGAGGACAGGGGTAGGGGGAGCTCCTGCTTCTGAGTGTCCGGTTCCTGACCTCAGGACCAGAGTTTGCACTCTGAGCCATGTGCTCCCGGAGCAGTGGCATTTGTCTGTCAGTCTGTCTGTCTGTCTCCTAGCCCATGATTAGGCCTGCAGCCCTGCAGGTTAGCAACTCCAGCACTGCCCACAGGGGGCCCAGTGCTACTGCGTATCTGGTTTCTGGGTGCTTGGGGCTGGGGGGAGGCAGACGCCAAACCTGGATATAATGAACACTGGACTCCTTGTCTTCTGGGTTGTCACTGTGAAGCTAATGTAAAGAGACGCAATCAATTTTAACATTGTGCCCGGCACGGTTCAGGTGAAATGCACACAGCTATGTCTGAGACACTGTCTGTGGGAGAGCAGAGGAAGGGGTACGAGCCCAGGTCCAGGTGTGGCTGCTGCGTAGGTCTCCAGGGCCCCTGCTTCTCTGCCCCAGGAAGGGGACCCAGGCGGGAGAGGGCTCTTCCTGCCTGGCGCTTGGCTGGAAATTCGTTTGCATGGCCAGCCTGTGCCACCCTTAGCAATGTGCGCTGTCTTCCTGTCTCCACACTGGCTGCATGACGGCAGAGTAATAAAGCCAGCACAGGTGGACACGGCTATGGTTATTCTGGGCACAGGAGGGGCTGGAAGGGGAGCCCTGCAGGGCTGGGTGACAGAGGTGGCATGGTGCACTTGGCTCTGCCCTGCACGAAGTGCTCCTGCCCCATGGGAGGGTGCACCCCCTTTCCCTGGTCGGGGGGGGAGGTGGCCTGGGTGAGGGAGGGGCTGGACCTGAGCCGTTCTGTCCTGCATCTGCAGTCTGTCCGCCCCTCCCTGTCCCTGTCTTTGGCCTCCTCCCACCTCACTGAGACCTTCCACAGATTGACTGGGCCCCAGAGGCTGTGTGTCCGCCACCAGCCCCCCCGTGGAGAGCCGAGTGCGGCACTGCCCTCTTAGGGGTTAGGTGGGAGGCAGAGTTTCCTAGAGCCGTGGTGAGCCCTCTCGGGGGCAGGCCCTGGGCGACGGCCTCGGTGTCTGCCATCTACCCAGGCCAGATGTCCACTCTACTGGAGAGAAGCCGGGGCAATGCTGGGCCTCGAGGTTAGACAGCTGGTACCAGAAGGCCCTGCCAGTGCCCGGGCCAGTGGGTCCCCAGCCTTCCTCCCACCAAGCCTGTCCTGTCCTGCAGGAGGCCCTGTCATGTTCCCAGTTAGGCCCATGAGTCACCAGGGCCTTCCCAGCCTGGCAGGAGGAGGCTGTTACCATGACAACACAGAAGAAGGCCCGCCTCAGGTCCCCTTGGAGAGGGGGCTTCCCGGGACCCTTCCAGCCTCTTTCTTGGGCAGCATTGCCTTCCCGGCCCTCACTGGAGCCCACCTCGCTTGTCCTGCTTATGCCTCTGGTAAACTGAGGTAGGTGAAGAGCAGTTGGCGGCCAGTTGGGAACTTCTTTTCCTGCCGTTTGCACACTGGGACCCAGAGTCAGGGGCCTCAGGCCACCTTGTGAGAGCAGCTCTGCGGGCAGCAAGGACAAAGAGAGGTCCAGAGAGCTCGACAACGCAGCATAGATGGCGCCAGGCCATGCCGCTCACGGTGAACACTGGGGTGGGGCTCTGGACGGGGTGAGGTGAGTGGATGTGGGCCTGAGCAAGCTGCCAGGCGGGCGCAGGAGAGACCAGACGACCAGACTCCCCCGACCCCCTTCCCAGCCCTGGCCATGGAGCTGCCCAGTTGAATAGCCTTCCCAGACCAGAATATTTTGAAAGACTCCCCCAAAGAACTTAGGACAGATGGTGCAGGTGTGTCTCACACTTGAACCTCCCAAGTATTGCTCCATAACTGAGCTTCCATAGCTTCTCTCTTCCCAACTTTAGGCCCAAATTCTTTTAGCCATACAAACTACATTGTCACAGCCATGGTCTTCAGTACAAAGACCCCAACATCCACCCATCGCCTGAATAACTACCTCCACTACCTGTCCCTCCACACCTCCATCTGTCCTGCAAACCACATGTCTATCACTTCCTCTACCTCCATCACCACTTCCGCCTCCAACACTACTTCCATCTCCCCTCACTACCTCCACCTCTGTCATCACCTCCACTTCCAAAACCCCCTTCACCTCTGCCTCCACTCCATCACCACCTCCACCCATCTCTATACCTCCATCCCATCTCTACCTCCACCTCCATCACCACCTCCACCCATCTCTATACCTCCATCACCACCTCCACCCATCTCTACCTCCACCTCCATCACCACCTCCACCCATCTCTATACCTCCATCACCACCTCCATCCCATCTCTACCTCCATCACCACCTCCACCCCATCTCTACCTCCACCTCCATCACCACCTCCACCCATCTCTATACCTCCATCACCACCTCCACCCATCTCTACCTCCACCTCCATCACCACCTCCACCCATCTCCACCTCCATCCCATCTCTATACCTCCACCCATCTCTATCTCCACCTCCATCACCACCTCCACCCCATCTCTACCTCCACCTCCATCACCACCTCCACCTCCATCACCACCTCCACCCCATCTCTACCTCCACCTCCATCACCACCTCCACCCCATCTCTACCTCCACCTCCATCACCACCTCCACCCCATCTCTATACCTCCATCACCACCTCCACCCATCTCTATGCCTCCACCCATCTCTACCTCCACCTCCATCACCACCTCCACCCATCTCTACCTCCACCTCCATCACCACCTCCACCCATCACCACCTCCACCTCCATCACCACCTCCACCCATCTCTATACTTCCATCACCACCTCCACCCATCTCTACCTCCACCTCCATCACCACCTCCACCCATCTCTACCTCCACCTCCATCACCTCCACCATCACTACTACCTCCATCACCACCTCCACCTCCATCACCTCCTCACTTCCGCCACCTCCGCCATCACCACTTCTAACTCCTTCAGTCTTGTCCCTGCCTCCATCACCACCCTCCCACAATCCCTGTCCCCTTCTGTAGCGACCATTGCCTCGGCCACCTTTCCTGCCACGCCTCCTTGCCTCTATGGGCAACTCCTGACTCTGGGGCGGCTTCTAGGGTAAGGAGGTGGCTTTAATGGTTAGTATGCTGAGAATTGCCCAGACCAAGGGCTCCATTCTCCTCCGAGTATGTGTACTTCCTTCTGCCTTCCAGCTTTCAGTTCCTCCATCTCTCTCTCCTCCTCCACCACCACTCCTGGCACAGAAGACAGCAGATCTGTATGGTCCTATTACGGGCCTGTGTCTCTCCTAAGCATGTTCCATGGAGAGAGGCTCTCTCAGCCTCCCATGGCATAGGCCCTGCTGATCCTGCCCATCAGCCACCTGTCCTGTCCTGTCTTAGGACGCCTTATTGCTTCCTCTCCTCTACCGCAGTGTTCACACATCTCAGATGAAATAAAGATTCCCACCCCTGGAAGGGTGAGTGCTGGGATGCCTGGGAGCAGAGACCTAGGCCTGCACTGCTTCTCAGCCAGGCTCTGTTCCTTGAGCCCTTGTTATGTGCCAACTCCATCAAACCAAAGCTCTGAATGCATGCCATCACATGTGTCCCCCTCCCCATACTACATACAGTAAAGAAGGGCAAGACCAGTCCACGTGCAGAGGCTGTGGTGCCAGGGCGGTGTGGTTGGACTGGGCTCCCTGGATAGCCATGATAAGCCAAGATAAATTCTGGGGAAATAGGCATGCTTTAAAGTGATGAGGAAGAGGCACTGAGCGGGCAAGAGCCAGCAGCCAGGGGGCCAGCCGGAGGAGACCGCAGCATTGGGCCGGAGTTGATGTGGGGCTCGGAGAGCACTGTGTGCCCACTCCCTTGCCAGATGTCCCCGGCAGAGCTTCCCGAGCTGCCGCCTGGCCTTCTAAAGCGTAACAGATCAGGGTGTTAGTGCCAAGTCACCTTTTTAGAGCCACGGAGCTCAGAACTCTTCAGATCTGAACAGCCCTGTAAACGCTGAGGAGGCCCCTGTAGAAAAGCACGGAACCCATCTAGAGGAAACACAGGAGCAGGGTGGCAGGCATGGCTCACGCGGCAGCAGGTCTTCCTAGCAAGTGGAAGGCCGAGAGATCCAAAGCCAGTACTACCAAATAAACCACAGGAACTTCATTCAACAGGAGGTGAGAGGAAAGCGTGCACGTGCATGCGCGCACACACACACACACACACACACACACACACACGGCACAGCCTCCTGCCCACTATCCCACCATACCTCCATGCCTCCTTAGAGCCTAGACTGTGACCGTGTTCCCCACCCTCCCAGGGCAGCCCTTGAATACATCTGCTTTCCCTCCCAGGCAGCCCTGCTCGGGGGGCAGCAGTAGCTCTGTGAAGGGCTGGACACTGGTCAGCATGCCGTGAAGAGCGGCACACGCTGCGGAGATGCCATCATGCTCTGTTGGGTAACGTGCGCTGTTCTGTAACACATGGTGTTTGATGCGCTCAGCAAGGCCAGGCAGGGCCGTGGCCTTGGCATTGCCGTGAAGAACGGATGCTAGCATTTTCTTGTGTTTGTTTCATTTTGTGGGTTTTTTTTTTTTTTTTTTTTTGAGACTGGGTCATTTCATGTAGCCTGGGCTGGTCTGGAACAAGAGACCCTCTCTGCTTGACCCTCCAGGTCCTGGGATTGCAGATGTGCACACCAGTACCAGCAATTTCTAACAAACTTAAATATGCACCTGTTATTGGACAATTCCATTGAGGGGCATTACTCAAGAACTACAATGAGCACCCACAAAGACTTCCCGCCAAGTGTGCGGTAGCTTTAGCTGTTGCTGTCAACGAGCGGATCTCCACTCAAGTGCCTGGCTGCAGGAGAATGGTACCCTAACTGTAGAGTGGTCACATAGTGGAAAGTTGTGCAGCGCTGAGAGCAGCCGGCCACACGGAGCAGGGGAGCCCTCCCCGCAGCGGGGAGGTGGCCCTGTGGACAATGTGACTGTGCTGTTGGTTCTGTCAGGCACTACACAGGGGGCTGGTCGGTGGGGACCACAGGTCTCAGGGTCGAGTATGAGCCCCCTCGGTAGGAGACAGCAACTCCTGGGTTGATGGACATTTTTAGATTTTTATAGGAGTGACATAAGTAGACCATTTGTCGATTTTTCTAGTTTTTACATTTCAGCCGCGTGCTGGTGGCTCACGCCTGTCATTTTAGCTACTGAGGAGGCTGAGATCTGAGGATTATGGTTTGGAGCCAGCCTGGGCAGAAAAATCCCTGTGAGATTTTTATCTTGAATTAACCACTCAAAAACTGGAAGCAGTGCTATGGCTCAAAGTGGTAGAGAGCTAGCCTTGAGCACAGGAGCTCAAGGACAGTGCCCAGGCCCTCGTTCAAGCCTCACAACCACCAAAACACACAAAAACCCAAAACAAAACCACCACTAAAAGTAGTCATGACGAGGGCTGGGCGCAGCTCTCCGCACACACAGCTCCGCGGAACAGAAGCTTCTCAAGTCAGTGATGGGGTGGGGAGCTTACTGTACTCAAAACTTTTTGGTAAAATGTGAAGTTTTCTGTCACAAAATATTTAGAGGAAAAAGCACACAGATGTTCTTTTGTATCAGACTGGCAAAGATAAATCTCTGTCTTGGTTAGATTGTCTGGTATAACAAAATCCCACAGACCGAAGGATGGAAAGCCTAGGACCTGGGAACCATGGCTTCAGCTTCTGGAGCTGGGACTTGGCAACCCCATAGAGCAGGGAGCAAGTCATGAGGCTTGAACTTGGGGCCTGGGCACTAGATTGAGCCACAACACCACTTCTGGTTTTCTGGTGGTTTATTGGAGATAAGAGTCTCACAGGGGCTGGGAAGGTGGCTCAGTGGTAGAGCACTTGCCTTGCATGCATGAGGCCCTGGGTTCGATTCCTCAGCACCACATAAGCAGAAAAAGAAAAAAGCCGGAAGTGGCACTGTGGCTCAATTAATAGAGCACTAGCCTTGAGCTGAAGCGCTGAGGAACAGCGCCCAGGCCCAGAGTTCAGGCCCACGACCGGACCCTCCCCCCCCCAAAAAAAAAAAATCTCACGGACTTTCCTGCCTGGGCTGGCATTGAACCGAGATCCTCAGATCTCAGCCACCTGAGTAGCTAGGATTACAGGTGTGAGCCACCACACACTTTCTCTCTTTTTCCTTCTTTCAGGACCTTGTGCATACTAAGGGTGCACTCTACCACTGCACCACACCCCAGCCATTTTCTCATTGACATAGGGTCATGTCCTGTCTCTGTCTCCTGAGCTGGGATTACAGGTGTGCAGCACCACATCTGGCTTCTTTCTTCTAAGGACATCAATTCCATTGTAAGAACTCCATCCACATGACCTCATCTAAATTCTGTCACATCCCCCAGAGCCCCTTCTCCAATTACCACCATGTTGGGGGTTAGACATCACATATATTTGGGGGGACACAAACATCCTGACCTCAACTTTGAAGCATACTTTATTAGCAAGCCTTTGGGACTTTGTGCTCTCTTACTGGTAATGTCTATGATTGGGACACCTCTAGCCAGGAGCTTGGTCACTGCTATCCACAGTACAGGTACACAAACATTTTGACGCAGCAGTTGTAGGAATTGGACCTATAAACACACACACAAGTGTGAAGAGTATGTGAGAGCGCACTGTTCAAAACAGCAAAACACTGAAAGGGGCTCAACTGTCCCTAGTGAAGAATGCCATATAAATCAAGGCCCAGCTGAGGAATGAAGGAATACACCACTGCATTGGTGTGGGATGCTTTCCAAAAACACTGAGTTGCAACATGGAAAATGCTATTGTATGTGAAAACGATGCAAATCCTATGTTGATGTGTGTATAAAATACCCGTGGGCAGGTACCAAGGACATTTTGGTCACTACAGGGAGGGCAGTGGTGACTCAAAGACACTTCTGCACCTCGTTACCAAGAATCGCCAATTCAGTAGACTAGATTAAAAGTTAGAACAAAGTCCTATAGCCCTTACATCTTTCACTTTTCGGGTTTTTGTTTTGCCAGTCCTGAGGCTTAGACTCAAGGCCTGGGCTCTGTTCCTAAGCCACTCTGCTCAAGGCTAGCGCTCTACCACTTGAGCCACAGCACCACTTCTGGCTTTTCTGTTTACGTGGTGCAGAGGAATCAAACCCAGGGTTTCATGCATGCAAGGCAGCAAGCACTCTACCACTGAGCCACCTTCCCAGCCCTACTTTTCAGTTCTTGCCAGCAAGACTTCTCCTAAGGCTGGCCACTTCTGTATGCTTCAGATTTCCTCTTTCCTTGATGATTATAACCTTTACTTCTTATGATCAGAAGACAGACATGGGGCTAGAATCAGCTCTCTCTCAACACAGGGCTACAGAAATGAACAGTTTCCCCAAGCTGTGTTCCTTGCTTGGCGTGCAGCCCATTCTGACGCCCTGCCTTCAGGTGACTACTACAACCAGTCTCTTATGTTCCCCAGTGGTTTTTCTTTTTGGCCGCCTGCTTGTTTTCACCCCCAAAGCAGCACGCCAGACCTGCTGCCTGCATCTTCCTCTTCTCGCTTCAAGGCGGTTGTACCTCTCCAGGTGAGTGCATCCACACCCTGCATCCCTGTACTGCGGCTTCACAGACGGGTGGCACTGCTGTGCCTCCAATCTTCCTGGGATGATTTGGGCTGCATGCCTCCGCAGTTCTGGTACTGAAACCATTGTAGCAAGGAGCACTGAACACTACCATGTACACACAAGTATTCAGGCAGCAGGAGCAGGACTGTGGGACCCACAGCTGACTGGCCCCTCACGAGGGGCTGAACCACCTTGAGTCCCTATTCCAGCTCCACATCTTAGTGTCTGGTTCCTTGCCATCTTACCTGTTACCAAACTTACAAGTTTTTCAACATCCAATGGGTGACAAAACAGAATCTTGATCTAACTTCAGTTCATGTTTTTCTGATTAAGAGGTTCTTTCTGGTTTGTGGTTGTTTTTATTATGCTCAGGCTGACTATGTCTGTCCTTTGCCCATTCCCTATGGAACAGACCACTCTGATGTTAAAAGAATTCAACTTTGCCGGGCGCTGGTGGCTCACACCTGTCATCCTAGCTACTCAGGAGGCTGAGATCTGAGGATGGTAGTTCAAAGCCAGCCCGGGCAGGAAACTCCGTAAGACTCTTATCTCCAATAAGCCACTAGGAAACTGGAAGTGGCGCTTGTGGCTCAAGTGGTAGAGCGCTCGCCTTGAGCTGAAGAGCTGAGGGACAGCGCCCAGGCCCAGAGTTCAGGCCCCATGACCGACCAAAAAAAAAAAAAGAATTCAACTGCCAGTGCTGGTGTACTCTTAGATTTCAGTTTGAGGCCAACAGGGCAAAAACATTCAAAAGACACCCCTTCTCAACCAATAGCTGGATGAGGCGGCACACATCGGACATCTTAGTTCAGACACACCCGGCAGGGAGCTAGACCCTATGTCCAACGAAACCGCTACAAAAGGGCCGGAAAGAAGAGCAGCGGCTTCGCCAACAAGGTGAGCTCGAGCCCCAGAGCCACCAAAAGAGACCCAACGTGTGTGTGCGTACGTGCGTGCGTGCGCGTGTGTGCGCGCGCGTGTGTGTGCGTACGTGCGTGTGTGTGCATACGTGCGTGTGTGTGCGTACGTGCGTGTGTGTACGCGTGTGCGCGCGCGCGTGTGTGCGTACGTGCGTGTGTGCGCGCGCGTGTGTGCACGTGTGTGCGCGTACGCGTGTGTGCGCGCGCGCACGCGTGTGTGCGTACGTGCGTGTGTGTGCTTACGCGCGTGTGTGTACGCGTGTGCGCGCGCGTGTGTACGCGTGTGTGCGCGCGTGTGTGTGCGTACGTGCGCGTGTGTGTATGCGTGTGTGCGTACGTGCGCGTGTGTGCACGCGTGTGTGCGCGCGCACACTTCTTTTCCATTCGCATCTCATCCCTCCCTCGCAGTGCAGAGGCCCGGTCAGCTGAGCGGCCCGCGGGCCGCCGCCCCCTCCGCGGCCGCCGCCCCCTCCGCGCCCGGCCAGGCTGGACACGCTCTCCCGTCCGGCTTCGTGGCCGTGGCTGCCGTCGGTCTCCGGGGGCCCTCTGCCCCCGCTCCTGTTCTTCCCTCTCCCCGCGCTGCCCGCCACGGCTGCCCTGCCCCCCTCCGCTCCCCCGGCCTCCAGGGCGCGCGCCGGGCGGCCGGGCACACGGCCGGACCACGGGGCGGCCGCGCGCGCGCACGCACGCACGCACGCGCACGCGCCTCCTGCCTGCGCTGACAACCCGCTCTCCCAACTGGGTCTCTCGGCACGGCACCCCCGTCCGCCCCGCCCTTCCCCGCTGCCACCGCCCCGGCCGGCCGCCCCGCGGGACCCCCCCCCCCTCCCACCCCCGGTCGGGACGCGGCGGAGACAGCCGGAAGCTGAGTCGGCGACGCCCCCGGAGCCGGAAGGCCGCGCGCGCCCGGCTGCGCGTGCGCAGTCCCTTGGCGCAGGCGACCGCGCGCCGCAGTCACGTGGGAGCCTGGGCGGTGTCGCGTCAGTAGGCGCCGGGCGGAAGCGCGAGCCTCCCGGAAGTGAGGTTCCGCTCGGGCTTCCTCCCGGCAGCCGCGCCCCACGTGGGCGAAACTGTGGGGATCTGGTCCTCCTTTTTCCTTTCGGACGGCGCTAGGGTTTGAGCTGCAGGCCTCGCGCTTGGTAGCGGGGGTGGGGGAAGGGCCCCTCCATCGACCCCGCGGCCCCATCCCAGCGCTTCGTGCGCGCGCGCGCCCGCGTGTCCTGCGCCCTGAACGGCGGCCTGGCGCGGTCCCTCCGCTTCTCGGGTCCAGGCGAGCCGCAGCGCCACTTCCGGCTTTCTGGTGGTTCTCACGGAGTCTCACGGAGTTGGCTGCCCGGCTGGCTTTGAAGCGCGATCCTCAGATCTCGCTGGGATGACAGGCGTGAGCCACCGGCGCCCGGCCAAAATGATGGCGAATGAGGACCGGCGCCCGGAAGTGGGCCTGTAAACTTTCATTTACTGCTCGCCCCCTCTTGTTTATCTTGCGGGCGTTGGGGCCACCCCCGTGACGGCAGAGCTGGGGCACCGCCGGAAGCTGCGGGAGGCTGGCCTGGGGGTGCGCGCTTGGCAGGTGCGGGAAGCCCGTGTACTGATGGCGTCTGCTGGAAGATGCTTTGCGCGAGCCTCACCCCGCCGCTGCGCTCAGGCTCCTCTGACACCTCCTGGTGAGCGCTGGCCACATTGTCTGGTGCTTGCTCAACGTGCACTTGCAGGACGGGGTGCTCTGGGACCGACCCTCAGCACTGCCTAGAGCAGCTTGCTGTAGAGCACTTTCAAGCCCAGGCCTGGAGAGAGAACCCTGCCATCAGCCACACTGGAACCACCTTGGAAAAGTGGTTTTTGTTGTTGTTGTTTTTGCCAGTCCTGGAGCTGGAACTCAGGAGCTGGGTACCGTCCCCGAGCTTCTTTTGCTTTTCTGTGTATGTGGTACTGAGGACTCGAACCCAGGGCTTCATGCATGCTAGGCAAGCACTGTACCATTAAGCCACATTCCCAGCCCCCAGTACATTTTTTTAAAAAGAGCATTGTTGTGTCCTCACTGGGAGTGTTTTGGTATACATTGGGGAATCCTCCCAACATCGTTCTCTAGTCCACTGCCAACATGAAAAACTTCCTACAGGTTGACTTTTCCATCCCATAGCTGCTTGCCAGCTTGTCCCTAGGCCTTCTAAAAAGCAAGTTAAATCATGTCACTTGTTCGCTTAAAACCTCTTCTGAGCTGGTACTCTAGGTTAAGTGGTAGCATATGCCTAGCAAAATTAAGGCTCTGGATCCAGTATCCAAAACAGTTAAATAAAAGCTACAAAAAAAATCTGTGAAAGGATAGATGGATGAGTAAATGGATGGAGAGTCTTAAGTGTATGAGTGGTTGGGTGAATGGGTAGATGGAAGGATTGGTAAGTGGATGAATGGGAAGGTGGATGGTTGGATAGATGAATGGATAGGTACATGGATGGGTAGATGGTGAATGGGTAGATGGGTGGATGAATGGATAGGTAGGTGGATGGATGGGTAGATGGATGAGTGGTTGGGTGGATGGATGGATAGATAGGTGGATGGATGAATGGGTCGAGTGGGTGGGTGGATGGTAAGATGGGTGGGTGAATGGATTCTGAAAGAATAATGTATCAATTAGAAACACTTTGGGCTTCATATAGCAGAAACTCCCAACAGCTGCATCTGTGGCTGGTGGTAGCTTGGCACCTTTCCTGTGGCTTTTCCCTCATTATCGAGAGAGATGTCACAGTTCCTGTGGTCGTGTTGTGTTTAGGCTGGAAGGGGGAAACGATGGCAACAGGTCTGCCTGTCCAATGGAAACAAACTTCCCAGTGGTTCCTCAGCAGGCTTTCACACGCTGCACACCAGCCAGAGCAAAGTCAATGGATGGGTGATGGCAGAGGCCACCGCCCAGCCAGGCCATGATGATTTACACCAGAGTTCTGGTCCCCTCCTCCTGGCTCAGCGGACCAGGCATGCAGGTTTCCTATTGCTGTTGGAACAACCACTGATACCTGGCCACACAGCCTGCCCACGCTGCCCAGTTCTAACGGCTGAGAGGGAAAGGCTGCAGGATGGACAGGAAGGTATGTCTTGAAGGCTGCAGGGGGAAATGGTGGGGGAAATTTCAGGAGGTCCTTGGGTCCCACGACTTCTGTCCTCTACGGCCGCCCAGTGCCCTTTGCTCCGACCTCCCACTCCCTTTAGCCGGTCCCTCCTCTCCCTCCTCGCTGCCCATCCTCCAGCCTGTCTTCCCTGTGTGTGTGCTTCCTGACCTCTGTGAGGTGAACAGCCGTGCCGTGCCGTGCCGCCTGCTCCCTCCATGGTGCTCTGCCTCACCACAGACCCAACTGGCCAGGGCCCGAGGGTCTCTAAAACTATGAGCTAAAATAAACTTAACCTCTCCTTAAGGTGATTATCTCAAGTATCTTGTTGGAATAACAGGAGACTGACTAATATGACTCCCATTAGACCACACCAGACAGTCAGCGGCTGTCCTGGGTGCCCAGCTGGTCCTGACCACAGCGGTCAGCCTCCCAGGGCATAGAGTAGCCTGGAGGCTGCAGGAGAGCCTGCAGCCATTGGATATTAAGTGGTGGCCAGGAAGTAGGCCCAGGTGGTGGTCAGACCCGTGGAGGACAGTGGTATCAGAGGAGTCAAAGCTATGTGCTGCAGCTCTGGGTGATATATACAGCTGTCCTGTGTGGGGTCTCAAGATGGGAGCTGACTTCCACACTGAGGTAACCATGGCCTCCACTCCCCAGGCCATGGGGAAGTGGGCAGGGAAGGAGGGCAGGCTGCAGAGCTGGGCAGAGCGGGGCGGTGACCCAGAGGATGATGACCGGGGCTGGGAGGAGCAGCCCCCACTGTGACAACTCCACCCTTCTGCTCACCGCAGCCTGGGAAGGCTGTGTGGCTCAGGAGCAGGCCTTGCGCTGTCCTGTTCAGGGTGCCCGGTGATGGCGGACCTCCTCCCTGTTTGGATCCACTCAGTCACTAGGGTGGCAGCCGGGATTGGAGGGACGGGGATTTAAAAATAGTTGGACTGGGCCAGGCACCGTGGCTCACGCCTGTCATCCTAGCTACTCATGAGGCTGCGATCTGAGGATCGCAGTTCAAAGCCAGCCCGGGCAGGAAAGTTCGTGAGGCTCTTATCTTCAATAAACCACCAGGAAACCGGAAGTGGCGCTGTGGCTCAAGTGGTAGAGCGCTCGCCTTGAGCTGAAGAGCTGAGGGACAGCGCCCAGGCCCAGAGTTCAAGCCCCACGACCGACCAAAACAGAAAACAAAACCAGCTGGACCGTTGGGATGCGAGCCCGTTCTGGATCCTGGCCACGGTCCCTCACAGGTGGAGGGGACTGGGCAGTGCGCGGCGCTCACCCCGGGGAGGACTGGGCGCCGACCATGGGGGCTGCAGGGAGGGCATTTCCACGGTCACGCTGAGAGGAAGGGACCCGCGTGGGGCTCGGGTGGCAGGTGGTCTGTCGCGTCCACGGAGAGCAGGCACGCATGCGTGCGGTGGGCGTGCCCCTCGCCAGCAGGCTGCGGCCCGGGCTCGCCCCTCCGGGCCCTGCGCGCAGGAAAAGCGGGGCCGTCGGTGCGCCTGGGAGCAGCTGGAGTTCGCAGGGGCCCGGGTCAGCCGGGTTAGCCCGAGCCTTCTCCCCGGCCCCGAGGGCTCGGCGTGCCCCGGCTGAGGGCTAGGAACACCCCACACGCAGCCCCCCTGGGCCCGGCTGGTCCGGGATGCCTGTGCCCCAGGGGCCCGCGGGTCTCTCCTTGCTTGGCCCCTGGGACTCCACCGTGACCCCGCCTGGTGGTGCCCGTCCACTAAGCCCCGCCCCCAAGATCCTCCCACTCGACACACCCCGCCCACCCGGCACCCCCTCCCACTCGGCAGTCCCGCCCACTCGACACGCCCCGCCCACCCGGCAGCCCCTCCCACTCGGCAGCCCCGCCCCCGCGTCCCGCCCCGTCCCCAGGCCCTCCTCCCGGGCTCTGCCTCTCCAGCACCCAGGGATCCGGATATGCCGTCCAGTCCCCGCTTCCCGGCATCTCCCTGCTCTCCCTGGGAGCGTAAGTGCACTCCATAGTATCAGCCTCCCCTGTGGGCTCTGAGGAGGACGCGCTGCCCGCTGCCCGGGCTCTGAGGAGGACGCACTGCCCGCTGCCCAGGCTCTGAGGAGGACGCGCGCTGCCCGCTCGGGCTCTGAGGAGGACGCGCGCTGCCCGCTCGGGCTCTGAGGAGGACGCGCGCTGTCTGCCCGGGCTCTGAGGAGGACGCGCTGCCCGCTGCCCGGGCTCTGAGGAGGACGCGCTGCCCGCCCGGGCTCTGAGGAGGACGCGCTGCCCGCCGCCCGGGCTCTGAGGAGGACGCGCGCTGCCCGCCCGGGCTCTGAGGAGGACGCGCGCTGCCCGCTGCTCGGGCTCTGAGGAGGACGCGCGCTGCCCGCCGCCCGGGCTCTGAGGAGGACGCGCTGCCCGCCGCCCGGGCTCTGAGGAGGACGCGCTGCCCGCTGCTCGGGCTCTGAGGAGGACGCGCTGCCCGCCCGGGCTCTGAGGAGGACGCGCTGCCCGCCGCCCGGGCTCTGAGGAGGACGCGCTGCCCGCTCGGGCTCTGAGGAGGACGCGCGCTGTCCGCCCGGGCTCTGAGGAGGACGCGCGCTGCCCGCCCGGGCTCTGAGGAGGACGCGCTGCCCGCCGCCCGGGCTCTGAGGAGGACGTGCTGCCCGCCCGGGCTCTGAGGAGGACGCGCTGCCCGCCCGGGCTCTGAGGAGGACGCGCTGCCCGCCGCCCGGGCTCTGAGGAGGACGCGCGCTGCCCGCCCGGGCTCTGAGGAGGACGCGCGCTGCCCGCTGCTCGGGCTCTGAGGAGGACGCGCGCTGCCCGCCCGGGCTCTGAGGAGGACGCGCTGCCCGCCCGGGCTCTGAGGAGGACGCGCTGCCCGCCCGGGCTCTGAGGAGGACGCGCTGCCCGCCCGGGCTCTGAGGAGGACGCGCTGCCCGCCCGGGCTCTGAGGAGGACGCGCTGCCCGCCCGGGCTCTGAGGAGGACGCGCGCTGTCTGCCCGGGCTCTGAGGAGGACGCGCTGCCCGCCCGGGCTCTGAGGAGGACGCGCTGCCCGCCCGGGCTCTGAGGAGGACGCGCTGCCCGCCCGGGCTCTGAGGAGGACGCGCTGCCCGCCGCCCGGGCTCTGAGGAGGACGCGCTGCCCGCCACCCGGGCTCTGAGGAGGACGCGCACTGCCCGCCCGGGCTCTGAGGAGGACGCGCGCTGCCCGCCCGGGCTCTGAGGAGGACGCGCTGCCCGCTGCTCGGGCTCTGAGGAGGACGTGCTGCCCGCCGCCCGGGCTCTGAGGAGGACGCGCTGCCCGCTCGGGCTCTGAGGAGGACGCGCGCTGTCTGCCCGGGCTCTGAGGAGGACGCGCTGCCCGCCCGGGCTCTGAGGAGGACGCGCTGCCCTCCGCCCGGGCTCTGAGGAGGACGCGCGCTGCCCGCCGCCCGGGCTCTGAGGAGGACGCGCGCTGCCCGCCCGGGCTCTGAGGAGGACGCGCTGCCTGCCCGGGCTCTGAGGAGGACGCGCTGCCTGCCGCCCGGGCTCTGAGGAGGACGCGCTGCCCGCCCGGGCTCTGAGGAGGACGCGCGCTGCCCGCCCGGGCTCTGAGGAGGACGCGCGCTGCCCGCCCGGGCTCTGAGGAGGACGCGCTGCCCACTGCCCGGGCTCTGAGGAGGACGCGCTGCCCGCCCGGGCTCTGAGGAGGACGTGCGCTGCCTGCTCGGGCTCTGAGGAGGACGCGCGCTGCCCGCCCGGGCTCTGAGGAGGACGCGCGCTGCCCGCCCGGGCTCTGAGGAGGACGCGCTGCCCGCCCGGGCTCTGAGGAGGACGCGCGCTGCCCGCCCGGGCTCTGAGGAGGACGCGCTGCCCGCCCGGGCTCTGAGGAGGACGCGCTGCCCGCCCGGGCTCTGAGGAGGACGCGCGCTGCCCGCCCGGGCTCTGAGGAGGACGCGCGCTGTCTGCCCGGGCTCTGAGGAGGACGCGCGCTGCCCGCCCGGGCTCTGAGGTGGACGCGCGCTGTCTGCCCGGGCTCTGAGGAGGACGCGCGCTGCCCGCCGCCCGGGCTCTGAGGAGGACGCGCGCTGCCCGCCCGGGCTCTGAGGTGGACGCGCGCTGTCCCCATGTGACACCTCTTCTCTGGACCTGGATCAGCTGCTGCCGTGTCCGCAGAGCTGTGGAGATGCAGACTCCTAGGAGTGGACCTGGCCGTGGGTTCAGCACCCGGCCTCCTCTGAGCTCTACCCGACCCGGTGGGGGCCGTCCTGCCCGTGTCCCCACGGAGATGTGGGAGAGTCAGCCGTGGTCATCCCTGCCCTGCACTGCACCATCCAGAGAGTGAATGTTCGGTGGAGCCCAGCTGGCCTCTGCTGAGGCCGTCCTAGAATTGCCAGAGACTGTCTTGGAAGAGCTGAGGGGTTCACACAGGGAGCCCGCCTAGCCTGTGGCTGAGCGGTCCCTGGGGTGGAAGTCTGGCCTGCAGGCGTGTCTGTGCATGTGTGTACACGTGCAAGTGTACATATGTGTGTACATATCACACATACGTGCACATGCATGTTGTCAGGCACCGTGGGGGTCAGGGTGGTGGCAGGCATAGACAGGGGGTCTTCCCAGAATGTGGAGGAAACCCTTAGGCAAGAGACACCCCCCCCACACCATGTGACAAGCAGGATTTTTCTTGACTTTCAGGCACTCAGAAATTTTGTACCTACCTGTTGCATGTTTTCTGGGCATGTGTGCTCGGTGGGCATGGGGTAGACTCTACTACTTCAATCCTGTCCTCAAGCTTCCAGCCTTCTTGCCTGGGCTTACCCTCACCAGTGCTGTGCTGGTTCACAATGAATTCATAACAGACTCAAAAAATAAGAAAATTCGGAGCCGGGCGCTGGTGGCTCACGCCTGTAATCCTAGCTACTCAGGAAGCTGAGATCTGAGGATCGCGGTTCAAAGCCAGCCCGGGCAGGAAAGACCGTGAGACTCCTATCTCCAATAAACCACCAGAAAACCGGAAGTGGCACTGTAGCTCAATTGGTAGAGCGCTCGCCTTGAGCTGAGGAGCTGAGGGACAGCGCCTAGGCCCAGAGTTCAAGCCCCACAACCAAAAAAAAAAAAAAAAAAAAAAGAAAATTCGGGCTGGGAAGGTGGCTCAGTGGTAGAGCGCTTGCCTTGCATGCATGAGGTCCTGGGTTCGATTCCTCAGCACCACATGAGCAAAAAGAAAAAAGCCGGAAGTGGTGCTGTGGCTCTAGTGGTAGAGCACTAGCCTTAAGCTGAAGAGCTGAGGGACAGCACCCAGGCCCAGAGTTCAGGCCCCATGACCAGACCCCCCCCCAAAAAAAAAATCCTGGCTGTTAATTAAGGAAGTGAAAGACTCCTGCAATAAAAACTATAAAACCAGCCAGGCGCTGGTGGCTCATGCCTGTAATCCTAGCTACTCAGGAGGCTGAGATCTGAGGATCGTGGTTCAAAGCCAGCCTGGGCAGGAGAGACTGTGAGACTCCTATCTCCAATAAACCACCAGAAAACCGGAAGTGGCGCTGTAGCTCAAGTGGTAGAGCGCTCGCCTTGAACTGAAGAGCTGAGGGACAGTGCCCAGGCCCAGAGTTCAAGCCCCAAGACTGACAAAAAAACAAAAAAACTATAAAACCGTAAAGAAAAAGAATTTAAATGAGATGAGTAGAAAGACCTCCCATCCTCATAGATGGACAGAACTAATAACAGGAAAATGGCCACAATGCCAAAAGCAGTCTACAGGTCCAACAGAATACACATCAAAGTCTCAAAGTCATTCTTCAGAAAAATAGAAAAAAATATGGA
Organism: Dipodomys spectabilis; assembly: GCF_019054845.1. NCBI lineage: Eukaryota > Metazoa > Chordata > Mammalia > Rodentia > Heteromyidae > Dipodomys > Dipodomys spectabilis. The sequence goes on along the minus strand of NW_024871325.1, from coordinate 146,909 downwards.
ATTCTGAGATGGTACACAGAGCACTTCTGGAGATATCATAATACCAGACTTCAAATTATACTACAGAGCCACAGTAACAAAACAGCATGGTACTGCTGCAGAAAAAAACAGACCCAGACCAATGGAACTGTATAGAAGACTCAGGAATAAAACCATACAGCTAGGCCAGCTAATTTCTTTCTTTCTTTCTTTCTTTTTTTACTGTGAAAATACTGTACAGAGGGGTTACAATTACATGGGCAAAATAACGAGTACATTTCTTTTTCTTTTCTTTTTTTTGGGTCCGGTCATGGGGCCTGAACTCTGGGCCTGGGCACTGCCCCTCAGCTCCTCAGCTCAAGGCTAGCACTCTACCACTTGAACCACAGCAACACTTCCGGCTTTTTTTTTTTTTTTTGCTTATGTGGTGCTGAGGAATCGAACCCAGGGCCTCAGGCATGCAAAGCAAGCACTCTACCACTGAGCCACCTCCCCAGCCCATGAGTATATTTCTTATCAAGCATTGTAGCCTCCTCCTTTGTTTCCCCTTCCCATCCCTTCCCATTCTCCCTCTGCCCCCCAACCCAATCCTCCCCCTCCCCCCCAGGCCAGCTAATTTCAACAAAAGAGCCAAACACATATATAGCCAATTCAATCGACAGTGGGTGCTAGGAAAACTGGTTATCCACATGTAGAACACTGAAACTTAAATCTTCTCTCACCTTGTAAAAAAATCAACTCTACATGGATCATAGAACTCAAAATCAAGTCCTGAAACTTTAAATCTGCTGTAGAAAAGCTCAAGGAAATCACTGAATGTTAAAGGGTAATTTTTTTCTGAATAAGACCCCAATTGCCAATCCCCCCAAGAATATGAAAACACACACACATACATAACCCAACCAAACAAAAACAATTATACAACTAAGAGACAACCCATAGAATGGGATATTTTCACCAGCTATTCAACAGATAGAGGATTAATATCAAGCATGTACAAAGAACTCAAAATACTAAATAATAATAAGCAAATTAATTAATAAATTGGCAAGCAAAGTGAACTGACAGTTCTCAGAAGAAATGCAAATGACTAAGAAATATATGAGGAAATGTTCAACATCCTTAGCCATAAAGGAAATGAAAGTCAAAACTACATTAGGATTCTATCTCACTCCAGTTAGAATGGCATTCATCACGAAAGCCAGCAATAGTAAATGCTGGTGAGGATGTGTGTGTGGGAACTCATTCAGCTGCTGGTGTCAATATAAACAACTGCAATCCTATGTATATCATATGGAGATTCCTCAAAATACTAAAAAGGAAGCTGAGCACTGGTGGCTCACACATATAATCCTAGCTACTCAAGAGGCTGAGATCTAAGGATTGCGGTTCAAAGCCAGCTTGGGTAAGAAAGTTTATGATACCTTATTTCTCCAATTAATCAGGAAAAAGCCAGAAGTAGAGCTCTGTATCAAGTGGTAGAGTGCCAGTCTTGAGCAAAAAAGCTTAGGTACAGCACCCAGGCCCTGAGGACAAAAAACAAACAACCCAAATAAACAACAAAAAGACTAAAGGAAGCAGGCACTGGTAGCTCATGCTTGCAATACTTAGGAAGTTGAGATCTGAGGATTGCAATGTGAAGCCAGCCTAGGGAGGAAAGTCTGTGGGACTCTTCTAATTAACCACCAAAAAGCTGGAAGTGGAGCAGTGGCTTAAGTAGTCAAGCACCAGCTTGAGTGAAAAAGCTTAAGTGACAATGCCAGGCGCTAATTTCAAGCCCTAATATTTGCACAGACATGCATGCACATGCATGTATATGCATGTGAGTGTGTACACACACATGCACACACACACCAACCCTACCATACTACCTACCATAGGGCATACAGCCAAAGAAGTGTAAATCAATATACAGGAAAGACATGACTCATGCTTATTGAAGTACTATTCACAATAGCCTGACTGTGGAGTCAGCCAAGATACCCAAAAACAGATGAATGGATAAAGAAAACATGGAATTGTAAAACCATGGACTATTACACAGCCATAAAGGAAAGTGAAATCATGTCATCTGCAGAAAAATGGGTGGAATTGGAGAATATCATGTTGAGCAAGATAAGCCAAACTCAAAAACCCAAATACCATATGTTGTTGCTCAGACTTGGAAGCTAGAGCTCCAAGAAACACCTATCCATGGACACATGCACACACATATATAATTATATAATACATTCCAGGTATATGTGAAAACAGCATGAAGAGTCTCAGTGAGCAAGACTTCACCTCAACCAGCAGATGGACATGGTGGCGCACGGCTGTCATCCCAGCCTGGGGGGGTGGGGTGGGGTGGGTATTGAGTGCCTGTGGACAGTAGTGAATGCCTGTAATACACAGGGACAAGAGAGATACAAACAGGAGGATCACAGAACAGGCTGGCCTCATAAGGCAAGATCCTATCTGCAAATTAACCAACCTATAAAGGGACTGGCTAAGTGATCCAAGTGTTAAGAGCACCTGCCTGGCCAGCAAGAGACCCAGAGTTCAGACCCCAATATGAAAAATAAAGAAGGCCACACACACCACTTACAGTGATCTATCTGCAGACATCAGGCCATGTCCAACTTTTGGTTAGCATGAGTTGTGCTGCTGAGAACAGGACCAGGGGAAAATGCACAGAAATCCTGTAGCTTCTCTTGCTCTTATGTGACTCAAAGATCGGCAATGCTGGGCTGGGAAGGTGGCTCAGTGGTAGAGCGCTTGCCTTGCATGCATGAGGCCCTGGGTTCGATTCCTCAGCACCACATAAGCCGAAAAAAAAGCCGGAAGTGGCACTGTGGCTCAAGTGGTAGAGCATTATCCTTGAGCTGAAGAGCTGAGGGACAGTGCCCAGGCCCAGAGTTCAGGCCCTCTACGGGACCCAAAAAAAAAAAAAATAATAATAATACACAACAAAAATTTGCCGGGCGCTGGTGGCTCACGCCTGTAATCCTAGCTTCTCAGGAGGCTGAGATCTGAGGATCGCGGTTCAAAGCCAGCCCGGGCAGAAGAAACTGTGAGACTCCTATCTCCAATAAACCACCAGAAAACCGGAAGTGGCGCTGTAGCTCAAGTGGTAGAGTGCTCGCCTTGAGCTGAAGAGCTGAGGGACAGCGCCCAGGCCCAGAGTTCAAGCCCCACGACCGACAAAAAAAAAAAAAAAAAAGATCGGCAATGCTGGCATCTATGCAGCTGGCCACACGTGATCCATTCCCTCCTATCTGTGCTATGGACAGCACTCTGACTGGTAACAGGCACCCGGGTTATGTTTCAGGGATCTGAGGTTGATTTGCTTGGCCTGAGGGTGTTGGACGACCGATAGAAACATCATCAACTTTTGGATCAAGAACAATTCAGCCTTGCATGAAGACATGCTGGTTGTGGGTTAAAACTGGTCTTCTGAGTACACACTCTCCATAGGGGAGGCGGCTTCTTCTGTACCTCATTCTCCTGAACACCGGATGTCTGGTGAGATGTGGAACCCACATACCAATGAAGGCCTGCTCCCCTCTGTTCAGGGAGCAGCCTGGTCTCCTGGGGCTGGTTCCTTCCAGGCCCAGCCAACACCTTGTCCAAATCCCTCACAACCAGCTCAGCTGCACGCCTGCTGCTTCTGTGGCAAAAGACCGCAAGTCTACAGATGGATGCACAAACTCCTATATAACTGTTTTCAATTATTTTTGGAATATTGATCATATGGTAATTTTTTGTGCTACTAGGGTTTGAATTCAGAGCCTCATAATTGCTCTATAGCTGAGCCATGCCTCCAGCTATTTTTCACTTTTTTTTTGCTGGTCCTAGGCACCATTCCTGAGCTTCTTTGCTCAAGGTTGGCACTATATCACTGAGCCACAGTTCCACTTCCAGCTTTTTAGTGGGTAATTGGAGATAGAGTCTCACAGACTTTTCTGTCTGGGCTGGCTTTGAACCACGATCCTCAGATTTCAGCCGCCTGAGTAGCTAGGGCTTTAGGCATAAACCACCACTGCCCAGTTTCACTGGTTACTTTTTAAAGATAAGAGTGTCACTTCCTATCAGGGAGCACACCTGGACTTCGATCCTCTATTCCAGCACACCCAGGTTGTAATCTCTCTATTTTGGGCTTCTTGTAATTGCTGGGGTAATGGGCTTCAGCCTCCCTCTGCTGAGATGGAATCTGGTTTTCTACCTGGGCTGGTCTGGAACACAATCCTCCCAATTCCAGCCCCTCACATAGTTTAGGATGACAGGCATGCATCACCGTGCCCAGCTATGAGTTGAGAAGGGGTCTTGCAAACTTACCTGCACTAACTGACCTGAAACCACAATTCCCCCATTCTTAGCCTCCGTAGCAGCCAGGATTACAGCTGTGAGCCATCAGTACCTGGCCTTGGTCATTTTTTTTTTTTTTTAGATTGATCATGGGGCCTGAACTCTGGGCCTGGGCATTGTCAGCATTTTGGCTCAAGGCCAGTGCTCTACCACTTGAGCCACAGTGCCACTTCCAGCTTTTTCTGCTTATGTGGTGTTGAGGAATTGAAGCCAGGGCCTCATTCATGCAAGGCAAGCACTGTACCGTTGAGCCACCTTCCCAGCCCCGGCCTTGGTAATGTTTAATTTCTGAAGGAATGGCCGTTTCCGTCAACATGCACATAGGGCTCTGGTCTCTCCTCACGCCGCTCCTTCGGCACTTGTGGTTGTGGTTTGCATTTCCCTGCATGGTTTGGGATGGCCCTACTCTGTGCAATGCGCTGACAGGGCATGTGTGTGTCTTGTGCTTGCTCAAAGCCTGCCAAGGATTTTCCTTCTTGCACCTGTATCTCCTTATGGGATTTAGAACTGCTCATGTACTTGCTAAACTAACTGGAAGCGAATTTTACTGGTGTTGTAGTCAGTTACGGATCCATTGGGGGAACTGGCCCCTGGCCCTCCTTGGTTTTACTTTCCTGGGTTCCTAGCATGAATTAAAGGAAGGGTCCTCTCCCCCTCCCCCCATTGACTGGCAACGACTGGAGCTGTTCTCAGCTCCTAAATGCCACTGGCCAGATCACCCAACGGGCCAGGTTGTGCAGCCTGCCTTCCTCCTCTGAGAACCAAGCCCAGTGACAGCTAGCCAGGACTCCAGGCAGCACCTGCGCCACATCCTTACTTCTCTTCTCACTGCGGACCAAGTCAGGATACCAGAAGAAATCCACACATCGAAAAACAAAAGGGGCTTTGATACGTGCCATTGACCAAGGGGATGGGGGGACAGGAGGTGTGGGGTCCCAGAGCAGGGAGGAGCTGGGGGACAGTGGGCAGTGACGACGTCAGGGGAGGTACTCTGGAGGCAGTGGGCAGTGACATCAGGAATGGCACTCTGGGGGGCAGTGACGTCAGCGGTGGCGCTGGGGGCAGTGGGCAGTGACATCAGGGGTGGCGCTGGGGGGCAGTGACATCAGGGGTGGCGCTGGGGGGCAGTGACATCAGGGGTGGCGCTGGGGGGCAGTGACATCAGGGGTGGCGCTGGGGGGCAGTGACATCAGGGGTGGCGCTGGGGGCAGTGACGTCAGGGGTGGCTCTGGGGGCAGTGACATCAGGGGTGGCGCTGGGGGGCAGTGACGTCAAGGGTGGCTCTGGGGGCAGTGACATCAGGGGTGGCGCTGGGGGGCAGTGGGCAGTGACGTCAGGGAAGGCGTCTTGGGGCAGTGACGTCAGGGAAGGCGTCTTGGGGCAGTGACGTCAGGGAAGGCGTCTGGGGGGCAGTGACGTCAGGGGTGGCGCTGGGGGGCAGTGGGCAGTGACGTCAGGGAAGGCCTCTGGGGGGCAGTGACGTCAGGGAAGGCGTCTGGGGGCAGTGACGTCAGGGAAGGCCTCTGGGGGGCAGTGACGTCAGGGAAGGCCTCTGGGGGGCAGTGACGTCAGGGGTGGCGCTGGGGGCAGTGGGCAGTGACGTCAGGGGTGGCGCTGGGGGGCAGTGGGCAGTGACGTCAGGGGTGGAGCTGGGGGACAGTGACGTCAGGGAAGGCGTCTTGGGGCAGTGACGTCAGGGGTGGCGCTGGGGGGCAGTGACGTCAGGGAAGGCGTCTGGGGGGCAGTGACGTCAGGGAAGGCGTCTGGGGGGCAGTGACGTCAGGGAAGGCGTCTGGGGGGCAGTGACGTCAGGGAAGGCGTCTGGGGGGCAGTGACGTCAGGGAAGGCGTCTGGGGGGCAGGGGACGGGAGGTGTCACCCGTTCCCCGCGCGCCGCGGCTCCCGCCCCAGGTCCGAGCAGCTCTCGCGGGCACAGGCCTCGGCCAGGTGTCCCGAGCTGTCCCGGGACGGAGTAAGCGCAGGCCGAGCCCCGGCCCTGCGCCCGCGGGAGCCCCTCGGGGTGCGGCCCCTCGGTGCCCGCCGTCCCGCTCGCGCTGGCGCCGGGGCGGGCAGCCGGGCTCGTCCTACCCGCGGGGCCCGGCCGGGCGGGGCCGGCGCCTCACCTGCCGCCCTCCTCCGCCCCGCCCGCCGCCCGCGCCCTCACCCCGCGGGGCAGCGGCGTCCCCCGCCCGCCCGGCCGGCCCCAAGCTCCGCCCGCCGCGGGCGTCCAGGTGGGACGGCGCGGGCGCCCGGTGCCCGGCCCAGCCGGAAACAGGGCTTCGCGGGCGGGGCCGGGAGGGGGTCCGCGCGGGCCGGGTGGCTGCGCCGCCCCTGCGCCGCCGTGGGGCGAAGGTCGCGGCGGGGAGGCGGCCGCAGCCGGGCTCGGGGCCGTGGTTAAGCGCTGACCGGCCGGCCTGAACCGTGACGCCCGGCCGGCTGCCGTGCGCGCCGGAGCCCGGGAGGGGCGGGGCGCCGGGGCCGCGGGGAGGAGCAGGCAGGCGTGCCGGGGCAGTGGGGAGGGGGAGGTGGGCGGGAGTTGGGCAGAGGTGGGCGGGGGAGGGGGCAGGTGGGAAGGTGGGAGAAGGGGGGAAAGGGGTGGGCGGGGCGAGGGCGCGGCCCAAGGGCCCCAGGGGCGGAGTCAGCGAGGGTGAGCTCACCTGGCCGCCGCCGCCCGCGGCCTTAACCTGGTTTCCGGCGGGGGCGGAGCCAGTCAGAGAGGGGCGTGTCTGGGGCGGGGCGCAGGCGGGACGGGCGAATCGGAGGGGCGGGGCGTGATCGGGACGGGCGGGGCGTGCAGGGGGCGGGGCGCGCCGCCGGGGGACGTCAAGGAGCCGCCGCGCGCGTCCGCGGGCCGCCGCTCCGCCGTGGACTCGGCCGGGGCTGCCGCCAGCGTGCGGGCCGCGCCAGGCATGTCCTAGGCGGCGGCCCCGCCCAGCGCGCGGCGGGCCGGGCGGGAGGCCGGGCCGAGCCGGGGCCGGGCGGGCGAGCCGGGCCTGCCCGAGTCGCCGCACAGGTAGGACGGACGTCAGCCCCCGAGCCCGCGCGGCCGGGGCCTCCTGCGGGCCGCACCTGTGCGCCTCCCGGCGGCCCCGGGAGCGGGGCGGGCGCGTCGGGCCGCGGGGCTGGGCCGGGCCCGGACAAAGGCGAGGCGAGGGCTGCGGGCGGCCCGGTGCACCTGGCCGCGCCGGGCCGGGCCTCCCCGCCGCGGAGGTGCGGGCGCCGCGCCGCGCCGGGCGGGGCCGCCGGGCGCCGCTCGCTGGGCCCGGCCCGGCGCCGTGCGCGCGGCCTGCGCTCCGCAGACCCGCCGGGGCGCCGGTCCCCGCCCGGCGCGGCCCTCGAGGACGCGGGCACCGCGGCGCGCCCTCCCCCACGGGCCTCGCGGCCTCCCCCTCGCGCCCGGTCCTCCTGCGGTCCGGTCCCGCCCTCCCCGCCCTCCTCCCCCCTTCCCCTCCCCCTGCCCGCCCTCCTCCTTTCCCCGGGCCGCCGCCGCGGGCTGCCCGCCCCGGCCGCCCGCCCGCTGGCCTGGCTGCCACCCTCCGTCGCGCATCCTCCCCGCTCCCCGCTCACCTCCGGGCGGTGGCCATCCCGGCTGGGGCGGCGGGTTTGGGGGTTGATTATTTCCCCTCCTAGCAACGTGGGCCGGCCAGCCTAGTGCGGGCCCGGGAGCGCGGGCCCGGGAGCGCGGCCCTCCCAGGCCTTTTCTGGACCGGTTGGCCTCGGCGTGGCCTGGTTCCGACGCCGGGCTCGGCCTCTCCTCGCTGTGAGCAGAGGCCCGCGGCCTCCGGGGGAGCGGGCAGCAGGTGACGGCAGACCTGGGTGGATGGCGTCCGGAGGGGCCGGGGCGGGCGGGGGCTCCGCAGCTCTGCCCTGCCCCTCGCAGGGTTGGGCCTGCAGGGAGGCGGGGTTGCGGGGCGCCTGGGGTCTGCGGGAGCTTCAAGGTCTCACCTCCTTGGCTTCCAGGGCCTGCCTCTCTGGAGGCTGGGCTAGGGAAGAACAGGGGTCCCCCGGTGGAGGGTTTTTTGGCCACCTGTCTCCGTGCAGATTTTCCTACATCTTCCTCTTGCTCGTCCGAGGTGATGTGTGGCACGGGACACGTCAGCACTCACAGACAGGCACTTGGAAGACAGAGCCAAAGAGCTCCGGCATGAGCACTGCAGGGCAGGGCCTGTCACCTTAGGACTGAGGGCCACGCATGTTCTTGGAGGAGCGCGGCCCCAGGACCAGACTCTAATGCCTGTGTGTGACCTTATGTGCATGTGCATATTCAGCAATGGCCCAGGACCTGAGAGTCCTTCCTCACTGTGGCCTTGGCCCCTGAGTCCACACCCAAACTGTGTGTGCATGGCCCTGCCCTCCCTCCACTGCCCCCAGGGGCCTGGCCACTTTCACGTCTCTCCGGGTTACCGCCCTTACCTTCTGACTAGTCCTGCTCGCTCCAGCTTGTTGTTGTTGTTTGTTTTGTGGTGCTGGGGATGGAGCCTAGGCCTTGTACCTGCTAGTCAAGCCTTCCTCCACTCAGCCCCACCTCCACCCATGTGAGCTGTTCTGATATTCCCAAGTTGCTCAAGAGGCCCAGACGTGGCCCAGTGAGCACAGGACCCACATGCCAGCACAGAGCTCACACACACACCCCTACTTGGGTACATGCTCTGATCTTGAGCCACATTTTTTTGTTTGTTTGTTTTTTGTATTTTTGGTGGTCATGGGGTTTGAACTCTGGTTCTGGGCGCTGTCCCTCAGCTCTTCAGCTCAAGGCTAGCGCTCTACCACTGGAGCCACAGTGCCACTTCCTTGAGGCCACATTTTTATTTTATGTATTTATTTTTTTGGGTCCAGTCGTGGGGCCTGAACTCTGGGCCTGGGCGCTGTCCCTCAGCTCTTCAGCTCAAGGCTAGCGCTCTACCACTTGAGCCACAGCGCCACTTCCAGCTTTTTTTTTTCTTTTTGGCTTATGTGGTGCTGAGGAATCAAACCCAGGGCCTCATGCATGCAAGGCAAGCGCTCTACCACTGAGCCACCTTCCCAGTCCCACACATTTTTATTTTCATTGTTGGCAGTACTGAGGCTTTGAACTCAGGACCTCACATTGCTAAGCAAATAATCTACCATTTGAACCACTCTCCTTGCCCATTTTTGCCTTTGTTGTTATGTTTGGTGCTAGTCCTGGGGCTTAAACTCAGGGCCTGGATGCTGCCCTGAGCTTTTTTTCTTTTTCTTTTTCCTTTTTATTCCTTTCCTTAACGCTAGTACTCTACTGCTTGAGCCACAACTCATTTTTGGCTTTTTGGTGGCTAATTGGAGATAAAAGTGTCTTGGACTTTCCTATCCTGGCTGGCTTCCAAGTCATGGCTTTTAGATCTCAGCCTCCTGAGTAGCTGGGATTACAGGCGTGAGCCACCAGTGCCTGGCTGCATTGGTTGTATTTGAGATAGGGTGTCATAATGCCTAGGCAGGCCTGGCTTCTCTTATTGACACTGGAATAGCAGGTATGTGCCACTGTGCCCAGTCATTCTGCCCCTTCTGTAGCTTGGCTTTTTAAATTTTATTTTAAATTTTTATTGGGCAGTGCCAGGGTTTGAACTCAGGGCCTCACACTTGTTCAGCTTGCTTGCTCAGCTGGCACCACTTGAATCTCACCTCCAGCCTGGTTTGTTGTTGTTGTTGTTGTTGTTGTTTTGTTTTGTTTGTAATTAGAGTCTGCAGAGGCTGGCTTTGAACTGTGATCCTCTGGATCTCAGTCTCCTGAGTAGCTGGGATTACAGGTGTGAGTTACCTGCATTGGACTTTTCCTGTAGCTTGAGATGACAGGGGTGTGTCGCTTTGTCTAGCCATTGGTGGAGATGGAGCTGGCCTTGAGCCATGCTCCTCCCCCAGAGCTGGGGTTGTGGGCTTTAGCCATTGTACTCAGTTACTCAAGGCCCGCCTTTTCACTCTGTCCCACGCCCTGCCGCGATGGAGCCCTGCCGCGATGGAGCCGGTGTGGGCTCCAAAGGCTTCCTTCTTGCCTCACACTCTGTGTGTCCGGCTAGAAGAGTGGACCTCCTGGTCATGGTATGAGCAGTGGGTCATGAGAATGTGGATTCATACACAGGAACCTGGGCTTGAGAGCAGAGGGGTGGTGTAGTGGGAGCAGAGGACACAGGAGGGGAAGTGAGGGGGGCAGGTGAGTGTCACTGATTTGGTGGAGGGGGAGGGCTGACCATTCAGAACAAAGGCCTAGGGGTGGGGCTTGCTGGGGTGAGTGGCCTGGTGTGGCTGGAATCCAGTGTTTCTGGAAGCAGCCAGCGTGCCTCCAAGAGCCCATCTGTGCTAGCCTAGGGCATGTCCAGGGGACAGAGGCATGGGCCAGGGAGCCCACTCTGATGACTGTCCCCCCTCCAGGACCAGTTGGGCCTCCTGAGTGCCAAGATGAGTGTCACGTCCTGGTTCCTGGTGAGCAGCAGTGGCACACGCCACCGGCTCCCGCGAGAGCTCATCTTCGTGGGGCGCGATGAGTGCGAACTCATGTTGCAGGTAAGTGGGCAAAGCGGGACCTTGGGCCCAGGTACATGTCTCCCCGTCCGCTGCAGGACACCTGGCAAGGAGGCTGTGGTGCCAGCTGGAACCTGGATCCTCCTGGGCAGCTTGCTCTTAGAGGCACAGTCTCCACTTCTGCATGGGGGAGCTGGGTGCTGGGCTCCTATTGGAGCCCAAGGCCCTGGGAGTCCAGGAGGAACAGGAAGGAATCCTGCTGCAGATGCTGTGTGGTCTGTGGAAGGGCCTGGAGCACGCATGCCTACGTCTTTACTGTCACCATCACCTGCCCGACGCCAGCCTCTTGGGTTCAGATGGAGGCTGGTGACCTTTTGATGAGACTCTGGCAGGAGATGTTTTTTCCTGGGCCTTAGAGGCGGGAAGTGGGGGTGGGGGGAGCTGGGTTTGGCAATCAGAAAGCTCTGTCCTTGGTGTGAGGTCTGAGTTTAGCTTCTTGCGGCTCCTGTATCTGACTTGTGAGGTAACGAGTGAGGGTGGGCTGCTGGCCCTGCCTGGGCTTCCTTTCCCCGCGCACGCGTGTGAGGCAGGCTCCCTGCAGCCCTGACCTGCCCCTACTCCAGCAGGGCACATGGCTCCCGGCCCAGAGCCCCCTGAGCTCCCTGTCCCCCATGGAGTTCTTGGGAGGAAAAGAAGACCCTTGCAGGGGTGGGGATAGCTCCATCTCTTCCAGCTGATACAGACATGCTGACCAGGTGGTGGTCTAGATTGGCTATGGCCTCACTCAGACCCTTCTGTGTAATTCTAACCATATGAGGCTCTGACCAGATGGGCTGGGCTTGGGCTCAGCTGACGGGGCTGGTCCCAGGCACAGATAGCTGGGCAGAGAATGTTTATGCCCCTCTGTCCAAGGCTTGCCCATTCCAGCAGTACTCTGTGGCATCTGTGCTGTTGTGTCCTTGAACTTGGTGTGTTAAATTTGGTCCCCAGTAGGGTGGGTTAAGAGGTGGGGGCACCAGAGGGGTGGGTAGAGCATGAAGGGGAGGGATCCTGTTTTCCAGTTCCACCAGTTAAGGGCACAGCTAGAAGATGCCCTCTCTGGATCTTGATCCTGGCGTCAGCCCCCTGTTTCTGTTGCTTACCAGTTCCCCAGTCCAAGGTCTCTTGTCACAGCACATGGTGGACCAAAGCTGGACATCCCAGCTTCTCCCCGTTGTCTTCTAAAACCCAGCACACTTCTAGCAGTAGGGTGCTGGGGCCCAGGCTCCTGTGAGAAGCACCGCACTCTTGGCCTTGGAGTGGTCGGTGTGTTGTGTGAAGGGCTTTGTGGGCCGTGTCTTACCCTGCGACCCTGTGGCGTGGCTGCGGCTGTTTGAGAGCGGCATGGGTGCATGGGAACACACCAGGCTGAGCTTCAGTGTCCTGTAGTTGTCCCACCTCATGAAGTAAGTCTTTGGTATTTAAAAGCATCAAGACTGTAAGACAGGTCGAGGCTGCCAGCTGCACCCCACCTGCCTTGTGCCCAGGGTTAGACCCAGCGAGTGTCCCCCTGGCACGGCACGGTGTGGGCCATGTGTGGCATGGCACTGGTAATGGCTGTGCTGTTTCCCCAGGGTGGCCAGCAGGGCTCCCTGGAAGAAGTGGCTTTGGGGTCTTTTGGAGAGCCCAGAGGGAGCCTGGTGTGTGTGGGTCCCCCAGACACTCCTGTCCCAGCCCCAGCTCTCCTCTACTCTCTCCTGGGGTCCCAGAGTGCCCAGAGGTGTGTGAGGCCTGATTCTTGGTTTCTGGGCTGTTTGGTGGAGCCCTGGGCAGGATCCTCTCAGGTCCCGTGCAGCCCCTGGCTGGGTACTTCTGCTGCGTCCCTCCCTCTCCTGGGGCAGGTGGCCATGTCAAAGGTGTCTTCATTCTTCACGGGGAAGCTGAGGCTCAGGGAGGTTGTGCAGGTGCAGAGCGCAGACGGCGCAGCACCCTTGCTGGCCTCCCACCACCGCCCTTGCCCTCTCAGCCTGGGCTGTCCTGTGGCCTCTTCTCTTGGCTCCCCATGGGGCCACCCCTGCTGGGAATACTCCATCTCCCCTTCTCTCCCCCCCATCTCCAGCCGACAGCCCCTCCTCTCCTCCCATGTGGCCCCTCTTTCCACGCCCTCCCTTAGGGGTCACCTCTCCAGGCCCTCAGGTCTCTCCTCTGTCCCATGGCGCTGTGGCCTCAGCTCCTGCTTGGTGGTAGATGGCTTTCATCCCATTTTACGTCCACCCTGTCCCCAGCTTTAGCCTCCTACTCCCTGGCTGCACTGGGGCCTCTCGAAGGCAGCCCCAGCCTGCCGCTTTCTATGCCCGCCTGCATCCCTGCCACTCGACTACCCCGAGTCTGCCCACCCCATGTACAGAAGACAGCCCAGGCCCTCCTCACCCCAGCATCCTGAGTCTGCCTACCCACGCACAGAAGAGAGCCCAGGTCCCCCCACATCCCAGTACCTCCAGCCCACCCACCCCACATACAAAGGAAAGCCCAGGCCCCCCACACCTCAGCATCCCCTGAGTCCATACCCCGTGTACAGATGAGAGCCCAGGGCCCCCCCCCAGCACCCCCGAGTCTGCCCACCTCACATACAGAGGAGAGCCCAGGCCCCCCACACTCCAGCACCCCGAGTCTGCCCACCCCACATACAGAGTAAAGCCCAGGCCCCCCCACACCCCAGCACCCCCGAGTCTGCCCACCCCACATACAGAGGAGAGCCCAGGCCCCCCACACCCCAGCACCCCCGAGTCTGCCCACCCCACATACAGAGGTGAGCCCAGGCCCCCCACACCCCAGCACCCCCGAGTCTGCCCACCCCACATACAGAGGTGAGCCCAGGCCCCCCACATCCCAGCTCCCCCGAGTCTGCCCACCCCACATACAGAGGAGAGCCCAGGCCCCCCCCAAATCCCAGCACTCCCAAGTACACCTACCCCATGTACAGAGAAGCGCCCAGGTCCTCCACACCACCCTGGGTCTCCAGGATCTGACCATGTGCCCCTGGCCTCTGCTGCTCTCCACCCTCATCCCCACCACAATCCATTTGCCTCTGGTGGCCTTACAGTCATCCCCATATCTGTCTACTCAGCCACGGCCTAAGTAGCTCACATACCAGCCAGAACCAAGATGTCTCCCTACCAAACCCCACTCCTCTGGGGAGACATGCAAAGAAGGTGGCATGGTGAGCCCGGTTGGGGGCCCGGGGTGAGGAGCGGCAGGGATGGCCAGGCTGAGGGTCAGGCAGGAAGGGCTTCCTTTGAAGAGTGTGCTGCCGGTTAGGGCAGCAGTCTTCTCTGCCTCCAGTCCATCGACCCTTTGGCTGCCCCTGGCTTGTGTGACAGCCAGGATGAGAACCCGCACAACCCAATGCAGAAATCATAGCCAGAGTAGCCGTGGAGCCCCTACACTCAGCGCCAGTCCAGTCAGCCTGCTGATGGTGGCGACCGGGATGGGCCAGCGGGAGGCGGGTCTGCTGGAGTGTGCTTTGGGAGGGCCAGCTCAGCCAGAACAGAGTTCAGGCGTGAAGCTTGGAAACACATCTTTGTTCCACTTTGAGTGAGCACACATAGATGATGGTTATGCCTGCATTTGCCGCCTCCTTTCCCCATGGCCTTGTTCTTTTCCACCGCTCCTGGTTTGGGTCGGAGCCTGAGCTCTGGGGTGGGGTTGCTGCATGGTGGGCGGGCTTGTAGACCATGTGGCTTGGCTGGGTAGGATCTGCTTCAGCCTGAGGAGTTAGGCAGGAGGGAGGTTTCTGGGAGAGGGCCTGGGTCTTGGCACTCCTGTTCTCCAGGAGGGCTTTGGCTAGCAGTATCTGAGAATGGAGCCCTGGCTAGCAGTGGTGGAGTAGGCGGGCAGACCAGGCATGAATGGGGGCCTGTGTGGACCCTCTTGCAGCCAGGTGCGGGAGGGGTGCTCCCTTGGCTGCCCCAGCCTGGAGCCTTAAAGAAAGAAGTGGCAGTGTCCTGGGTGAGCACCCCTTCTCCCCAAGTCCTCAGGGGACAGGCTGGAGGCCTCATGGAAGGGCCAGGGGTGGGCATGACCCCAGGCCTGTGCCCTCCAGGACGGGGATGGGAAGGAGCAGCTTGCTGTGAGTACCAGCCTTGGGTGAGGAATTTGGACCAAGTTAGAGGTAGAATCTGGTGGCAGGGCTATAGATCTCAATGTCAGCAACCCACTCTGCCCCAGATCTGCTCTGGGGGCAGTCTGCTGATGCCCATGGCGGCTTTGGGTAGGCTGAGCCATGACCCTCCCACAACCAGTGGAAGTCACTCAGGAATGGCCACTGCAGGACTCTCCCATCACATCACTGCAGCTCCCACTTCCAAGAAGGCCCGGGGTCCAGGCCCCACTCCTGTTGCTCCTCATTCTGTCTTCTCTGCCCCCTTCTGTGCGGGTTCCTGTGCAATCTGCCCTCCCCGCCCCCATTCCTCTGCAGTGGCCGATGGGCCAGCTGCCTGCTTGGAGGCTGTGAGCACTCACTCCTGAGGTGACAGGCTGGGGCTCAGGCCACAGGCCGCGCAGCCTGCCCAGCCCCAGGGCTGTGTCTAAGTCTTGCTCTAGTTCCCTGCTAGGGCCAGAGCTGAGGCCTTGGCTCTGCTGGGTGATGGTGGGGGCCGGGCAGGGACAGGGGCCATGTCCCTCTCCGCAGCCCCTGCTGAGTGCCCTGTCTCTGATTGAGGAAGAGGCCCTGTCCTGGGGTGCTGGTCCTTGGAGAGGGACTCTGCCGTGTGGCCAGCTGGGTGGAGGTGGTCTGCCTAACCAGCCCACCGGTCATGGGTGGGAGTGGCCCTGCACCTGGAGGAAGGCCGTGGTGCCCTTCTCCTGGCAGGCACAGAGATGGACCTCCCTGTCTTAAGGGACTGCTGTGTGGATGGTCCCCAGGAAGCTGCCTGAATCCCGGCTGCCATTCACCCTTGTTCCTTGGTTGGGCTGAAGGCTGGGTGGCTTCCTTGAGTCAGCTGCCGCTGCTGCTGCTGCTGCTGCTGCTGCTGCTGCTGCTGCTGCTGCCGCCGCCGCTGCTGCTGCCGCCGCTGCTGCTGCCGCCGCTGCTGCTGCTGCTGCCGCTGCCGCTGCTGGGCCCCAGGCAGCAGGGGTGACAGGAGGTGCCCAGCAGGTGACAGGTGGCATGGGATGGAGGGGGGTTGGCTGACAATGGGCTCATACTGGTGATACCTAATAGACCATGTCCCTGTCCTTGCCTGTGTCCTGATAGGGAATTGGGTGGAGTAGGGGGTGGGGGCTCTTGGCTATGATCCTGCACCTGGACCCGAGACCATAAGGAAGCTGGTGGCCGTCCTTGGGAGGGGTTCCAGGGAAGATGAGAGAGCTCAGGGTGGAAGTCCCCGTGTGTGTGTGTGTGTGTGTAGGGGCAGGCTGGTGTGGGGGTCAAGGGAGCCGGGCGGGGGGACTGCAGGAGCACCACGGGCTGCAGTGCTCTGTGGACTTGGGGGAGGACTGCTCCCTCCCTCATCAGCCTCCTGTAACCTTCTCTGGACTCTGTGCTGGCCACCCCCGCCTGCCCTTGGGAGGGAATGGCCTGTCCCAGATGACCAGAGAGGTTCCCACGCCTGGGCCTGGCGCAGGATGTGGGGGAGAGTGATCACAGGGGAGGACCTCACGGCAGCACTGTGCGGGGGGGCTGGTATCTCGCTGGTGGCTTCAGTGGTGCACACACTGTGTGCGCGCATGGCTGCGGTCCCCAGGCTCAGGAGGAGAGCTGGTGCTGTGACGGGCACGCCAGCCTAGGGGTGCCTCCCGGGGGCTGGGGCAGCCCTGTCCTGGGACCTCTGGGTGGTGCCTGAGAGCCCTGTGCCTCCCTAGTCCCGCAGCGTGGACAAGCAGCATGCTGTCATCAACTACGACCAGGACCGTGACGAGCACTGGGTGAAAGACCTGGGCAGCCTCAACGGGGTGAGTGTCCTCGGGGCCGGCAGCCGTCCACAGGCCTCTTCCCCTCCACCACAGCCAGTCCTGGAGCCCCTGCCCTGCGCCTTGCCTCTCCCCCGACCCCTCCGAGCTCCCCCAGCCCTGCCCCCAGCCCCGCTCTTGCTGTCCTGCTGAGAGTAGGAGGGGGAGGTGCTGAGCAGGGAGACGAGCTCTGCTGGGTGCTGGCATGGAACCTTTTTGAGAGTTAGGGGTGACCAGGGCAGGGAAGAGGTCAGGAGGAAAGTCCTGACTATAGCTTGGGGAGAGTGAGCCGGGTGTGCAGGCCAGAAGGACAAAGAAGGCCCTGTGCAGGGCCAAGGGCGTCTGTCTCTCCTGGAGCAGCCTATCTGGACATCCCTGGATTTCTTTCTGCATTTGATGGACACGGGCCACCGGCTCCATCTCATTCCTGCCTGTGGGATCTTGAGTGGAGTCCCTAGCATCCCAGGAGGCCAGCCTCCATGTGGCCCTGGACCCTACCCTCAGCAGCCCACCTGGGGCTCCCCACCAGGGGGCTCCAGGCCCTGCTGAGGCTAGCCCCAGGCTTCTTCCCTGCCCACCCTCAGAAGTAGTAGCTGTGATAGGGAAGGCCGTGTGGTGAGCAGACCACTACCATACTTGTATGGCTTTGAGGTCCCTGAGGGTACTGGCCCTTGGCACTTGTATGGGCTCAAGGGTCCCTGAGGGTACTTCCTGTACCAGCCTGGTTTGGGCACCTGGGCTCTGAAGGACCAGCAGAGAGGTCTGTTCACAGGCTCTGAGCTCAGCCAGGGTCCGGGGAGGCTGGGACAGTCTGCAAGCACCAGCTGCTGCCCTGCCCTGCCCTGCCCTGCCGTGCCCTGCCCAGCCTCAGCACCACCTTCCCTTTACAGACATTTGTGAACGAGGTGCGCATCCCAGATCAGAAGTACGTCACACTGAAGCTCAATGATGTCATCCGCTTCGGCTATGATATCCTTGCCCTGAGGAATCCCCTCTGCTCTTCCACGGGGCCCACGCTACAGTCACTCATACTACCCAGAAGTGAGGCGTGGGTGTCCTGATGGCTGTTTGCTAGGGGTCCCAGCCTTGAGGTCACACAGGGCTTGGGGGGCAGCTGACTACTCTTTGGGACTCAGTCCTGGCTTGACTCTGAGGCCCTCAGGCTAGACATGGTATGTTCTAGCTTGGTGTGTGTGCGTGTGTGCACGTGTGTATGTGCGTGTGTATGCGCATGTGTGTGCGTGCGCGCGTGTGTGTGCACGTGTGTATGTGCGTGTGCATGTGTGTGCATGCGTGTGCGTGTGCATGCGTGTGTATGTGCATGTGCGTGCGTGTGCGTGTGCGTGCGTGTGTGTGTGCTGGGTTTCCCCAGGAAGGAGCCTTCCTGTTGATGTGGGCCAGAGCCTCTGGTCTCCAGGACACAGGTCCTTCGACTCTGCTCTGTGTTCTCCTTAGCGCAGCCACATTCTAACATGTATGTGCTGGAGCGCGTGCAGCACCGTGTCCCCGAGGAGGCGCTCAAGGTAGGTGCGGCCAGGCCCCGTGGGGATCTCTGGCCAGTAGGGCTCAGCCCTGTCTGCTTTTGCTGCCCTCTCTCCCTGCAAACATTCCCCTGGTCCCTAGGCACCCCATCCTGGCTAGGGTGCCATGAATCAGCCTGGCCTGGCCTGCTCTGCCTGAAGACCCAGTCTAGCAGGTGGGGAAGTAGCCATTACTCTCTCCAGGCTTGCAGAGGGGTAGCTGGGGCAGGGTAGAGTGAGAGAGGGCTGAGTGGCCGGCCTCCTGTTGCTGAGAGGGCTTTCTGTGCCATTCTGGTGGAGTTTGGTTCTGTAGCTCAGAGAGTTATCGACAGGCTGTGCAGGGAAATGGGAAGTCCAGGGGCCTGCGGGGGTCAGCTGGCAGGAGAGATGGTCGCCTGCTAGGAGGAAAGTACACCACTGGTGGGTGAAGTGAGGTGAGGTGTGACTTCTCAAAGCCTGTGGGCCCCCTGTGTGTGTGTGTGTGTGTGTGTGTGTGTGTGCGCGCGTGCGTGCGCACGCGTGCATGCATGCTGGTCCCAGGCGCTTGAACTCATGGCCTGGACACTGTCCCTGAACTTTCGTGCTTAAGTTTGGTGTTCTACCACTGGATCCACAGCTCTACTTCTAGTTTTTTTGTGATTATTTGATTAATTGGAGATGAGAATCTCACAGACTTTGTTACTCACTTGGCCTCGAACTGCAATCCTTGGAACTTAGCCTCCCAAGTAGCTAGGATGATAGGGCTGAGCCATGGGCACCTGACTGACTCCTTGCGTAGAGGCAGATCTTGACATGGTCTGTGGGGGGGACAGGAGCAGTGGCCAGGTCAGTGGAACACCTCTGGGATGGCACATTCCAGTGTGCCAGCGTCGTGTGTGGCCGAGCCCCAGTGGGGTGTGAGGACTCTGGGTGGAGTCGTGTCAGGGCCTCGCCACCCTTCATACCCCAGGGTCAGGGGGTATGGGTGCAGAGCTCTGCTCAGAGCTCCACAGGGGCCCTTGGTGAGGCAGGCTCTACTTAGCCCCATCTTCCAAATCACCTTGGCCATCGTAGGCCCCTGCAGCCGGAGGTGGGACGCGCGTGAGCCACGTGCGCCCTTGCTCGCACACTCGGCCGGTGGCTCTGCCCTCCTCCCCGAGGGCCTCCTGGGTGGAGTCTGAGGGCAGAAGTCCCCAGGGCCTTCCTGCTCCATCCTCCCCCTTAAAGCCAGCTCCACCTGTCCCCAAAGTTCTAGATGCCTGAGCATGGACCTTGGGCCCCAGGGGCCGGTCTCATGCTCAGGACCCGCCGTGGGTGAGGGTGTCCCCAGGCTGACACTGGTCCGCACCCCTGCTGTCTGCCCACAGCATGAAAAGTACACTAGCCAGCTGCAGGTGAGCGTCAAGGGCTCCCTGCCCAAGAGGGGTGAGCCCCTGCAGGAGTCCACACCCTACTGTGAGTCCACCCACCCCAGGCCAGAGAAAGGGGACCGAAGGCCTGGCACAGGTAGGTCTTGGTGGTGGGAACAGGGATGGACCAGGGAGGGGTGGGCAGACAGGCCACCGCCAGGCCCTGCCCTAGCCATTGTGTTCCCTGTGCTCAGTTCCCCAGTGACCCCTCTCCTCTGCGGGCCCTCCTGGTCTCGGCACCTCTCAGCAGCCAGCACAGCTTCTGTGTGGGCTGTGTGCCTGAGCATGCCCAGGTTCCTCAGCCTGTGAGCCTCCTCCAGATGAGGGGCCACCAGCCGGCCACCCTTGTGGCCCTCCAGCAAGTCAGAAGTAGGGGGCAGGAGCCGAGGCAGGAGGGCTACGCCTTGCCCTCCACCTGCTCGGCTCCCACGCCCACCCCATGCTCCCACGCAGAGCTGTGAGCTACCAGCGTCTGCTGGGGCCACAGGTGTGCCTGGAGTGACAGCTCTTCCTCCGGGGACAGCAGGATTTTACTCATCTTTTGAAAGACCGCTGGGAACTGGGAGGATTTCCAGAAAGTCATCTGAGCTGCTCAGAGCACCTGTCAGTGTCTCGGTTGTGAGTGCTCACACCCGGTGATGGTGGCTGGGTTCCAACCGAGGCCATGGCAGTGCAGCCTGGACAGGCCACTTTCTCGGCCTTCCAAGCAGATACAGCCGTGGGAGACACACAGGGGCTTGGAGCCCACCATGGGGACGGTGGGGGTCAACAGCTGCTTGGGGTCCTGGAGGGCGGCCCTGGGGCTGCTCTGGGGCCACAGTGACTCGGGTCTGAACGCCCCCTGCAGAGGCAGTGGCTTACCGCACGCCCCTGTATGGGCAGCCCTCCTGGTGGGGAGAGGATGACAGCGCCACACCTGAGGACCGGCGTCAGGAGGAGCCCTACCCAGGTGGGTCTCCCTGCCCGGGCCCTGAAGTGATGGCAGAGTGCAGACGAAGGGGGTGTGCGTAGGGAGCTGCGGGAGGAGAGGGAGGCAGGGTGGCTGGTCTGAGGACATCTCCCCCCAGAGCGTCCCAGGGAGCCGTTGACACAGGGTGGCGAGCTGGATGGCTTCCGCACCACCACTGAGCACCAGGGCTGTGCACTCCGGCGTGAGCCCAGCTACTTTGAGATTCCCACCAAGGAGGTTCCGCAGCCGCTGCAGACCCCTGAGGCACCCACGAAGGACAAGGAGGCTGGCAGCGGCGGGACGGCCCCTGTGGTACAGAGCCACGCCTCCTTCACCATTGAGTTTGATGACTGCAGCCCTGGGAAAGTGAAGATCAAGGACCACATCACCAAGTTCTCCCTGCGACAGCGGCGGCCCCCGGCCAGGGAGGCCTCCCCAGGGGAGCTGGTCTCAGCTGAGACCAAAGTGGCCGACTGGCTGGTGCAGAATGACCCCAGCCTGCTTCACCGGCCAGGCCCTGGGGACGACCGCCACAGCACCAAGAGTGACCTGCCTGTCCACAGCCGGACCCTGAAGGGTGAGGGCTCATCGGAGGCTCGGGCAGGCCTGGAGCAGGCCGGGGGCACCCCATCTGTCTGTTCCCGGTGCCCACTGTGCCTGGGAGCAGGCCTGCATGGTCACGTGGCTTGGTTGGTTTTCATTTTCCTATGACTTTCCTGAGGACCCCTGCTTGATGGAGGGGCAGCGTGCAGGCCTTGGTGGCACAGCTCCGCTCTGTGTGCTAGGAGACCACGTGTGTCCACTGCCCTTTGGGTGTGAGACGTGATGTTCCCACAACTGATGACTGTTTTCTGATGTTTGGCGTCCCCAGGCCACAAGCATGAGGACGGCACGCAGAGCGACTCCGAAGACCCCCTGGCCAAGGCGGCCTCCGCGGCCACGGCGCCTGCGGAGGCCGGTGCGGAGCAGGTGCGGCTGCAGAGGCAGATCAAGCGGGACCCGCAGGAGCTGCTGCACAACCAGCAGGCCTTTGTCATCGAGTTCTTTGACGAGGACACGCCTCGTAAGAAGCGCTCACAGTCTTTCACACACACCCCGCCCGGGGACCCCAAGGTGGACAAGCGCCGTGGCCCAGGCACTGCTGACAGGGAGCGCCCCAGCGCCCCAGCCCGCCCCGCAGGTGGCAGCGCGGGGCCCCAGCGGGCCAGCTCGCTCAAAAGGGAGAAGACCGAGGAGCGGCTGGGCGGCTCTGTGCCCGCCACACGCACCCCAGCCCGCCCCTTCGGAAGCGTGGGGCGCCGTTCCCGCCTGGCACAGGACTTCATGGCCCAGTGTCTGCGCGACAGCTCCCCAGTCCCCCGGTCAGGCCCAGAGAAGGTGCCCCCAGTGCTGCCCACCCCCCTGACACCCCGTACAGCCAGCCCCGTGGCCCCCCCAACCCCTCCACCCCTGCCTGCTGACCCCCAGCTGACGAAGGCACGAAGACAGGAGGAAGACGACAGTCTGAGCGATGCAGGCACCTACACCATCGAGACAGACGCGCAGGACAGGGAGGTGGAAGAGGCCCGGAAGATGATTGATCAGGTGTGGTGGGTGCAGGGGCAGGCATCGTGGGGGGTTGGGGTGTATGGGCTGGTAGGCATGTGGTGGGTGGATGTTGGCTTGCTTCAGCCCTGCTCTAGTTCGTATGGCTGGTCCAACCAAGCAGGAGGGGACAGGAGAGAGGCCTCAAAAGCTGAGCTGCCCTCTGGCCCTGCCTTGTGCTGTGCCAGGGCTGGGCCTGTTTCCCCTTTGAGGTGCCCAACTGGATGGCTGGGCTCCTCTGGCCCTCTGTGCCATTCTCTCTGGCAGGTGTTTGGGGTGTTTGAGGCCCCTGAACTCTCCAGAGTGTCCTCAGCCACCTTCCGCCCAGTCATCAAAGGGGACAGAGATGAGTCTGTGGATGAGGGTGTGGCCCAAAGGATGGCATTGCTGCAGGAGTTTGCCTCCCGGCCCTCGGGTGTGGCCCCCCAGACAGAGCACCAGGTACAATCCCAGAAGCCCCTCTGAAAAGGGCCTGGCCCGAAGTTAGGGGGCTTGGCTGGGCCTTTCCTCCAGGCCCACTCTCCTGGCAGGGGGGTGGGTGCCAGCTGGGAGGGATTGGGGCCAGGTGCTGAGGCCCTGAGTTGGTTAGCACCAGGCATGTGCTGCCCCAGGGAGGCTGGACAGAATCCAGGAGTTTGCCACAGCTACAGCCACTGACCTGCGCTGCGCTGCGCTGTGAGACACTGTCCTAGCGTGTTCTGGCAGGGCAGTCCCGCCAGGCGCAAGGCCCACGTGAGGTCTGCTGCGCTTGCCTCTCACTGCTCCATCCGGGGTCCATGCCATACTCTCCTCTGCAGGGCCACCTGGTTCCAGGC
This sequence comes from Dipodomys spectabilis, assembly GCF_019054845.1. NCBI lineage: Eukaryota > Metazoa > Chordata > Mammalia > Rodentia > Heteromyidae > Dipodomys > Dipodomys spectabilis. The sequence goes on along the minus strand of NW_024871325.1, from coordinate 123,929 downwards.
TCACCTGGGGCTCAGAAGTGGGTGTCACGCTGGGCCAGCTTGGCCGATAGCTACTCGGACCCGGGCTTCACAGGTACGTGACTCGGGGCCATGCCAGGGCAGCCTTGGCACTGGCCACAGACAGAGCCCATGTCATCTTGTGCCTCAGGAGGTTGGGCCCCATGTGCATACATAGAGCCTGTGGCCACTGTAACTGGACTGGCCTTTTGCTTTGCAGAGGATGGGCCTGGACACAGAACCGGAGAGTCTGACGGGCCCCTGCCCTTGCGTACACGGCGACTGCTTCCTCAGCTGCCCAGTGACAGGGCTGACAGCCCCGCCGGGCCTGAGGTGACCAGGAGGAACGGGCCAGGGCTACCAGAGCCAGGCAGTGAGCTGGCTGGCCGCCTCCCAGGCCAGGAAGACCTAGACCCCGACAGCCTCAGTGATGCCAGTGGGTCAGATGGGGGCCGAGGCCCAGAGCTGGGCATGGAGCAGCAGGGGGAGAGGCACGTGAAGCCTCAAGAGACAGCAGCCTGGACCAGGGGTCGGCACTCTCAGCGGGCTCATGGGGAACCAGCCCCCACCTCTTTCTTCATTGGAGACCAGAATGGGGAGGCCACTTTCCCCCGGAAACCGTTGGTGGCTCCTGGGGAGGTAGACGGCCCAGGGCGGGCAGCCCAAGCCGGCCTCCCAGTGAAGGATGGCGTCTATGTCAGCCCTAGCGGGAGGATGGTCATCCAGCTGCGTCCTGGGCGGTCCCCGGAGCCCAGCAGCCCTGGACCAGCCCCTACCAAGGAGGCCCTGGCCTTTGTCCGACAAGAGAGTTTCACTAAGGAGCCAGACAGTGGCCCCCCGGCGCCCGGCAAGCTCCCCCACATCTCCAGCCACCCCCTGTTGCAGGACCTGGCTGCAGCTCGGGCCTCACGCATGGACTTCCACACGCAGGATACCCACCTGATTTTAAAGGAGACAGAGACAGCCTTGGCGGCGCTCGAGGCCCGACTGCTCTCCAAGCCACCGGATGGAGAGGGCGAGGGGGCTGCCCCCAGGCCCCCGGAGGACTCTCTGTCCGGGGACTCGGATGTGGACACAGCCAGCACCGTCAGCCTGCTCAGCGGCAGGAACGGACCCAGCCCAACGACCCCGCAGGCCCTAGGACCACAGAAAGAGAGCCTGTCCTCCCCACCGCTGGTGCCAGACTCAGGAGCTGCCAGCCCGGGCGAGGCCCGTGAGCACCTGTCAGAAAAGCCGCACCGGTCACTGGGCACAGCAGACCTGGGCCGTGGGGAGCCAGCACGGCGCCAAGCTGTGCGGCGCAGCCATGGGCCCCGAGGGTCCCTGGACTGGCCCGATGAGGAGCGAGGTTCTGGCCCCAGTAACCCACCCAACTCAGTCACAGCCGCCTCCAACCTCGAGGCCACTGAGGCCACAAGGGCCAGTCAGCCAGGGCCCCGCCGGAAGCCAGCGCCCTCCCCTCCCTCCCCTGCCGCCCGCGAGGAGCAGAGCCGTGTCTCCACCAGTGCCCAGAAGGTCCAGCAGGCACTGACTCGCTCCAACAGCCTGTCCACCCCAAGGCCCACCAGGGCCTCCCGGCTCAGGCGGGCCCGGCTCGGGGAGGCGTCTGACACAGAGGCTGCGGATGGTGAACGGGGGCCCCCAGCCAACCCTGAGCCGGCCAGCCGGCCAGCCACAGAGCAGGCCAAGAAGCTGACACGCTTGGACATCCTGGCCATGCCCCGTAAGCGGGCCGGCTCCTTCACGGGGCCCAGTGACTCAGAGGTGACCCCCACCCGCACTGGCTTCTCTGGCCGCAGTGCAGAGCTGTACTGCACCAGCCGTAAGCCCACCATGGCTGAGGCCCGTGCTGCTGCCAGGAAGGCTGCTGCCGCTGCTGCCAATGCCGGCCCTCGCCAGCCCTTCAGCCGTGCCCGACCAGGCAGTGCCAGATACTCCTCCAGTGAGTACCAAGGGGTGGGTGCCAGATACTCCTCCAGTGAGTACCAAGGGGTGGGTGCCAGATGCTCCTCCAGTGAGTACCAAGGGGTGGGTGCCAGATGCTCCTCCAGTGAGTACCAAGGGGTGGGCAGTCGACCTGGGGGGGCAGGTGGCTGCCAACAGGGTCACTTCTCAAAGCTGGGGGGTGCCTTTTGCAGATGTGCACATGTGCACAGGCCACGTGTGCAACTGGTGCCTCTTGGTCCCCATGGTGGGGTAGGCCTGCTGCTCTCTTTCTCCAGGGCCTCTGAAGATGTGTGAGGCCCACACAGCTGACCACCTGGGCACAGCAAGGGCTTTTCCAGCCCTCAGTGGGCTCTGCCTTGGTCTTCTGTCTCCCGTGCTACTGGGGATGTGTCTGTGCCCCTCTGTGGAGCCTCACAACCTTCTGAGCCACAGACCCGTGGTTGGGGAGGATTATGCCACCCCCCATGAGAAGCACCCCCACCCTGTGCTCTGAGGCCCAAATGAGAAGGGATGGCTGCCACCTGGAGCTGGCCCTGACCTCGGGTGGAGCCCCCCTCCCCGCCCCCAGGAACTGGCCCTGACCTTGGGTGGAGCCAGCCCTCCCGTCCAGGAAGCAGCGTGAGTGGACTGAGTGGATTGATGAAGCGAGGTGCTTCAGCAACATCCCCGCCCTCCTGCCCTCAGCCCCACCCTGTCTGCTGTTGGCTGGACAGGCTGGGACAGGTGGCGGTCATAGTGGCTGTGGGCGGAGGACCTCTGCTTGGTGGGCTGCTGTCCCTCATCCCTATCACTTAGCATGTGTTTCCTATTCAGACCTGCTGAAGGGCTAGGCAAGGAGTCCATCCATGCTATGGCCCCTAAAGACATGAGAGGCTTTGCCCACGGGGCTGTCTGGTGAATGCATAACCTAGGCTGGCATGGCTATCCCTACCCGCTGGACAGGCTCCCCCCCCCAAGGCATGGCTGATCCTTGTGAGAGGCTTACCCCATTTTCTGCCTAGCACCCTTCCCTGGCACCAAGGGCTGGTTTCCCTCTGTAAGGTGCACACTCCCCGGGGCATCCACCAAGGGCTGGCTTCTGTCTGTAAGGTGCACACTCCCCGGGGCATCCACCAAGGGCTGGCTTCCCTCTGTAAGGTGCACACTCCCCGGGGCATCCACCAAGGGCTGGCTTCCCTCTGTAAGGTGCACACTCCCCGGGGCATCCACCAAGGGCTGGCTTCCATCTGTAAGGTGCACACTCCCCGGGGCGTCCACCAAGGGCTGGCTTCCGTCTGTAAGGTGCACACTCACCCCAGGGCCGCGAATGGCACTGGCCTCACCATTGCTGGTGTGTGGCAGGGGCAGGTGCTTCTGGCGGGGTTTTCTGGGTGTGGAGTGCCAGTCGCTGCACAGCCTGCCCTGTCGTGCGAGGCCCTGCCAGAAGGTCTGAGCACCGCTCTGTTCTGTTCTTGCTTCTGAAACCAATCCACTCAAGACACGCGTCGTCGGCAGCAGGGCTCAGATTACACATCCACCTCTGAGGAGGAGTACGGCTCCCACCACAGCTCCCCCAAACACACACGCTCCCATGCCTCGACAGCCACGCAGACCCTGCGGGCCAGCAGCTCTGGCCGGGCTCGGGCCCGGGCCCCCGGCCCTCGGGACACAGATGACGATGAGGAGGAGCTTGACCCCTATGGTTTCATCGTGCAGACGGCAGAGATTGCCGAGATTGCCAGGTGAGTGAGTCCCAGGCACCCCGTGTCCCTTGGAATAGGGCCTAGGCTAGAGTTCTACTGTTGGCTCCAGATAGACTTGGAGAAGGCTTGGGCGAGTGGTAGATGGATGGAAGGATGGGTGGGAGAGTGGGTGGGTGGGGAGGCACAGGAATGGATAGGTGAAAGGTTGCAAGGATGTAGTTGGGTTGGACGGGCTGGCTGGTGGCATATTGATTATTTCTGTGTTGCTGTGACTGAAGTACATGGGAACAACTTAAAGAGAGGAATTGTTTATTTTGGCTCACGGTTTCAGAGGCGCCAGTGTTTGGTCACTTCGCCCCATTATGGTAGCTAGAGCTTGTGGAAGAGAATGTTCTCACCTCACGGTGGATAGGAAGCAAAGAAAGGTAGATGGGCAGAAGCCAGGAATGGCATATCTCCTAGGATAAACTCACAGTGACCTACTTCCAGCTAAGTCCTGCCTCCTGAAGTCCTCACAGCCTCTCAAAATAGCAACACTAGCTGTGGACCAAATATTCAACACATGAGCTTGTGGGAAACTCAGATGTGAAGGGGACAAATGGATGGGTAGATGGATGGGTGGTTGGATCACTGGATGGATGGATGGATCACTGGATGGATGGATCAAGGGATGGATCACTGGATAATGAATGAGTGGGTGGTGGGTCACTGGATGGGTAGATGGATAGATGAATGGGTGGATAGGTAGATGACTTGATGGATTATTGGATAGATCACTGGATGAGTGGATGGATGGATGGATGGATCACTGGATGGATGGGTGGATAGGTGGGTGAGTGGGGGGGGGCAGGTGGATGGGTACTTTAGTTGGCAGGTGGATGTCTGGGTGAATGAATGGGTAGAGGAATGAGTGGATTGATGGATGAGTGCATGGCTAAGTAAATGCAAGGATAGTTCCGTTGGTAGGTTGGATGGATGGAAAGATATCTTCCCAGGAAGATATCTGTTTGGGCACAAGCAGGTCCCCACCAAAATTTTTATTAGAAATGAACTTCCTTGCATGGTCATTCATTTGAAGCCAGACACAGGGAAGGTGCACAGATGGGTAGGGGTACAGGGGAGGAGGGGTACAGGGGAGGGTGTATAGATGGGTAGGGGTGTGGGGGAGGGTGTACAGATGGGTAGGGGTACAGGGGAGGGTGCACAGATGGGTAGGGGTGTGGGGGAGGGTGTATAGATGGGTAGGGGTGTGGGGGAGGGTGTATAGATGGGTAGGGGTACAGGGGAGGGTGCACAGATGGGTAGGGGTGTGGGGGAGGGTGTATAGATGGGTAGGGGTGTGGGGGAGGGTGCACAGATGGGTAGGGGTGTGGAGGAGGGTGTATAGATGGGTAGGGGTACAGGGGAGGGTGCAGATGGGTAGGGGTGTGGGGGGAGGGTGTATACATGGGTAGGGGTGTGGAGGAGGGTGGACAGATGGGTAGGGGTGTGGGGGAGGGTGTATAGATGGGTAGGGGTATAGGGGAGGGTGCAGATGGGTAGGGTTGTGGGGGGAGGGTGTATAGATGGGTAGGGGTGTGGGGGAGGGTGTATAGATGGGTAGGGGTGTGGGGGAGGGTGTACAGATGGGTAGGGGTGTGGAGGAGGGTGTATAGATGGGTGGGATGTGGAGGAGGGTGTACAGATGGGTAGGGATGTGGGAGGAGGGTGCACAGATGGGTAGGGGTGTGGGGGGAGGGTGCACAGATGGGTTGGGGTGTGGGGGAGGGTGTATAGATGGGTAGGGTGTGGGGGGAGGGTGCACAGATGGGCAGGGGTGTGGGGGAGGGTGTATAGATGGGTAGGGGTGTGGGGGAGGGTGTACAGATGGGTAGGGGTGTGGAGGAGGGTGTATAGATGGGTGGGATGTGGAGGAGGGTGTACAGATGGGTAGGGGTGTGGGAGGAGGGTGCACAGATGGGTAGGGGTGTGGGGGGAGGGTGCACAGATGTGTTGGGGTGTGGGGGAGGGTGTATAGATGGGTAGGGTGTGGGGGGAGGGTGCACAGATGGGCAGGGGTGTGGGGGGAGGGTGTATAGATGGGTAGGGGTGTGGAGGAGGGTGTGCAGATGGGTAGGGGTGTGGGGGAGGGTGCACAGATGGGTAGGCGTGTGGGGGAGGGTGTATAGATGGGTAGGGGTGTGGAGGAGGGTGTACAGGTGGGTAGGGGTGTGGAGGGGGGTGTACAGATGGGTAGGGGTGTGGAGGAGGGTGTACAGATGGGTAGAGGTGTGGAGGAGGGTGCACAGGTGGGTAGGGGTGTGGGGGGAGGGTGTACAGGTGGGTAGGGGTGTGGGGGGAGGGTGTATAGATGGGTAGGGTGTGGGGGGAGGGTGTATAGATGGGTAGGGTGTGGGGGGAGGGTGCACAGTTGGGTAGGGGTGTGGATGGAGGGTGTACAGATGGGTAGGGGTGTGGGCGGAGGGTGTACAGATGGATAGGGGTGTGGGGAAGGGTGTTTAGGGGTGCGGGGAGGGTGTGCAGGTGAGTAGGGGTGCGGGGGAGGGTGTGCAGTTGAGTAGGGGTGCGGGGGAGGGTGATGCGGGTAAGTAGGGATGAGAGGGGTCTCTTGCTGAGCAGTGGTCAAGGTCATGATGGCTGGACCCTCAAGGCTTATGGAAGAGTAGGAGGAACCCAGAGCCCGGGTAGACAGCAGGTGTTTCTGTTCACCCTGAGTTTGAGATCCTCTGAGGCATCTGGGAAGAGGGGGTGGCTAGAGTGTCCAGGCGTGGGGATGGAATGCAAATACTGCCACAAAGATGGGGGGACAGAATGAAGAGTGGAGACTGGAGCCCAGGTCCCCAGGTTGGGGAGGTTCTGTCTGCCAGGTGGTGGGGGTGGGGGTATTGTGCTTCCCATCAAGGCAGGTGTGAGCTCTGGATGGCAGCATCGTGAACGGGAAGGCTCAGTGACTCCCCAGGCCCCAGCAGAGCTAGAGAGGAGAGGGCACGGGTCAGACACAGGTGGGTCTCAGCTTTTCAGGTTGAGTTTGAGCGTACCAACCTGCAGGACATACAAGATGAGAGGAACGTGTCTCCCTGAACCAAGAAGGGTGTCAACAGGAAGGAGTGGGGCTTGAGACCGGGCATGTATGGGTTTGGCATTACCCAAGGTTGGAGAGATCTCAGTCTGCTCTCTAAGAGTACGAAGGTTCTAGCTTTGAGGGACAGCGTGAGCAGGGGCACAGGAAGGAGGCCTGCTGGAATGGAGGTGTGGCAGTGTCCCGGCCATCTCAGAGGCAGCCCTGCTCCTCTGTGGGCTCTGGGCTGGGCAGGTTCTAGGTGGCCCTGGGAATGGTGCTGGCTCTGTGAGCACTGCAGCAGAGTCATTTTCTCCAAGCCACAGGCCAAGAAGCTAGAGTGAAGAGCCTCCTAGTCATGGGCCCATGGGACACTGAGGCAGGTGACTGACAGGTTGTAGGTCAGAGGACTGACAGGCTGTGGGGGTCAGGTAACTGACAGGGCCCCCCAAAATGGTCACCTGGGTGAGGGAGCTAGGGGCTGACCTTGCCAGGACCTCAGCAGAAGGAGCAGGGCTGCGTGTCCCCAGCCTGCCTCTGCCCTCTTCTGACGGCCCTCATGCTGTCGGCCAGGTGGAGGCTGGTCGTGACCCCATGTCACCACTGGAGCTTAGTTCCTGTGGGGGAGGCAAAGTCTCCCCAAGACAGCCCGTCCACCTGCCTGACACTGAGTGGAGCGCACAGTCCAGCTGCTGGCTGTGACAAGTCACACCAGCCTGAAGGGAGAAACCTGGGGCTGTCGGCAGAGCCTCTCGTGGGGACCAGTGCCTCAGGACCGCTGGGGGGAGAGGGGGAGGCCGCGTGCTTGCCGAGTACGGCAGAGTCAGCCTCTGCGCCAGAGGGGAGGGCCACGTCCACACTGCCTGCTCCCCTGCCGCCGCCCCTGTGCCGGCCCTCTCGGGAGAGGACTCGGAGCCCACTTTCTTGCCTGGTGGCTGCAGGTTGAGCCAGACACTGGTGAAGGATGTGGCCATCTTGGCCAGGGAGATCCATGATGTGGCTGGGGACGGGGACTCCCTGGGGCCCACCCGCAGCCCTTCCCTCGGGAACATGCCCAGCACCCCCGCCTCAACCATCTCCGCGCGGGAGGAGGTGAGTGCGGGCCTGTGGGCTGGTGGAGGGCGGAGGGTGAGCCGAGGGAGGCAGACACAGCTGTGCCGCCACCCTGATGCACAGCCCCAGCCATGGGCAAGTGCGCGTGCGTGGTCTGGGCTGGCCCGCCCTGTGCCTGAGAGCCTGCTCGAGTGGTGCTCGGGGCGTGAGGAGCTCTCCAGCCCCTCGGCACCTCGCCACACCAGCCTCCACCCCGTCCTGCCACCCACAGCTTGTGCAGCGCATTCCCGAGGCCAGCCTCAACTTCCAGAAGGTGCCACCTGGCTCGCTGAACTCTCGGGACTTCAACCAGAACATGAGTGACAGCTGTGAGGAGGCGCTGACCAAGACGAGGCCTCGGAACCGCGAGGAGGCACGGCACTTCTCCCTGCGCGGCCCCGCGGGGGGGGGGGGAGCTGCGGCCCTGCTGCCATGCCGACACCCCACTTTTGCAGGTGATCTTCGATAACCTGATGCTGAACCCGGTGTCCCAGCTCTCACAGGCCATCCGCCAGAACACAGAGCATCTTGCCGAAAAGATGAAGTGAGTTGGCCTCTGAGGCAGATGTGAACACAAGTGGGCGCCAGGCCTGTGCCAGCGCTGGGGGTGATGTGCACGTGTGGCCGCGTGAGGGTTGGTGTCCACACGGGGCATGCGACTTGGTGCACATGCATGTGTGCGCCTGCAGCCAGGCTGTGTGTGCGTGTGTGTGTGCGTGTGTGTGTGCGCGCATGTTTGTGTGTGCGCACATGCGCACAACTTGCAGGAAGCTGACCTGAGCTTGGGGCACCTACCGTCTCCCCCCAGCATCAGTCTGGCTCTCCTGTCCTCAGCCTGGGCTTCCCACACACAGCCGCCCCTGCTCCTGCTCAGGGCTCAGCTAGCAGGAGAGCATGAGCTTCACCACAGTAGAGGAGCACTTTCGAAGAGCGTCACCTCAGTTCCCTTACGGCCATCTTTGCCCCTTCTGTTCCCAGGATTCTCTTCCAGAACACGGGTGGAGCGTGGGAGGACCTGGAGGCCAGGATCAACGCCGAGAATGAGGTTCCCATCCTGAAGACGTCCAACAAGGTGAGGGCTGGCGTGGGCAGGACCCACAGGGCCTCCAAGCCTGGGCCTGGCCTCTCCTGCCAACTGGCTGTGCCAGCTCGTCCAAGCTGACCCCACTCAGGATCCCAGGAGGCCCTGCTCTACCCGCACTTTCTCCTTCCCTCCACAGGAGATCAGCTCCATCTTGAAGGAGCTGAGGCGTGTGCAGAGACAGCTGGAAGGTGGGTATGGTATCTGTGGTGGGGCACTGTGCATGCTGGTGGGCCAGTTGGCCCCCTGGTCTTGGACCCCCAGTTCCCAACCCCCCTGGCCCCTTGGCCCCCGGGACTGCCAACCCCCTGACCCCTCAGACCCCCACTCCCTGGCCCTCTGGCCACTCAGTCCCCCAGTCCCTGGGCCTTGACCCCCCCCCCCAGGCCCCAGCCCCTCAGTCCCAGGCCCCCAGCCCCTGGGCCCCAGTCCCCTCCTCCTCTCCCCCAGCGGACCTGACCCTTCTCTCCTTCCCCAGTCATCAATGCCATTGTGGACCCCAATGTCAATCTGGACCTGCTGACAGGAAACAGGGCTTCCACAGGTCTGGCCCCGCAAGGGCTGGGGAAGGGCCGGTCAGCAGCCCAGAGTCCCTGCTCGCCTGCCTTGGTGGAGCCCTTGCTGCCAGCCCTGCCCCTGAGGAGCTTCCCACAACGGGCCAACTGCGGACCCCCCAGCCTCCCAGAGCCTGCCTTCCTCCCCGACGCCGAGCAGTTCCTGATCTAGGCGCGGGGCAGGTGGGGCCTTCCCCTGTGTGTGTGTGTGTCCTGTGGCTGCATCCACCATGTGGCCACCTGCCCAGCCAGGTGGCTCTCTGTGAAAACCCCGTATGTGCCATAACCCCCTGGGGCAGGTGCCTCTGTGCCAACCCCTCAGCCCAGCCACCTCGCCCAGCCCTGCCGTGCCAGGCCCGGCTCTGGGTGTGGGCGCTGCAAGGGCAGGCCCTGAGGGCACATACCCACCCCTCACCATCACCATCGTTTCTGTTGTTAGCTTTAAAGGAAAGAGTAGTGTGTGCCATCACAGCGCCTCTGCGGGCCTGAGCCGGGGCCGCCGCCTCGCCTCCGCGGGGCCCGCCTCTGCGGGGCTCCCCTCCGTGGGGCCCGCCTCCACGGGGCTGCATGCTGTCCGACGCCAGGCAGGGAAGAAGGCTGCAGCCAGGGGTCGTTCAGAGCTGAATGGGAGCTGGGGAGAGCTCGGGTGTGGCCTAGGACTGCCCAGAAGGAGGGGTGCTGCCCAACCAAGCACCTGAGCTGAGTGGAGCTGCCCAGTCCAGCAGCCTGAGTGAACAGATGGCCCATGGAGACATTAGGGCCAGAACCCCAGGACTGGTCCCTGCTCCCCATACAACTGCCAAATCCACTGCACGGGCGTCCGGGCAGAGCCCTGCAGAGTAGGCTCCATGGTGGGTGGCAGCTCCACCCCAGGCCCCTCGTGGGGGCAGGCCCCTCTCCACACCACAGCCGAGTGCAGGACCAGGTCCCCAGCAGGCCAAAGTGACTGGAAAGCAGGATTCTGGGGCTCCCATCTGGCCTCCCTCCTGCCCCCGGGACACTGCGTAATAAGCGGGCATCTGCCACGGGCTTCTGCAACCCTAGCCCTGCGGGCAGGCAGGGGCGGCCCTGGCACCGGCGTGCGTCCTCAGGATCCTCAGCAGGCTGTGCCAGGCAGGCCAGCAGTGCCCCTCTGCTCTTGCCTCTGTGGGGTGGCCAGTGTTTCCGGAGGCATGAAGCCAAAGAGCCTGTTTGCTGTGGGGGAGGGGTCCCCTCCACCCGGTTGGTGTGGGTGTGCCGTGTTTGTGCGGGGGTGGACCCGGAGGGTGCCCATCTGTGAGGGACTCGGGGCCTCCTTGGGGGCGCGGTCTCCCTGTTTACATTGAGCTGCCACAGCCCACCTGATGTTTACGTGTGTGCGGGAGGGGGGTGGGGGGGAAGGCTGGTGGCGGGTCCTCACCGGAAAGCCTGCTGTCTGTGGAGGAGGTGCTGGCCTGGCCCGAGGTGTACCACCGCCCTGCGTGTCTGCGTGGCCTCGGCCTGTCCCCGGGCCGCGGTGGCTGGTCACCGTCGGCCACGCCTCCCTCCCTGTGCACTGCTGTACATTTTCAATGCACAATGAGTGTTTCTCCTGTGTCAGGCCCCTTGGTCCTGTGCTCCCCCGGGGCTGCGGTCTGATTGGATTTGCAGAGGCGTCTGTACATTCTCAGGTGGTCTTGTGGATGTCTTTCAGAAAATGATTATTTTATATGATTTGTCATCGAGTTTGTTCAAATAAACCATTCTTCTATCACACAGCAGCACAATAGCACCTGCCGTGTGGGACCTCTTCATTGGGGGACAGCGTCCGCCGTGGGTCCTCTCCACAGGGGACATTGTGGGGCATGGGCATGGCCCTGGGCCTGAGGAATCTCCTCTGCTGGAAAGCCATGCTGTAGTTTAGAGGTGCTGCCACCAGGTGGCAGCCTAGGCATGATTGCAGAGCAGATGTTTGCTCCTTAAAAAGCCACGGGCTTGGTGGCCCCAGCCTGTCATCCCAGCTACTCAGGAAGCAAAGGTGAGCAGGGCAGGGTCTGAAGCCAGCTAGGCCTTCTTGGGGATGCGGTGTGCATGAGCACTCTATCCCAAGCTGCATAAACCGGACAGCAGGAAGCAGTACCAGGTGTGTGCAGGGAGCCCTTTGCCACCATTTCCTCTGTGGCTGGAGAGAGCCTGGTGCCCCACCATCAGATGCCCAGGCTCTCAGTGGGGCAGTCAATCTCCATGCACGTGGGGCCTGCAGGTCACTAAGCCCGCTGAGCCCACGTGGCTGGCCATGCAGCGTGGAGCTGGCCAGAGGGTCTCAGACACCGCGCCCTGGAAAACGAAGCAGGAAGCATGTACATGCAAGCCTATAGCCAGCGTTACTCTGCACGGGGCCAGGATGAGAAGTGCTGCTCAGTGTAGCACAAGAAAAAGGATGCAGCTGGGCATCTGTGGCTCACGCCTGTCATCCCAGCTACTCAGGAGGTTGAGATCTAAGGACCCCAGTTCAAAGCCAGTCCGGGCAGGAAAGTCCGTGAGACTCTTATCTCCAACAAATCACTAGAAAACTGGAAGTGGTGCTGTGGCTCAAGTGGTAGAGTGCTCGCCTTGAGCTGAAGGGCTGAGGGACAGCACCCAGGCCGAGTTCAAGCCCCGTGACTGACCAAAAAAAAAAAGGATGCAGATCAGAAAGGAAGAAGCCAACCTGTCCTCATTGCAGACAGTGTTGTCAAGACTTAAGAGACCTAAAGATTCCCCCAAAACTCTCGGATGTGACCTGTGCTTTCCACAAAAGATCAGGGCACAAAGCCAGCATATACGGCATCCATGACTTTCCTACATACCAGCAAGGAGCAGGCTGTGAAGAAGTGTGCAGAAAAACTCCATTGACAGTTGCCTCACAAAACTACATAGGATTAAATCTGAAGAGGTGAAAACCTCACAAGGAAAAGTGAAAAAATGCTCGAGAGAGCACTGATGAAGACCCTAGAAGACGGGAGGAATCCCGCGTTCATGCGCTGGCAGGACTGTGAACATTGTGAAAATAAATACACCACCGAAAGCAGTCTACAGACCAATGCAGTCCCCACAAAGACTCCAATGCAATTGTTTCCAGAAATAGGAAAATTCCAAAATTATATGGAAGTACAAAAGATTCCAAGTAACCAAAGCAATCCTGAGCAAAAAGAGAAATGTGGTCGATACCACAATACCTGACTTCATACCATGTTATAGACCCCTAGTAACAAAAACAGCATGGTATTGGCAGATGAACAGGTAACCCAATGGAACAGAATATAAGATCCAAAAATAAGCCTATGCAGCCACAGCCACCTGATTTTCAACAAAGACTTCAAAATCATCCATGGGAGAAATGACAACAGCTTCAACCAGTGGTGTGGAGGAAACGGAATATCCCCCTGTAGAGGCCTAAGCACACCCCTGTCTCCATCCTATGCACACAAAGTGGGTCAAAGCTTGACGTGAATGGATGATGAAGAGGAAACCAGAGGGAAGAGCTCTGGAGACAGACAGGACGGGCCGGGAGCCTCAGACGAGCCCTGGAGACAGACAGGACAGGCCAGGAGCCTCAGAAGAGCCCTGGAGACAGACAGGACGGGCCGGGAGCCTCAGAAGAGCCCTGGAGACAGGACGGGCCGGGAGCCTCAGAAGAGCCTCGATGGCTCAGGAAGCAAGAGCATGAATGGGTGACTGGGGCTGCACGCAGTTAAAGAGCTTCTTCCCAGCAAATTGACTAGAATTAAAAGCCTACAGAATGCGGGGAAATCCCTGTTAGATAAGGGATTAATACCCATAATGAAGAGTTCCAAAAATCAGCAAAGACAACCCAATTAATAAATGAACAGACAGACCTTGAAGGAACAAGTGTGGGAGGCGTGAGGGTCAAGTGGAAGAGAGCCCGCACAGCAGCTCAAGGCCCTGAGTCCAAACTCCAGCACTGACACCCCTCCCCCAAACACAAATGACCAGTAAACACAGGAGAAAATGTTCAACAGCTTTTCTTTTTTGATCTGAAATCAGGACTCAAACTCAGTACCTGATGCTTTTGCTCATTGGATAGTGCTCTTTCAAGTGAGCCACACCTCCAACACCAACAGTTTTAATTGTAAAGGAAATGCAAAACTACATGAGGCCAGGCACCAGTGGCTCACACCTGCAATCCTAGCTACTCTGGAGGCTGAGGTCTGAGGATCACAGTTCGAAGCCAGCATGGACAGGAAAGTCTGTTAGGCTGCTACATAATTAACCACCAAGAAGCCAGAAGTGGAGCTGTGGCTCAAGTGGTAGAGCTCCAAGCCTTGAGCAAAAAAGGCTCAGGGACAGTGCTCAGGACTGGTGCACACACAAAAATAACACCCTCACCTCAGGTCTCCAAACCCCAGTACATTGAGACCCCAACCCACCTCAGTCACAAAGACCATCATCGAGAAAAACAAATGCTGGGTGGATGTGGGGAAGGCCCCTCACCCTGCTGGTGGGCGTGCAAACCAGGCAGGTCGCTGGAAATCAGTGCGGTTCCTCCAAAGGCTGGAACTAGAATGATCCAGTGGGGCTGCAGCGTGTCTGCTGGGCACTCATCCAAAGGGACATAAGTGTACAGGAGCTAACTGTACACCCACGTCTACTGCCGCACCAAGCACGAGAGCCGGCCATGGAAGTACACAGTGAGGTGTCCATCAGCAGCTGAATATAATGAAGAAAATACTTAAAAAAAATTTTGTCCGTTGCAGGGCCTGAACTCTGGGCCTGGGCGCTGTCCCTCAGCTCTTCAGCTCAAGGCTAGTGCTCTACCATTTGATCCACAGCGCCACATCCGGCTTTTTCTGTGTAAGTGATGCTGAGGAATGGAACCCAGGGCCTCATTCATGCAAGGCAAGCGCTCTACCACTGAGCCACCTTCCCAGCCCCATGAAGAAAATTTACACCCCCCCCCATGCACAAGAGTATTACTTAGACATAAGGAAGAATGAAATCATGCTGTTCACAGGAAAATGGATGGAACTGGAGAGCATGTTAATGGAAAAAAAGCCAGACCAAGGAAGACAAACACTGCCTTCTTCCTCACGTGGAGTCTGTGGGTGACAGAACAACATTAGTGTAAGCGGGGCTTTAATTGTGGTAGAAATCAGCCAGAGGAGGTGCCTGGGGGCTGGGGGATGTGGTCGCCACACTTCCTGTGTGTGTGTGTGTCAAATAGAATTCTGAAGCCAGGGACACTGGTGGCTCACGTCTGTCATCCTAGCTACTCAGGAGGCTGAGATCTGAGGACTGCAGTTCAAAGCCAGCCCAGGCAGGAAAGTCTGTGAGACTCTTATCACCAATGAACCACCAGAAAACTGGAAGTGGTGCTGTGGCTCAAGTGGTAGAGCACTCGCCTTGAGCTGAAGAGCTGAGGGACAGCGCCCAGGCCCAGAGTTCAAGCCCCAAGACTGAAAAAAAAAGATCCATTAAAATTGTTTTCAAAAGGAAGGGGTGGGGCTAGGAAAGCAACAGAAACTGGGTGTTCACATGTGTCTTCTACCTACTCAGGAGGCTGAGATCTGGAGAATCATGATTCAAAGCCAGTCAAGCAGAAAAGTCCTCGAAACTCCAACTCTAAAATAACCAGAAAGAAGCAAGTCTAGAGGCATGGCTCAAGTGGTAGATTGCCATCTGAGCAAACCAACCAACCAAGCAAGGCCAAGGCCTTGGGCCCGAGCCCCAGGAACAGAAAAAAAAAGATGTGAATTTGATTAAGGAAGTGTGTGTATCTGTATGGAAATATCATAATACTCTTTTCTATAGTTGATATCTACTAATAAGAGGGAAGTTAGGACAAAACATTCTTTGCTTTATGAGAAACCTCCAAACCCGCCCCACCCAGGACCCTGGGGGAGCGGACCGGGGAGGAGCTGGCCACCATGGCCCACCCACCCACCCAGGGGCTTGTGCCCCGCCTCCCTCCTTGGCCTTTCCTGCAGGGCTGGCACAAGGGCCAGAGGGCAGCAGGGCCGGAGCCTCTCCACCCCAGCTTCCTCTCGCTGTCCCCAGGGTGGACGGCTCCTCCTGGAGCCTGACCCGGCTCAGCTCGGCCCGGGGACTGTCCAGGTGGCAAGGCCCTGGTGTGAGGATGAGCTAGGCCCGGCTGCATAGGACAGAGGGCCTCCCGGTGGGCGCTCCCAGCCTGCAGGCCTCCCGCAGGCAACAGTGGTGTGCCCTGACCCCGGGTCCCCTGGGAAGCAGAGGCCAGCTCTCTTCTCCATCCACTTCCTGACCCACCAGGCCGGCCACAGGATGCTGGAGGAGGCCCGTCCTCCCCTGCGGGCACGCCATGCTCAGCACCCTGGACAGAAGCCCGGGGTCAGCTGCCACAGAGGACAGGAGCCCACGGTGTCCAGGTGGATGCTGTACCCAGTGTCTGTCCTTGGAGGTGCTGGAGGGAGCACAGAGGGGAGACACAGGGCCCCCCAGCCTCGCTAGCCCACCTCTTGACCCCAGCCTCCACCCCAGCCTCCCATGCCCTAGCCTTCCCGGGCCTGTGACTGAGTCTGGGCCACATCTAGACCATAGGTAAGAAGCCCCTGGGGGACCCTGGGAAGTTCCTGGGGGCCAGCTCCACAGCACTGTGGCACACACCTGACAGGCACAGCTTAAGGCGGGGAGGGCGGATCTATTCTGGCTGGCAGTGTCAGAGCTTCAGTCCCAGTGGGGCTTGAGAGGCCGAACAGCATGGCAGCCGGAGCAGGGCAGAGGGAATCAGCTCAGGTCACGGCAGCTGGAAAGGAGTGGGGGACAGAGATGGAGGGACAGAGTCGGAGAGAGAGGCAAGACAGAGAGAGAGGAGAGAGAGACAGAGATGGGGAGACAGAGAGACAGAGGAAAGAGACAGCGAGGAGAGGTGGATAGAGACAGAGAAAGGATAGATGGAGAGAGGAGAGAGAGAGACAGGAAAGAGATAGAGGAGAGATGGAGAGAAAGGGACAGAGAGACAGAGATGGAGAGAGAGGAGAGACAGAGAGAAGAGACAGAGAGACAGATGGCAAGAGACAGAGACAGATAGACGGAGAGAGAGACCCTTGAAAGGCCGCCTCTGTCCTCCAACCCGGCTCCACCCCCACAGCCTCCACCACCTCCCTGTGACCCACAAGCAGAACCTGTCAGGGGCTCCATCCATCACTCGGGGCAGAGCCTTCCGGAGCCTGGAGCCTGGAGACTGCACCTGCAGCAGCTTGGAGGCCCTTGAGCCTCTGTGGAGCCATAACTGTCTGCATAGAACACCTCTCTTTCTTTCCTTCTCTCTTTCTTTCCTTCCTTCCTTCCTTTCTTCCTTTCTTATTTTTTGTCAGTTGTGGGGCTTGAACTCTGGGCCTGGCGCTGTCCCTGTGCTCTTCAGCTCAAGGTGATCATTCTACCACTTGAGTCACAGCACCACTTCCGGTTTTCTGAGTGGTTTATTGGAGATAAGAGTCTCACGGAAGGCAGGCACTGGTGGCTCACGCCTGTAATCCTAGCTACTCAGGAGGCTGAGATCTGAGGATCGCGGTTCAAAGCCAGCCCGGGCCGGAAAGTCTGTGAGACTCTTATCTCCCATAAACCACTTGAAAACTGGAAGTGGCGCTGTGGCTCAAGCAGTAGAGCACTTGCCTTGAGCTGAAGAGCACAAGGACAGCGCCCAGGCCCAGAGTTCAAGCCCCACAACTGACCAAAAAAAAAAAAAAAAAGTTTTATGGACTTTCCTGTGCAGGCTGGCTTTGAACTACTCAGCCTCCTGAGTAGCTAGGATGACAAGCGTAAGCCACCAGTGCCCAGCATAGAACCCCTCTTTTTACTAGTATTACTGTTAAATAGTCATTTTATTAGATGGTTGCATAGAGAGGTTTCAGTTTCAGAAGTCAGGTGAGGAGTCCAGTGTCCCTGGACCCATGCTCCCCTCCTCTGGAACCTTCCACTGATGCCACTGCAGCTCTGGTCCCAGGCCTGTGCTCTTCAGGCCCAACCGACACACAGGCTGGTGGCTTTGGGGTGCCCCAGAGGAGGGGTGGGTGGATGTCCCCTGGAGGGGACATTTTCCAGCCCCAGCCTCCAGGGTGCACAGCCCTGGCTGTTCGTCTCCAGGTGGGGGTGGGCGGCTCAGAGGAAAGAGGAACTGGTGGGCCGGTGGGTGGGGACGCAGCGGCCAGCCGTGGAGGGCCAAGGAGCCAAGGCCGGCGGACAGACGGCACTCACTGCCTACGGCCGGCGCCGCCTGCAGCCAGGATGGATGGCAAAGCAGGGCTTCAGGTAGGTACCTAGAGGCCCGTCCGGGAGGGAGGGAGCCAGGAGGAGCAGGCTCCCAGCCTACGCTGCTGCCTGCTGGGGAGGCCTGTCCTCTCCACCCCCAGGCCCACTGGCCCTCTTCCTCCTCATCTGCGGCGGAGTGTCTCCGCTGGGAGCCTGCAGGCCGAGTCTCAGAGCCCAGCTCCCGGCTCCGCGTCCCTGGGGTGTCAGCACCAGGCCTTGGAAAGACAGCCCCCACCCCGGGGACCTTCCAGGACCAACAGGGACAGGCCCGGGCTGTGCAGCACTGTGGAGGGGGGCGGGCGTCCCTGGCCTTGTGATCCCCGAAGGCCAGGAGGGGGTGGGGAACTGGGCCCGGTGGGCAGGCACCTCGGAAAAAGGGGGTGGGGCAGGCTCCGGCCGCTGGACAGCCTCCACATTGCCAGCACGGCTGCGCTGGCTGACTCCCGGCCCGCCTGGCTCCTCAGACTGGAAGCTCTCAGAGGGCGTCGGGCAGGGAACCGGAGCCCTTCCGGAGCCAGAGGCCGCAGCGTCTCTCCTGGACTCACAAAGCAAGAATGAAAGCCTGGAGCCGGGCTTTGGGGGACCCCAGCGGCCCTTGGGGGTGTGCGAGAGCGCTGTCTGTGAGCTGTAGCTGGGCTCGGGTAGGAGGCGGCCCCTTTCCAGCGGAGGGGTGCAGGCGTGGTGACCCCGGTTCCCTGGACCCCTGCCTCTGGCAGACACAGGGCAGCCGCGTTCTGGTCTCACCGGGGTGTGGAGGAAGGACACAGCGGGCCGGGCCGGTCTGCTCCTGGGAGGACGGCCCAGCGGCCTGCAGAGACGGAAGGCTCCCTGGGCGCCACGGCCCAGCACTGGCCATCCGAGGGCCACCCCAGCACCCTGCGTGGGTACCCGGTGCCCGGGGGCGGCTCAGAACCCCTGCAGCAGTGTCGAGGTCACCCAGGGTGGAGGCCTCGCTTGGCCCCCGCCCCGCAGACGGGGCCTGGGCAAAGCCAGGGCCGCGAGGCTGGGGTCCCGCGTGGGCTGCGGCAGCCCTGGCTGAGGCTCATCGCATCTCCCAGTCAGGAGCCTGCTGCTGGGCAGGACCGGGGCCGGAAAGGGAGGCAGCTGTGTGTTGCCCATGAGGAGGGAAAAGCAGAAGCGGCAGTTTCAGACCCAGTTTCAGTTGTGGTTGAAACAAGGAGCCTAGATTCAGACATTCAACGCAGGAAGGGTAGCAGAAGAGGGAGGGAGGGAGGGAGGAAGGGGGGGGCAGCACCATGCGGGTGGTATTTCCAGAGACACTGGCGCCAGCTGCCCAGGGCCAGCCTGGCGCCATGGTGACCAACCCCTGGGGGTTGGAGGTGTCCATGGGGATCCCTGGGGTTTCTGGGGGCCCAGAGGTACTGACACCCACAGACCTGTGCAGATGCTGGGCCCTGTGGGAAGAAGCAGAGGCCCCAAGTGCCCTTCTCCACCCCACTTCCTCATACAGAATGTCCCCCAATCCTACTTGAGTCAGGGGCTCAAGTCCCCCTGAGAGACTTAACAGTCCAGAAAACACTGAACCCTATTCCTAATTAGGACCCCTCCCCCTCCTCTTGCCTCAGGCTCCCAAGTACTAGGATTATAAGTGTGTACCACTTTGCCCGGCTAGAGCTACTCGTGTGTGTGTGTGTGTGTGTGTGTGTGTGTATGTGTGTGTGTGTGTGTGTGTGTGTGTGTGTGTGTGTACATGCTATTCCTGGGGCTTGAATTCAGGTCCTGAGCGCTCTTAGATTTTTTTGCCTAAGACTGGTCCTCTACCACTTGAGCCACACCTTCACTTCTGGCTTTTTGCTGGTTAATTGAAGATAAGAGTCTCGTGGGCTTTCCTGCCCAGGCTGGCTTTGAATGTGATCCTCAGATCTCAGCCCCCTGAGTAGCTGGAATTGTACGCGTGAGCCACTGGGCCTGCTCAAAACCATTCTTAAAAGTCTAGTTTCTTAAAATCTTAGGTCTATAGACCTGTGAAGAGGACAAAACCAACCCTGGGGTAGAGGAGGCCAGGCCGGTGGGGCCCAAGGCCACCGGGGTGTGGCAGCTCCGGCCCCCTGCAGGGGACTGGGGACAGTCACCGCAGGCACTGCCCCGCAGACTGGAGTGAGGATCACCGACCCCACCCAGGGGGCCTGGGCCAGCTGGGCGCCCTCCCTTCCCCTCCCCCCCCCCCTGCTGGGCACCCCCTCCCCTCCCCTCCCTTCCCCTTCTGGGCACCCTCCCCTACCTCCTCCCTTCCCCCTCCCCTCCCCTCCCCCAGCCCCCTCTGGGCTCCCTGGACTGGGGGGCGCCCGTACCATCCGGGGACCCCGTGGCAATCTCTCCCGCAGGTGCTTGGCGTGCTGGCCGCCCTGGGGCTTGGCTCCCTCTCGCTCACCTTGCTCCTGGGCCCAGTGTCCCCTCTTGTCACCTGGCTCCAGATGCGCCCTAAGGAGGTGGCGTGCAGGCCCTGCAAGGCCCAGGGAGGAGAGGCCGGGGGGCAGACGGACTCCTGCCAGTGAGTGCGGCGGGCGGTGTCTCCCCTGGGCTTGGCCTCGCCCCGCGGGTCTGTAGTGTAGACCTGGAAGGTGGGGGGGGGGGCGCGGGGGTGGACTGTTGGCATGAGTGGCGTAGACTTGAGGTGCTGAGCATAGCACATGGGGTGAGGACTTTCAAAGTCTTTCCACTCCCGGGGTTCTGTTGCTCCCCACTAACGCCTCAGCCCCTCCCCCTTTCCTGCCCTGCTGTGGAGGCCTGGAACCCAGAGACCCCTCCTCAGTTTGGTCTTAGGAGTGGCTGCTCCCAGAGTGGTTGGGGTGGTCGGATCCCACAACCTGTCCTGCTGGTCCTGACCCTCAGGCTCCTGTTGGACACGCCCAGGGGCCCTCATCTGGCCGGCCAGGCTCCGCCCAGCTCCCTGCTCAGCCCCTGGCGGCCAGGCCAGGTGGCCGTGGTGCCCACATGCCCTGCTCTGTGCCCCCCAGCCTCGTCCTCGTGGAAAGCATTCCCCAGGACCTGCCCTTCGCAGCGGGCAGCCCCTCCGGCCGGCCCCTGGCCCAGGCCTGGCTGCAGCTCCTGGACGCAGCCCAGGAGAGCATCCAGGTGGCCTCCTACTACTGGTCGCTCACCGGGCAGGACATTGGCGTCAACGACACCTCCTCCCGGCAGGTCAGCCCTGCACAGGCCGCGGGGCCCGGGGCCCCGCCGGTGGGGCGGGAGCAGAGCTCTCTGGAAAGCCCAGGGCCATCTGCAGAGCTGTGCGCTTGGGGTCCGGGCGCGTGGAGAGTCCCCGGCTGCAGTCCCGCGCCCCATCAAGGGTGGTCGGGATCTGGTCCCTGCTGGGAGGGGTGAGGCTGGGCTGCCCTGGGCGCCGCCTCTCATGCCTGCCTGACTCTGCAGGGAGAAGCTGTTCTGCGGAAGCTGCAGCTTCTGCTCGCCAAGAACGTCTCCCTGGCCGTGGCCACCAGCAGCCCGACACCGGCCACGGAGTCCACTGACCTGCAAGTCCTGGCTGCCCAAGGTAGTGCCTGCGTCCTCCAGGCCTTGTGCGGGGCACACAGGACGAAGGCAGAGACCAGCATTGCTGCCAGTTGTGCCTGTGTGTGTGTGTGTGTGAGAGAGAGAGAGAGAGAAACACGTCTGGAGGGCAGGAGCCCTCGGCTCCACTGGGCTGACCTCACCTGGGGGCAGGGCAGGTTCCGGCAGCTGGAGCCACACCCACCACAGCAGGGCCCAGGCAGCCTCCATGACCCCTCTGACTCATGGCCAGGGGCTCAGGCCGCCAGCTCCAGCCAGGGAGCCCCAGCACAGCCGTTACAAGCGCTGGGAGCCGTACTGCCCAGAGACGTCCGGGGCCAGGCTCCGCCCGGCAGCGCAGGGCAGTGCTGGGTGGTCATGGCGCCTGAGGATCAGACGCATAGCCGCTGAGCAGCTGGCATGCAGTCGGTTCATCTCATCAGGTGCCCGGGTCCGCCAGGTGCCCATGAAGAAGCTCATTGGGGGCGTCCTGCACTCCAAATTCTGGATTGTGGACAGGCGGCATGTCTACCTGGGCAGTGCCAACATGGACTGGCGCTCACTGACACAGGTGAGTCCGGCCAGAGGCTGAGGGCCTCCTCCCCGACTCTGAGCCTGGAGTCCCAAGTCTCAACAAAATTGTGTTGTGAGTGATCACGTGGCTGTGATCACGCCGGCAGCACAGCATACAGGCTCCCTCACCCGGCCCGGGGCCCGGCTCCCTCACCCGGCCCGGGGCCCGGCTCCCTCACCCGGGCCCGGGGCCCGGCTCCCTCACCCGGGCCCGGGGCCCGGCTCCCTCACCCAGCCCGGGGCCCGGCTCCCTCACCCGGCCCACAATCGCAGTGTAGAGGAACATTTAAGGAGGTGGGAAGGTGCTGATGCCGTGCCACCCACATTCCACACATTATAAACAAGTCGCAGCCCTGGGGGGGGGGCATGGGGGCCGGTGCATAGCATGTGTGAAGCTCTGGGTTCAGTCCACAGCAGCACACAAAAAATTATCAAAAAGTGGCGCTGCTGGTGACGTAGTTCACTGATAAAAGCACTCACCTGTACACACAAGCCTTGGGTTCAATCCCCAGCACAGCCAAAAAACAAAAAGAAAGCAGATATGGTAAGAGTGGTTATTTCTGTTTTCTTTGCCAGCCCTGGGGCTTGAACTCAGGGCCTGGGCGCTGTCCCCGAGCTGCTTTTGCTCAAGGCTGGCGCTCTATCACTTGAGCCACAGCACCATTTCTGGCTTTTGCTGTTCATGTGGCACTGAGCCACGGTCCCAGCCCTGAACGGTCATTTCTAACGATTTTTACCTCCAGCTCTGGGTTTCCATGCATTTTCTGTTTTATTTTGGAATGAGTGTGTTGATTTGACCACAGAAGGACAGTGGCCAGGGAAACGGCCTGGGCCGCGCCCGGCTTGCCTGCGACCCTTGCAGGTGACCCTGCCCTGCTACGCCCCGGGCTCCTCAGCCTCTGGGCCCCTGGCCCCTGGTCCCTGCAGGTGAAGGAGCTGGGCGCTGTCATCTACAACTGCAGCCACCTGGCCCAGGACCTGGAAAAGATCTTCCAGACCTACTGGGCGCTGGGGGCACCCCACGCTGTCCTCCCCCAGACCTGGCCTCGGAACCTCTCAACCCACATCAACCACGCCCAGCCCTTCCGGGGGCGCTTTGACGGGGTGCCCACCTCTGCCTACTTCTCGGTAAGGTGGGCTGAGGGGCCGCGGCAGCCCCGCTGGGCTCTGGCGGGCACTGGGGCTGCACTGAGAGGCAGAGGGGGCCCCGAAAGGGACCTGGGCCCACTCCCGCGGGGGTGGGGCGCCTGGGGCCATCGCCAGCCCTCGGGTGGAGGTGGGAAGTGGAGAAGCCAGGGCTGCTCCACAGGGAGGCGAGAGGCCCAAGCGGAGGCTAGCCTGGCCTGCAGAGGAGCGAACACGGGGTCCCCGCTGCTCCAGGCGCTGCTCTACAGGAGGCGCTATCACAAGGCAAGGGCCGGCCCCCGCCCGGGCCCTCTCTGGAGGGAGCAGGGCGGCGTCCCTGGGCAGAAGTCCATGGAAAATCCACGGGACCCACGAGGCCTGGGGGTTTCCTCAGAGCTAGCAGCCCTGGTCTCGGGCGGAGCTGCCCTGGCCAGGCCGGTCGCTGCGGGGTGGTGGGTGCGGGAACCTGCGGCTGGCAGTGCACTCTGGGCCCTTCTCCCCCAGGCCTCCCCGCCCCCCCTGTGCCCCCATGGCCGTACTAGGGACCTGGACGCGGTGCTGGCGGTGATCAGGGGGGCCCGGAAGTTCGTCTACACGGCTGTGATGGAGTACTTCCCCTCCACCCACTTCCACCACCCTGCCAGGTGGGTCCAGCTCTGCTGAGGGGCGGCTCCCAGGGCACAGGAGCTCCTGGCACCCCAGGCTGTCGGCAGGGCCCTGACCTCCTGCCCCTGTCCCCAGGTACTGGCCCGTGCTGGACAATGCTCTGCGGGCAGCGGCCTTGAACCGAGGCGTGTGCGTGCGTTTGCTGGTCAGCTGTTGGCTCAACACGGACCCTGCCATGTTCCCTTTCCTGCGGTCTCTGCAGGCCTTTGGCAACGCCTCAGCTGGCATCTCCGTGGACGTGGTGAGGACCCCTCCTGGTGCGCAGGGGAGAGGAGGACGCCTCCTGGGGAGGGAGGGCAGGGGAGAAGCAGCCTCCTGGCTGTTTCCCTCCCGGCCCAGCCCGACACTCTCTGTTCCCGGAAGAAAGTCTTCATCCTGCCCGTGGGAAATCACTCCAACGTCCCGTTCAGCCGCGTGAGCCACAGCAAATTCACCGTCACAGACAAGACCGCCTACATAGGTGCGTGCTCACAGGACCTCGGGCTGGCGGCTGCGGAGCAGCGTCAAGGCCGCGGGCGTTTAGGGCTAGGCAGGCAGCTCCTGGTGCCTCGGCCTGCAGGATGGCGGGCGAGGGGGAGCCTGGAGGACTGGCCCTAGTGAGTTAGCACGCATCCCGGGTGAGTTAGCACGCATCCCGGGTGAGTTAGCACGCATCCCGGGTGAGTTAGCACGCATCCCGGGTGAGTTAGCACGCATCCCGGGTGAGTTAGGGCCCCATCCCGGGTGAGTTAGGACCCCATCCCGGGTGAGTTAGGGCCCCATCCCGGGTGAGTTAGGGCCCCATCCCGGGTGAGTTAGGGCCCCATCCCGGGTGAGTTAGGGCCCCATCCCGGGTGAGTTAGGACCCCATCCCGGGTGAGTTAGGGCCCCATCCCGGGTGAGTTAGGGCCCCATCCCGGGTGAGTTAGGACCCCATCCTGAGTGAGTTAGGACCCCATCCCGGGTGAGTTAGGGCCCCATCCCGGGTGAATTAGGGGCCCATCCTGAGTGAGTCAGCTCTATCCCAGGTGGGCATGGGTAGAGTTCCATGCTGCATAGCCATGTTGCCCTGCTGCACCTACACAATGGCCGTCCTTGCCAGCAGTGGATGACCAGGGGCCTGAGCCCAGCCCTGCCTCTGCGCTCCCAGTACTGGCTGGGCTGTGGGGGTCTGAGCAGGACTTTGCTGCCCACCTTCCAGGTACTTCCAACTGGTCAGAGGAGTACTTCAGCAGCACTGCAGGCGTGGGCTTGGTGGTCAGCCAGAGGGCCCCCAGCTCCCGCCCGAGTGAACCCCCTGTGCAGGAAAAGCTGCGGAGACTCTTTGAGCGAGACTGGAGCTCTGCCTATGCTGTGCCCCTGGATGGACAGGCCCCCGGCCAGGACTGTGTTTGGTAGGCGGAGCCTCTGGTCCAGGGCCACGGCTCTCATTGGACACTGGCCATCAGTGTCCACCAGTTGGAGCTCAGATGCCGCAGAAGCTCAGGAGTGTTACTTAGAGTCTGGGTTGCGCTCTGAGACGTCCAGGGACGGGGCTCGTCAGGGACAGAGCCGGGACGGAGGATGTCCACGGTTGCCAGAGGAAGGCCACTGAGTGGCGTGAGCGGGTGCTTGGCTGTCCCCCCGCCCCGCGGCGGATTGCTGGCACAGCTGCCCACCTGCCGCCCCCCGTTACAGATGTAGATGGCGCAAGGCCTGGCCAAGCCAAACCCTGGCATTCCTGTGCATTTTCTCTCTCCCCTCATGCCCACGGATCCTGGTTCCCGAATGTCCTTTATTAAACCACATCTCCCAGGCTTCTCCCCTCTGCTCAGCAAGGGCTCTGCGGTCCTCCTTCAAGGCTCCACCCTCAGGGTGAACACAAACTGCCTGCCAGGGCCACACCCCTCCCGCCCTGGGGCCCTCGCGCGCCCCCCCCCCCCACAACTTCAGTCCAGGCTCCAGAGCGAAGCTTCTCCTCTGGGCTCCCCGCTGGCAACAGTGGTCATCTTGCTGAAGTCATGGTCAGTGTCCACTGCGGGAGCTCCCTCCCAGTGCTGGCCCCGTGGACACCCAGGACGAGGCCTTGCGGGCAGGGCCGGGCGCCCGGGACGAGGCCTCGCGGGCAGGGCCGGGCACCCGGGACGAGGCTTCGCGGGCAGGGCCGGGCACCCAGGACGAGGCCTCATGAACAGGGCCGGACACCCAGGACGAGGCCTCGCGGGCAGGGCCGGACGCCCGGGACGAGGCCTCGCGGGCAGGGCCGGGCGCCCGGGACGAGGCCTCGCGGGCAGGGCCGGACGCCCAGGACAAGGCCTCGTGGGCAGGACCGGGCGCCTGGGACGAGGCCTCGCGGGCAGGGCTGGGCCAGATGAGCACTCAGGATGGCCTGCCCCACCCACGACTGGCTCTGGCCACTGGGGAGCAGGAGCGCTGGGCCAAGGCCTGCAGTGTGTGTGCACGTGTGTGCGCATGTGTGTGCGTGTAGTGTGTGCACGTGTGTGCATGTGCCTCGTGTGTGTGCGCATGTGTGTGCATGTGCACGTACCTAGTGGCCCAGGGCTGTGGGGTGGCGCTGTGCCTGCTGTGGAAGGGTGGGTGCCGAGGAGGCAGTGTGCACGGGGAGATGGCCACGCCAGTCCCGCCTTGGGTGCGGGTGAGATGAGACCCAGCCCTGTGCTGCGGGCACGCCACGCCGCCTCTCACCCACGGGGTCCACCAAGGCCACTGGCACCAGCCCTCAGGGGCAACCGGTGTTGTGGAGGGCACGGTGCTGAAAGGGTGCCGCGGCCCGATTCCCTGTCCCTCCCCTCCCCACTGTGGCCCAGACAGCTGTGCCCAGGAGAGCTGGCCCAGCGTACACCAGGGACGGTGCCCTGGGGGGGCCCGGCGTACACCAGGGACGGTGCCCTGGGGGGGCCCGGCGTACACCAGGGACGGTGCCCTGGGGGGGCCCGGCGTACACCAGGGACGGTGCCCTGGGGGGGCCCGGCGTACACCAGGGACGGTGCCCTGGGGGGGCCCGGCGTACACCAGGGACGGTGCCCTGGGGGGGCCCGGCGTACACCAGCCTACATGGCGGCTGGGCCTCTGGAGCCATGAGGTGGAGGGTGTGCGGAGCAGGCTGACGCTCTCCAAACAAAAGACCACCGCAGCCGGGAGTGTCACTTGCTTTATTGTCCAGCAGGGGGCGGGCTGGCTGCTGTGTGCGCAGCGGGCGCTGGGGGAGCAGGCGGGGCTGGTGCGGCTGACAGGTCTGCGGACCGGTTGCACTGTCTCACAGCAGACGTGCCTGTGGCCACATACGGCGCAGCCATTCACGTCAGGAAAGGAGGCAAAGAAGGGAGGTGGACGGGGCAGGGAGGGATTTTCTGGACAATGCCATACTCAGCCTAAGAGAATCCATGGGAGGAAAGAGCAGCCATGGGTGGAGGCTGCACAGGACCGGCCTCTTCCAGCGAGTCCCAGAGCCAGGCCGAGAGCCGTGGCCGGGCCGGCCCCAGACCTGCGGCCAGCAGTGGCCCTGAGCCCGCACGCGCATGCACTCTGCACTCTCTGCTTCCAAAGCGTTGTGGGAAGGGACACGAAGTTCATCCCAGTTAGGAGGGCTGAGTGTGGTGACCCGTGATTCATTTCTGCTGTGCGCTCAGGTCTGGGCTCTGCGGGGTGGCGTGCTCTGCGCGGGTGCCTGGCTCCTGACCAGGGCTGGGTGTGGTGACCCGTGATTCATTTCTGCTGTGCGCTCAGGTCTGGGCTCTGCGGGGTGGCGTGCTCTGCGCGGGTGCCTGGCTCCTGCCCACAGCTGCCCCTCACTTGGCCACAGGCCCAGACTCCTCGCCAGCATTTCTGTCCTGCTCTTCTCTTACCACCAATTGCCGGGTACCTGCAGCCCCTGCTCCCTGATCCCCTCTCTCTTCCTCCTCCTCGTCCTCCTCCTCCTCCTGAGAGAAGCTGTCTCGAGCATCAAAAAACGTGGTGGTTTCCTCTTGGTGCCTTTGCTCCGCCAGCTCTGCCTTGGCCTCGGTGCTCTTGCTCTTCCTGGTGGGCGAGGAGAACCCCAACTTTGGCAGATGGAACCAGCCTGGCTTCTCCTGCTTCTTGGGCAGCTCCGCCTCAGTCCGGGCCCCGGGCTGCGTCTGGATGGGGGTAGATCTTGGGGTGTCATCCCTGGGCTCGGCGCCAGTCTCATCCGAGGAAGAGAACCCGATGCTCGGAAGCCAAGACCACAGCAGACCAGAAGACTTCCTGCTGGCTGGCTTCTCTTTCGGAGCCCAGTCTTGGCCTGCCAGCGGGGTGGCCGCCTCCTCCCAGCTGTCCTCGGGAAACTCCAGGATTTCTGCGGGCTCCTCGTCGGAGCCGTGGTCTGCAGACTGGGTGCCCACGGGCTCCTTGGGCACAGGCACGGGCAGCCCAGACAGGGCGACGCTGGCAGACACCATCTCAAACGGCTCTGTGGCATCGGGCTGGGGCTCTGCAGGCCGGGGGCCCATGCCTGGGGTGGCTGAAGCGGGAGCCCCACCCAAGCCCCCCAGGGCCCCCGAGCCCAGAGCCCCCATGTGGATGCTGGCCTGCGTGCAGGGCTCTGCACCTTTCACCTTCAGCAAGGAAAATCCGTAAGAAGGAACCTGCGCCACGGACGCCGAGATCTCTGATTCCCGCACGATCTGCGTGGAAAAGCCCGCAGCGGTGGCGACACCAGCATGCTCTCGTGTCACCCTGCTGCGTACAATGACCTCTTGGCTCTCACCCGGAGTCCCCTGGATGTGTACCTTGACTTTAGAAATTGGGGGTGCCTCTGAGGAGAGGGGTGCAGGAGGCTCCCCGGTGCCCTCGGCGTCGGCCCGCAGGCGCCTGGCCCCCCACAGCCCAGGCTGGTCCCGGTTGGCAGCGGCCCAGACACCGGACCCCGTGTCGTCCCTCACCACTGGGAAGAACACCGCCTCAGAGCTGGGGGCCGGGCACGAGAACCTGGGCACCTTTAGCTTTGGGAAGCTCACGGTCAGCACGGAATCCTCCCAGAGCCGGTCCACGCTCACCACGGAGACCTGTGCGGGCGCGTCTGTGCAGGAAGCCGTCAGCTTCACAGGCCCTTCGGGGGAGAGGGAGCCGGGGCCTTTGGGCCCGGGCGGAGGCCTCCGGGCAACCTCTCCTTCGGGAGCCTTGGGTTCTGAGTCTCCCACGCCGGGCGGCTGTGGGGGGAGGGAGGCTGCTGCCAGCCCGGTGGGGGCCTCGGAGCGGGGCAGATCACTCTGTCCCACGGCTGCTGTGGGCAGGGGCGGCTGCAGGCCGGGGTGGTCCTGGCTTTGGACAGGTGTGCGCGTGGAGCGCGGGGGGCTGGGTGGAGCGGTCACAGGCAGCCCCGCCTCCAGGGGCTCAGGGGACACCACCGCCTCCACCTTTGGCCCAGGAACGAGTGGCTTCGTGTGCGAGTCGGGGGCAGGCAGGGGCAGCTGGGCGGCATCCTGCCCCGCGGCCCTGCCCTGCTCCTGGGATGAGGAGCGTCGGAAGCCAGGAAGTCGGAGCTTGGGCATTTTGAGCCGGCGCTCCTGCGCATCGGAGGGCGCCTCGCGCAGTGGCCTCCCGGCCGCTGGCCTCCCGGCCGGGCTGGCCTCGGGCTGTCTGCCGGGAGACTGGACAGGGTCTTCGGGTGGGAGGATGGTCCCCTCCACACAAGACGGGCTGGCTGACAGGTCCCCAAGCTCAGGCGGTTTGCGGTCAACCGTGACAGCTGAGTGACCTTCAGGAAGGGGCTGGTCAGCGTCGCAGGGCCTCCTGTCCATCTTGGCGGTGGAGGCTCTGAGACTGGGTTTGGCAAAGCCCAAGCTGGGGGTGTGGACGGGTGACATCTGGAGGCTCACACCATCTCCTTCCGAGAGACCCTCCTTGGTGCCGTTTTCCAAAGCAACCCCCCGGGCACGGTCATCCCCTGAGGCTTCCGAGTGTCCTGCGGCCGGGCCCCTTGGAAGAGCCGGCCCGGCGTCTCCCTGCGGCGGGCTGGCCGGCCCCTTAGAGGCCTTCAGCTTCGGAAGAGCCACTCTGCACAAGGCGAACCCCGGCTTCTTGGTCCTGCCCTTCTCCCCACCCTTGTCTGAAGGAACGCCGGAATTTGCTTCCTCCTGGGACAGCTGAGCACAGGGCAGAGAGAGCGCCTCGTCTGACTCCAAGGGGACAGGAATGGCGGGGTCCCCCGCAGAGCTCCCCAGGGACCCAGGCCACTCCGGCACTTTCTTTGGAGACTGATGGAAAGATGGCAGTTTGAAGCGGGGTAATTTGAAAGGACTGCTTTTGCCAGGCTCTACAGGAACTTCATCTGTAGTGACCCCAGAGGAAGCAGCCGGCTGCTGAGCGGCGTCTGCCCCAGGGCAGAGATGTGGGCCGGACGCCAGGGACCCATCGCAGGGGCAACGCCAAGGTTCAGAACCGGGAGGAGAAGCCGAGGGCTCCGCTGCTTGAGGGCCCGCGTGGTGACTCGGCACAGCAGGGCTGCGGACAGTGAACTTGGGTTTATGGAATTTAGGAAAAGAAATCCGAACACCAGAGCGTGGAAGAGAAATATCAGGACCATGGTCCTCAGAAAGGCCGACGAACACATGGCAGACCTCCAAGTCTTGTTTGGCCGGGGGCAGCTGAGCGCTGACCGCAGGGGTCCTCAGGTCCCCCTGGACGGAGGTCAGGCCTGCGGAGCCCCGCACGGTGGGTGCCGACACCGCCAGAGCAGCCTCCCGGGGCTTGCCGGGCGCCGACACGCCCAAGGACGGCCTCTTGCACGTGGGCATTTGGAACTTGCTGTCTTTGGTGGACACATCCTTGTCCCCCAGGACGAGGTCCCCATCCAGCTTGGAATCGGGGACCTCAATGTCCACTTCCACACGGGGCAGAGACACCTCCAGATCGGGGGACGCCACCTCAGCCTGGGAGCCCTTCATATCCAGCTTGGGGCCCTTGATATCAAATTGGGGGCCCTTGAGGGACACTTTGGGCATCTCCAGGCTGGGCATCTGAGCTTTGGGCAACTGATCTTTGAGGTCAGCTCTGGCAGACTGGGCTGCCAGATCTCCCTCCGGCAACTGGTCCTCGGGGAGCTCCACAGCCACCTGGTCCAGCTTGGCCTCAATTTCAGCAGAGGGCAGCTGAGTGCTGACATCAGGGGCCTTCAGGTCCCCGTGGACAGAGGGCAAGTCCACGTCACCCTGCACCTTGGGCACTGACACCTCCACCGTGACCTCTGAGGGCTTGCTGGGCACCAACACACCGAAGGACGGCATCTTGAATTTGGGCATTTTGAGCTTGCTGTCTTTGGTGGACATGTCCTTGTCTCTGAGGGCCAGGTCCCCTTCCAGCTTGGAACTGTGGGTCTGGATGTCCACCTCCACATTGGGTAGAGACATCTCTAGAGCAGGGGTGTCTGCTTCAGCCTTGGGGCCCTTGATGTCCACCTGAGGAGCCTTGAAGTCCACTTTGGGCATCTTCAGGCTGGGCATGTGCACCTTGGGCAGGTGACTTTTGAGGTCAGCTCTAGCTGGCTGGTCCATCAGCTCTCCCTCAAGAATCTGGCCCTCGGGCAACTGCACGGGCACCTGTTCCTGCTGAACGCTGACCTCAGGGGTCTTCAGGTCCCCGTGGACAGAGGGCAGGTCCACGTCACCCTGCACCTTGGGCACTGACACCTCCACCGCGCCCTCTGAGGGCTTGCTGGGCATCGACACACCGAAGGACGGCACCTTGAACTTGGGCATTTTGAACTTGCTGTCTTTGGTGGACACATCTTTGTCGCCGAAGGCCTGGTCCCCTTCCAGCTTGGCACTGGGGGTCTGGATGGCCACCTCCATGCTGGGCAGAGCTACCTCTAGATCAGGGGTGTCTGCTTCAGCCTTGGAGCTCTTGATGTCCACCTGGGGGCCCTTGAGGGCCACTTTGGGCATCTTCAGGCTGGGCATCTGCACCTTGGGCAGCTGACCCTTGAGGTCAGCTCCAGTAGACTGGCCCACCAGCTCTTCCTTGGGCAGCTGAACCTCTGGCAGCTTTATGGTCACCTGGTCCAGCTTGGCCTCCACTTTGGCAGAGGGTAGCTGAATGCTGACCTCAGGGGTCTCGAGGTCACCCTGGACGGAGGGCAGGTCCATGTCACCCTGCACCTTGGGCACTGACACCTCTAGAGTGCTCTGTGAGGGCTTGCCAGGTGCTGACACGCCAAAGGACGGCATCTTGAACTTGGGCATTTTGAGCTTGCTGTCTTTGGCGGACATGTCCTTGTCCTTCAGAGCCAAGTGCTTCTCAGGCTTGGCACCAGGGGCCTCAATGTCCACTTCCACACTGGGAAGAGACACCTCTACATCGGGAGCACCCGCTTCGGGTATGGGGCCCTTCATGTCCAGCTTGGGTTCCTTGATGTCCACCTGGGGGCCCTTGAGGGACACTTTGGGCATCTCCAGGCTGGGCATCTGCACTGTGGACAGATGGCTCTTGATTCCAGATCCAGAAGGCTGGGCTGCCAGGTCTCCCTCAGGCAGCTGGCCCTCGGGCAGGGTCACAGACAGCGGGTCCAGCTTGGCCTCAATTTTGGCAGAGGACAGCTGAACACTGACCTCAGGGGTCTCAAGGTCCACATGGACAGAGGGCAGGTCCACGTCACCCTTCACCTTGGGTACTGACACCTCCACCGCGCCCTCTGAGGTCTTGCTGGATGCCGACACACCGAAGGACGGCATCTTGAACTTGGGCATTTTGAGCTTTCTGTCTTTGGTGGACACATCCTTGTCTTGGAGGGCCAGGTCTGCATCTAGCTTGGCACTGGGGGTCTGGATGTCCACCTCCATGCTGGGCAGAGACACCTCTAGATCACAGATGCCTGTTTGAGCCTTGGGGCCCTTGAAGTCCACTTTGGGCATTTTCAGGCTGGGCATGTGCACCTTGGGCAAGTGACCTTTGAGGTCAGCTCTGTCGATATGGCCCAATAGCTGTCCCTCAGACAGCTGGCCCTTAGGGAGCTCTATGGCCACCTGGTCCAGGTTGGCCTCAATTTCAGAAGAGGGCAGCTGAATGCTGACCT
This sequence comes from Dipodomys spectabilis, assembly GCF_019054845.1. Lineage (NCBI taxonomy): Eukaryota > Metazoa > Chordata > Mammalia > Rodentia > Heteromyidae > Dipodomys > Dipodomys spectabilis. The sequence goes on along the minus strand of NW_024871325.1, from coordinate 91,393 downwards.
CAATGGTCTTCAAGTCCCCATGGACAGAGGGCAGGTCCACGTCATCCTGCACCTTGGGCACTGACACCTCCACCGCGCCCTCTGAGGGCTTGTTGGGCATCGACACACCGAAGGACGGCATCTTGAACTTGGGCATTTTGAGCTTGCTGTCTTTGGTGGACATGTTCTTGTCTCTGAGGACCAGGTCCCCTTCCAGCTTGGCACTGGGGGTCTGGATGTCCACCTCCACACTGGGTAGAGACATCTCTAGATCAGGGGTGTCTGCTTCAGCCTTGGGGCCCTTGATGTCCATCGGAGGAGCCTTGAAGTCCACTTTGGGCATCTTCAGGCTGGGCATGTGCACCTTGGGCAGGTGACCTTTGAGGTCAGTTCTAGCTGGCTGGTCCATCAGCTCTCCCTCAAGAATCTGGCCCTCGGGCAACTGCACGGGCACCTGGTCCTGCTGAACGCTAACCTCAGGGGTCTTCAGGTCCCCGTGGACAGAGGGCAGGTCCACATCATCCTGCACCTTGGGCACTGACACCTCCACCGCGCCCGCTGAGGGCTTGCTGGGCATCGACACACCGAAGGATGGCATCTTGAACTTGGGCATTTTGAACTTGCTGTCTTTGGTGGACACATCTTTGTCTCCGATGGCCTGGTCCCCTTCCAGCTTGGCACTGGGGGTCTGGATGGCCACCTCCATGCTGGGCAGAGCTACCTCTAGATCAGCGGTGTCTGCTTCAGCCTTGGAGCTCTTGATGTCTACCTGGGGGCCCTTGAGGGCCACTTTGGGCATCTTCAGGCTGGGCATCTGCACCTTGGGCAGCTGACCCTTGAGGTCAGCTCCAGTAGACTGGCCCACCAGCTCTTCCTTGGGCAGCTGAACCTCTGGCAGCTTTATGGTCACCTGGTCCAGCTTGGCCTCCACTTTGGCAGAGGGCAGCTGAACGCTGACCTCAGGGGTCTCGAGGTCACCCTGGATGGAGGGCAGGTCCACGTCACCCTGCACCTTGGGCACTGACACCTCTAGAGTGCTCTGTGAGGGCTTGCCAGGTGCTGACACGCCAAAGGACGGCATCTTGAACTTGGGCATTTTGAGCTTGCTGTCTTTGGCGGACATGTCCTTGTCCTTCAGAGCCAAGTGCTTCTCAGGCTTGGCACCAGGGGCCTCAATGTCCACCTCCACACTGGGAAGAGACACCTCTACATCGGGAGCACCCGCTTCGGGTATGGGGCCCTTCATGTCCAGCTTGGGTTCCTTGATGTCCACCTGGGGGCCCTTGAGGGACACTTTGGGCATCTTCAGGCTGGGCATGTGCACCTTGGGCAGGTGGCTCTTGATTCCAGATCCAGAAGGCTGGGCTGCCAGGTCTCCCTCAGGCAGCTGGCCCTCCGGCAGGGTCACAGACAGCTGGTCCAGCTTGGCCTCAATTTCGGCAGAGGACAGCTGAACACTGACCTCAGGGGTCTCGAGGTCCCCATGGACAGAGGGCAGCTCCACGTCTCCCTGCACCTTGGGCACTGACAACTCCACCGGGCCCCGTGAAGGCTTGCTGGACATAGACACACCAAAGGATGGCATCTTGAACTTGGGCATTTTGAGCTTGCTGTCTTTGGTGGACATGTCCTTGTCTCTGAGGACCAGGTCCCCTTCCAGCTGGGCACTGGGAGTCTGGATGTTCATTTCCATGCTAGACAGAGCTACCTCTAGATCAGGGATGTCTGCTTCAGCCTTGGGGCCCTTCATGTCCAGCTTGGGGCCCTTGATGTCCACCTGGGGGCCCCTGAGGGCCACTTTGGGCATCTTCAGGCTGGGCATCTGCACCTTGGGCAGCTGACCCTTGAGGTCAGCTCCAGTAGACTGGCCCACCAGCTCTTCCTTGGGCAGCTGAACCTCTGGCAGCTTTACGGTCACTTGGTCCAGCTTGGCCTCCACTTTGGCAGAGGGCAGCTGAATGCTGACCTCAGGGGTCTCGAGGTCTCCCTGGACAGAGAGCAGCTCCAGGTCACCCTGCACCTTGGATACTGACACCTCCACCGCGCCCTCTGAGGGCTTGCTGGATGCCGACACACCGAAGGACGGCATCTTGAACTTGGGCATTTTGAGCTTGCTGTGTTTGGTGGACACATCCTTGTCTCTGAAGGCCAGTTCCCCTTCCAGCTTGGCACTGGGAGTCTGGATGTCCATTTCCATGCTGGACAGAGCTACCTCTAGATCAGGGATGTCTGCTTCAGCCTTGGAGCCCTTCATGTCCAGCTTGGGGCCCTTGATGTCCACCTGGGGGCCCTTGAGGGCCACTTTGGGCGTTTTCAGGCTGGGCATCTGTACCGTGGGAAGATGGCTCTTGAGGCCAGCTCCAGTAGTCTGGCCTGCCAGCTCTCCCTCACGCAGCTGGCCCTCAGGGAGCTTCATGTCCTCCTGGTCCAGCTTGGCCTCAATTTCAGCAGAGGGCAGCTGAATGTTGACCTCTGGGGTCTCGAGGTCACCCTGGACAGAGGGCAGGTCCACGTTACTCTGCACCTTGGGCACTGACACCTCCACCGCGCCCATTGAGGACTTGCTGGGCATCGACACACTGAAGGACGGCATCTTGAACTTGGGCATTTTGAGCTTGCTGTCTTTGGTGGACATGTCCTTTTCTTCGAGGACCAGGTCCCCTTCCAGTTTAGCATTGGAGGTCTGGATGTCCACCTCCATGCTGGGCAGAGCTACCTCTAGATCAGTGGTGTCTGCTTCAGCCTTGGGGCCCTTGAAGTCCACTTTGGTCATCTTCAGGCTGGGCATGTGCACCTTGGGCAAGTGACCTTTGAGGTCAGCTCTGTCGATATGGCCCAATAGCTGTCCCTCAGGCAGCTGGCCCTCGGGGAGCTCCACAGCCACCTGGTCCAGCTTGGCCTCAATTTCAGCAGAGGGCAGCTGAGTGCTGACATCAGGGGACTTCAGGTCCCCACGGATGGATGGCAGGCCTTCACCCTTCACCTTGGGTGTGGATAGCTCTATAGCGCCCCCTGAGGGCTTGCTGGGCACCGACACGCCGAAGGACGGCATCTTGAACTTGGGCATTTGGAACTTGCTGTCTTTGGTGGACATGTCTTTGTCCTTCAGGGTCAGGTCCCTGTCCAGCTTGGCACCAGAGGCCATGCTGTCCACTTCCACGCTGGGCAGAGACACCTCTATGTGGGGGGCAGTCACCTCGGCCATTGGGCCCTTCCTATCCACCTTGGGGCCCTTGATGTCCACCTGGGGCCTCTTGAAGTCCACTTTTGGCATCTTCAGGCTGGGCATCTGCACCTTGGGAAGGTGGTCCTTAAGGTCATCTTCCGTAGGCTGGCCTGCCAGTTTTCCTTCGGACAGATGACCCACGGGCAGTTTCACGAAAACCTTGCCTGCCTTTGTCTTCAGTTTGGGAGAGGGCAGCTGAACGCTGACCTCAGGGGTCATCAGGTCCCCATGGACAGAGGGCAGGTCCATGTCACCCTGTATTTTGAGCACTGACACCTCCACAGTGCCCTCTGAGGGCTTGCTGGGTGCCAACATGCCAAAAGACGGCATCTTCATCTTGGGCATTTTGAGCTTGCTGTCTTTGGTGGACATGTCCTTGTCCTCCAGGGCCAAGTCCCCTTCCAGCTTGCCACTGGGGGTCTGGATGTCTACCTCCACACTGGGCAGAGACATCTCTAGATCAGGGGATTCTGCTTCAGTCTTGGAGTCCTTCATGTCCAGCTTGGGGCTGTCCACCTGAGGGCCCTTGGGGGCCACTTTTGGCATCTTCAGGCTGGGCATCTGCACCTTGGGCAAGTGACCTTTGAAGTAAGCTCTGTCCGTCTGGCCTTCCAGGTCTCCCTCAGGCAGATGGCCCTCGGGCAGGGTCACGGATACCTCGTCTACCTTGGCCTCAGTTTCAGCGGAGGGCAGGTGAATGCTGCACTCAGGGGTCTTCTGGTCACCCTGGATGGTTGGAATTCCCATGTCCCCCTGTACTTTGAGCACTGGCACCTCTATCCCGCCCTCTGAGGACTTGCTGGGAGCCGACATGACAAATGACGGCACCTTGATCTTGGGCATTTTGAGCTTGCTGTCTTTGGTGGACACATCCTTGTCTCCGAGGGTTAAGTCCCCATCCAGCTTGCCACTGGAGGTCTGGATGTCCACCTCCATGCTGGGAAGAGACATCTCTAGATCAGGGGTGTCGGTGTCAGCCTTGGGGCCCTTCATGTCCAGCTTGGGGCCCTTGATGTCCACCTGGGGCCCCTTGAGGTCGACTTTGGGCATCTTCAGGCTGGGCATCTGCACCATGGGCAGGTGGCTGCTGAGGCCAGCTCCAGGAGGTTGGCCCACCAGGTCTCCCTCAGGCAGCTGGCCCTTGGGCAATGTAACGGACACCTGGTCCAGCTTGGCCTCAATTTCAGCAGAGGGAAGTTGAACTCTGACCTCAGGGGTCTTCAGGTCCCCGTGGACAGAGGGCAGGTCCACGTCACCCTGCACCTTGGGCACTGACACCTCTACCACACCCTCTGAGGGCTTGCTGGGCACCAACACACCGAAGGAGGGCATCTTGAACTCGGGCATTTTGAGCTTGCTGTCTTTGGTGGACACATCCTTGTCTTGGAGGACCAGGTCCCCTTCCAGCTTGGCACTGGGGGTCTGGATGTCCACCTCCATGCTGGGCAGAGCTACCTCTAGATCAGGGGTGTCCGCTTCAGCCTTGGGGCCCTTCATGTCCATCTTGGGGCCCTTGATGTCCACCTGAGGAGCTTTGAAGTCCACTTTCAGGCTGGGCATGTGCACCTTGGGCAGGTGACCTTTGAGGTCAGCTCTAGCTGGCTGGTCCATCAGCTCTCCCTCAAGAATCTGGCCCTCGGGCAACTTCATGGATACCTGGTCCTGCTGAACGCTGACTTCAGGGGTCTTCAGGTCCCCGTGGACAGAGGGTAGGCCCACGTCACCCTGCACCTTGGGCACTGACACCTCCACCGCGCCCTCTGAGGGCTTGCTGGGCATCGACACACCGAAGGACGGCACCTTGAACTTGGGCATTTTGAACTTGCTGTCTTTGGTGGACACATCTTTGTCTCCGATGGCCTGGTCCCCTTCCAGCTTGGCACTGGGGGTCTGGATGGCCACCTCCATGCTGGGCAGAGCTACCTCTAGATCAGCAGTGCTTGCTTCAGCCTTGGAGCTCTTGATGTCCACCTGGGGGCCCTTGAGGGCCACTTTGGGCATCTTCAGGCTGGGCATCTGCACCTTGGGCAGCTGACCCTTGAGGTCAGCTCCAGTAGACTGGCCCACCAGCTCTTCCTTGGGCAGCTGAACCTCTGGCAGCTTTACGATCACCTGGTCCAGCTTGGCCTCCACTTTGGCAGAGGGCAGCTGAATGCTGACCTCAGGGGTCTCGAGGTCACCCTGGACAGAGGGCAGGTCCACATCACCCTGCACCTTGGGCACTGACACCTCTAGAGTGCTCTGTGAGGTCTTGCCAGGTGCTGACACACCGAAGGATGGCATCTTGAACTTGGGCATTTTGAGCTTGCTGTCTTTGGCGGACATGTCCTTGTCTCCAAGGGCCAGGTCCCCTTCCAGCTTGGCACTGGGGGTCTGGAGGTCCACCTCCATGCTGTGCGCAGCCACTTCTAGATCAGGGATGCCTGCTTCAGCCCTGGGGCCCTTGATGTCCACCTGGGGGCCCTTGAGGGCCACTTTGGGCATCTTCAGGCTGGGCATCTGCAACCTGGGCAGATGGCTCTTGAGGCCAGCTCTAGAAGGCTGGCCTGCCAGGTCTCCCTCAGGCAGCTGGCCCTCGGGCAGGGTCACAGCCACCTGGTCCAGCTTGGCCTCAATTTCAGCAGAGAACAGCTGAACGCTGACCTCAGGGGTCTTCAGGTCCCCATGGACAGAAGGCAGGTCCACGTCACCCTGCACCTTGGGCACTGACACCTCCACCGCGCCCTCTGAGGGCTTGCTGGATGCCAACACACCGAAGGACGGCATCTTGAACTTGGGCATTTTGAGCTTGCTGTCTTTGGCGGTCATGTCCTTGTCCTCCATGCTCAGCTCCCTGTCCAGCTTGATACCTGGGGCTTGCATGTCCACCTGTAGGTCAGGGGTGGTGGTGCCTGCTTCAGCTTTGGGGCCCTTCATGTCCACCTGGGGGCCCTTGAGGGACACTTTGGGCATCTTCAGGCTGGGCATCTGTACAGTGGGCAGGTGGCTGCTGAGGCCAGCGCCAGGAGGCTGGCCTGCCAGGTCTCCCTCAGGCAGCTGGTCCTTGGGCAGCATCACAGCCACCTGGTCCAGCTTGTCCTCAATTTCAGCAGAGGGCAGCTGAACACTGACCTCAGTGCTCTTCAGGTCCCCGTGGACAGAGGGCAGGTCCACGTCACCCTGCACCTTGGGCACTGACACCTCTACTGGGCCTCCTGCGGATTTGCTGGGAGCGGACACATCGAAGGACGGCATCTTGAACTTGGGCACTTTGAGCTTGCTGTCTTTGGTGGACATGTCCTTATCTTGGAGGACCAGGTGCCCTTCCAGCTTGGCACTGGGGGTCTGGATGTCCACCTCCACACTGGGGAGACACATCTCTAGGTCAGGGGTGTCAGCTTCAGCCTTGGGGCCCTTGATGTCCAGCTTGGGGCCCTTGAAGTCCACTTTGGGCATCTTCAGGCTAGGCATGTGCACCTTGGGCAGATGACCTTTGAGGTCAGCTCTAGCTGGCTGGTCCATCAGCTCTCCCTCAAGAATCTGGCCCTTGGGCAACTGCACGGGCACCTGGTCCTGCTGAACGCTGACCTCAGGGGTCTTCAGGTCCCCGTGGACAGAGGGCAGGCCCACGTCACCCTGCACCTTGGGCACTGACACCTCCACCGCGCCCGCTGAGGGCTTGCTGGGCATCGACACACCGAAGGACGGCACCTTGAACTTGGGCATTTTGAACTTGCTGTCTTCGGTGGACACATCTTTGTCTCCGAAGGCCTGGTCCCCTTCCAGCTTGGCACTGGGGGTCTGGATGGCCACCTCCATGCTGGGCAGAGCTACCTCTAGATCAGCGGTGCCTGCTTCAGCCTTGGAGCTCTTGATGTCCACCTGGGGGCCCTTGAGGGCCACTTTGGGCATCTTCAGGCTGGGCATCTGCACCTTGGGCAGCTGACCCTTGAGGTCAGCTCCAGTAGACTGGCCCACCAGCTCTTCCTTGGGCAGCTGAACCTCTGGCAGCTTTACGATCACCTGGTCCAGCTTGGCCTCCACTTTGGCAGAGGGCAGCTGAATGCTGACCTCAGGGGTCTCGAGGTCACCCTGGACAGAGGGCAGGTCCACATCACCCTGCACCTTGGGCACTGACACCTCTAGAGTGCTCTGTGAGGTCTTGCCAGGTGCTGACACACCGAAGGACGGCATCTTGAACTTGGGCATTTTGAGCTTGCTGTCTTTGGCGGACATGTCCTTGTCTCCAAGGGCCAGGTCCCCTTCCAGCTTGGCACTGGGGGTCTGGAGGTCCACCTCCATGCTGTGCGCAGCCACTTCTAGATCAGGGATGCCTGCTTCAGCCCTGGGGCCCTTGATGTCCACCTGGGGGCCCTTGAGGGCCACTTTGGGCATCTTCAGGCTGGGCATCTGCACCTTGGGCAGCTGACCCTTGAGGTCAGCTCCAGTAGACTGGCCCACCAGCTCTTCCTTGGGCAGCTGAACCTCTGGCAGCTTTATGGTCACCTGGTCCAGCTTGGCCTCCACTTTGGCAGAGGGTAGCTGAATGCTGACCTCAGGGGTCTCGAGGTCACCCTGGACGGAGGGCAGGTCCATGTCACCCTGCACCTTGGGCACTGACACCTCTAGAGTGCTCTGTGAGGGCTTGCCAGGTGCTGACAAGCCAAAGGACGGCATCTTGAACTTGGGCATTTTGAGCTTGCTGTCTTTGGCGGACATGTCCTTGTCTCCAAGGGCCTGGTCCCCTTCCAGCTTGGCACTGGGGGTCTGGAGGTCCACCTCCATGCTGTGTGCAGCCACTTCTAGATCAGCGGTGCCTGCTTCAGCCTTGGAGCCCTTCATGTCCACCTTGGGGCCCTTGATGTCCACCTGGGGGCCCTTGAGGGCCACTTTGGGCATCTTCAGGCTGGGCATCTGCAACCTGGGCAGATGGCTCTTGAGGCCAGCTCTAGAAGTCTGGCCTGCCAGGTCTCCCTCAGGCAGCTGGCCCTCGGGCAGGGTCACAGCCACCTGGTCCAGCTTGGCCTCTACTTTGGCAGAGGGCAGCTGAACGCTGACCTCAGGGGTCTCGAGGTCACCCTGGACGGAGGGCAGCTCCACGTCACCCTGCACCTTGGGCACTGACACCTCCACCGCGCCCTCTGAGGGCTTGCTGGATGCCGACACACCGAAGGACGGCATCTTGAACTTGGGCATTTTGAGCTTGCTGTCTTTGGCGGTCATGTCCTTGTCCTCCATGCTCAACTCCCTGTCCAGCTTGATACCTGGGGCTTGCATGTCCACCTGTAGGTCAGGGGTGGTGGTGCCTGCTTCAGCCTTGGGGCCCTTCATGTCCATCTGGGGGCCCTTGAGGGACACTTTGGGCATCTTCAGGCTGGGCATCTGTACGGTGGGCAGGTGGATGCTGAGGCCAGCTCCAGGAGGCTGGCCTGCCAGGTCTCCCTCAGGCAGTTGGCCCTTGGGCAATGTCACGGACACCTGGTCCAGCTTGTCCTCAATTTCAGCAGAGGGAAGTTGAACTCTGACCTCAGGGGTCTTCAGGTCCCTGTGGACAGAGGGCAGGTCCACGTCACCCTGCACCTTGGGCACTGACACCTCCACCGCGCCCTCTGAGGGCTTGCTGGGCATCGACGTACCGAAGGACGGCATCTTGAACTTGGGCATTTTGAATTTGCTGTCTTTGGTGGACACATCCTGGTCTTTGAGGGCTAGGTCCCCTTCCAGCTTGGCACTGGGGGTCTGGATGTCCACCTCCACGCTGGGCAGAGCTACCTCTAGATCAGCGGTGCCTGCTTCAGCCTTGGAGCCCTTCATGTCCATCGTGCTGTCCTTGATGTCCACCTGGGGGCCCTTGAGGGCCACTTTGGGCATCTTCAGGCTGGGCATCTGTACCTTTGGCAGGTGGATGCTGAGGCCAGCTCCAGTTGGCTCGCCCGCCAGATCTTCCTCAGGCATTTGGTCCTCCGGGAGCCTCAGGGCCACCTGGTCCAGCTTGGAGTCAATATTGGAAGAGGGCAGCTGAACACTGACCTCAGGGGTCTTCAGGTCCGCATGGATGGATGGCAGGCCTTCACCCTTCACCTTGGGTGTGGATAGCTCTATAGAGCCCCCTGAGGGCTTGCTGGGCACCGACACGCCGAAGGACGGCATCTTGAACTTGGGCATTTTGAGTTTGCTGTCTTTGGTGGACATGTCCTTGTCCCTCAGGGTCAGGTCCCCATCCAGCTTGGCACCAGAGGCCATGATGTCCACCTCCATGCTGGGCACAGCTACCTCTAGGTCAGGGGTGCCTGGCTCAGCCTTGGGTCCCTTCATGTCCAGCTTGGGGCCTTTGATGTCCACTTGGGGGCCCTTGAGGTCCACTTTGGGAATCTTCAGGGTGGGTAGGTGACCCTTGAGGTCAGCTCCAGTAGACTGGCCTGCCAGCTCTCCCTTTGACAGCTGGCTCTCTGATATCCTCACGTCCACCTGGTCCAGTTTGGCCTCCATTTCAGCAGAGGGCAGCTGAACACTGACCTCAGGGGTCTTCAGGTCCCCATGGACAGATGGCAGGCCTTTGCCCTGCTTGGGTGTTGACACCTCTATCGCAGCCCCTGAGGGCTTGCTGGGTGCCGACAAGCCAAAGGACGGCATCTTGAACTTGGGCATTTTGAACTTGCTGTCTTTGGTGGACATGTCCTTGTCTCTGAGGGCCAGGTCCCCTACCAGGGTGGCACTGGGGGTCTGGAGGTCCACCTCTACACTGGGCAGAGACATCTCTAGATCAGGGGTGTCTGCTTCAGCCTTGAGGCCCTTCGCCTCTAGCTTGGGGGCCTTGATGTCCACTTTGGGACCCTTGAAGTCCACTTTGGGCATCCTCAGGCTGGGCATCTGCACCTTGGGCAGGTGACCCTTGAGGCCAGCTCCAGTAGGGTGTCCTACCAGCTCTCCCTCGAGAATCTGTCCCTCGGGCAGTCTCATGGCCATCTGGTCCAGCCTGGCCTGCTCTTTGTCAGAGGGCAGCTGAATGCTGACTTCAGGGGTCTTCAGGTCCCTATGGACAGGGGGAAGGTCCAAGTCACCCTGCATCTTGGGCGTGGACATCTCGAGCACATCCTCCAGAGGCCTGTCCGGCCCTGACCCACTGAAGGACGGCATCTTGAACTTGGGCGTTTTGAGCTTGCTGTCTTTGGCGGCCATGTCCTTGTGCCCTGGGGTCAGGTCCCCATCCAGCTTGGCACCGGCGGCCTGGATGTTCACCCCCATGGTCATCCTGTTCCCTTCACTTGTGTTACAAATGTCGTTTTCTTCTGTTAGGGTCATAGTTTGTTCCCTTTGCCTTTGTATTCTGTCAGTTTTTAGTTTGCCTCCGTCTTCCACGTCGGCCTCCTTGTCTTTTATGTCTAATTTCATCGCTACCTGTTCGCCCTCATGCCTTTCTCCTGGCTGCCTTTCTTTTTCTTGGATTTGCTTGTGGTAGCCGGCTCCTGCCTGTTTTGTGGGAGACCATGAGAAGGAGGGCATCTTGAGCCTTGGCATCTTCGTCCTCCCTGGACTTTGGTACTTGCCGTTCCCTGCCTCCTCCATGTCTCCCGGGCCTCGTGTCTCTGGTTCTCCGTGCGTGATCCCTTCCTCCTGTCCAGGCTGATCTGCACGGAGGCCCGCGGGCCTCCAGCCTTCGCTCCCTTTGGGCAATGTGGCCCCCTCTCCACAAGACCTCTGCTCTGCGCGGCGTTCCTCGTGAGCAGAAGAGCCTCTTTCTGTCTGTGGTCCTTTTTCTTTGGAAAATCCAAATTTTGGTGTCTGTAGAGGGCGTATTCTGACCTGGGTTTCTGGAGGTTGTCCGCGTGCGTCCGCCTCCTCCGTGTCGTCTTGCAGGGACGGTCTGCTGACCCTCATTTCCAGGCCGTCCTCCCCGCGCCTCCCCAGGGCTGGGCGGGCCCCCAGTTCCCGGCGTGTCTCTGCGTCCTCCTGCGTCTTCCCCCGTGGAGTCTCCCGCCATCTTCCAGCTGCCCTACCTTCCCCGATCCAGGGCTCCTCCTCTCCACCCACGACAAGGCTTGACTCCATGGGCAGGTTTGTGGTCGGAGCGCGCGGGGCCTCCGGCGCCTGCATCCTGCTCTCCCGCCTGCCGCCCGCCGCGCTCTCTGCATCCTGCAGCTCACCATCCCCAGGCTCCGGCTGCTGCAGTGCCCCTGCATGACCCTGCCCCTGGGCTGGCCTGCCCGCCTGGCCCTGTGCGGAGCTCCTCCTCAGCCGCAGGTGTAGGGGGAACCTCTTCCTCCGGCTGCCTGCTGGCATCCCGCCCAGGGCCTCCGTGTCAGTGCTAGTTGGGGACTCGGTGCGCGAATCCCTGCGTTCGTAGGCCTCTGAGGAGCTGTGTGAGCGCCGAGGTCCTGGTGCCCGGCGGCTCCTGATCACTTGAAATTTGGGCCAAGAGAGCCTGTCCTGCGACCTCCTACCCCGCCCTCCGCTCGGCTTGGCGATGAGTCGCTCTCGGTCTCCGTCTGCCTCCAGGGTCTTCGTGGGGGTCTCTGTGCACCCGTCGGCAGCCTCCTTGTCCTGAACCACAGAGAGGAACAGCTGGTTAGGCACGGGACCCCAAGGCTCTGGACGCAGGCCACGGTGACAGTGCTGGCCACGGCAGCCGCAGGCGGCTGCTGAGAAGGGGACCTCACCTGCTGGCCCTTCCAGCCTAGCTGGGGGTCATGGACAGCGCACTCCTCTTCCTCACGAGCAGGGAGTTTCCGTCTGAGGTTGAACTGAACCTTGTATGGCTCTGAGTACTGTAGAATTTTGAGAGCATCTTCATATTTAATGTCGTCGAAGAATATGGTTGCACTGAGCAGCTGATCACCTAGGAGAGAAGGGGGGCGGCCTCAGTCCGCCACGTCCACTCTGACGTGTGGCGGGCTGGGCATGGCCAGGGAAGCCCACTGCTCGTGCCCAGCCCCAGCCCCAGCTCCTGAGCGCACAGGGGAAATGTAGGGGTGAAATGCGTGTGTGGCCTCAGCCCGAAGGGGATGGAGAGGCTGTGAGGCCACCTGGGCTCCGCGGGAGCATCCAGGGCCCCCCGCTCTGCTGATGACGGAGACCCTGGGCATGGGGTGGCTGGGCACCTGCTCTCAGGCTGAAGAGCTTGGCGGCCGAGGAATCCTTCAGCACTTGCTTGACAAAGATCCCCTGGGCTCCGCCACCGGTGACACTGTAGCCACTGGCTCCTGCCTCCACCTCCGTCTTCAGCGTCACCTCCGCTGCCTCCTGCATGGCCTGGGACAGAAGCACACGGGGTGTGGTGACGGTGTGCCAGACACCCTACACATGGCTGCGGGGGATGGGCTGCCGAGGCTGGGGATTCTGCTCCCTGGGACAGAGGAGGGGACTCAGGTGGACCTCCTCCTTCCCCACCCCTGCCTGTAGCACTTGAGAGCAGGAGTCTGGCTCCCCATGGGCCTACAAATGGCTGGAGGCCCTGGGAGGGCCGAGCCCCAGGGGAGGGTGACCTCCTCCCTCCACTTCCCACCTCCTCCCAGGTACCTGTGTGTGACTCACGCTGGAGTCCTGCGAATCGCCCGAGAGCCGCTTCCACCAGGACCTCCGCCTCCCGGAGCGGCGCCTGCCCCGGGCGCCCTCCTGCGGTCACAGGGCTGAAGGTTACAGTTGCCCCACGGAGAGCAGAGGGGCAGCAGACAGAAGCCCCAGGGCCCCAGGGCGGCCTGTGCAAAGGAGCCCAGACTTGGGGCTCCCCAGGAGAGACAGATCTTGGGCTCCCGCTTTCCCACAGGGGGCGGAGTGTGGAGAGGACGGAACTTCAATCATAAAAATAAGGCTTTGCAGACCAGCGCTCCCCTGGCAACCCACCCAGGGACAAGGGCTCTGCTCCCACACCTGCCCCTGTCCTGCCCACACCCACACTCCCCCCGACCCATACTACACCTTCCCTGGCAAGCTGTGCCAGAACCTTACCTGGACCCCAAAGCCAGCCCCCTCGGCCGGGAACTCATAGACAGGTGAGGACCCCTGTGGCCGTGGCCGGATGATCTCCTCCGCAGGACCTCGGGTGGCCTGGCGGGAAAGAAGGAGGTCTCAGGCCACGAAGGCTGGGGGCTGGGCCGGGCCGGGCGGCCTGCTCCCCGCCCCACTTACAGAGTGCTCCTCCGCGCTCTCGGCCTGGGCTCCCCCCGGCTGCAGCTGAGGGTCAGACACTGCGGAAGAGAGGGGGAAGCAGTTAGTGAGACTCAGGGATGCGGGCGGGCGGAGGAAGGACTCGGGGCAGACACTGGCTTGCTGGAAGGTGCACAGCCGCTGGGAGGGCCAGGCATGCAGCACACAGAGTCAGACATCGGGACTTCACAGGCTAGTCCAAAACTTCAGAAAGAAACACAAATAGACCGGGCGCCAGTGGCTCATGCCTGTCATCCTAGCTACTCAGGAGGCTGAGATCTGAGAATCACGGTTCAAAGCCAGCCCGGGCAGGAAAGTCCGTGAGACTTTTTATTTTTATTATCTCCAATAAGCCACCAGAAAACCAGAAGTGGCGCTGTGGCTGAAGTGGTAGAGCGCTCTCCTTGAGCTGAAGAGCTAAGGGACGGCGCCCAGGCCCAGAGTTCAAGTCCCACAACCAACAAAAAGAAAGAGAGAGAGAGAGAGAAAAGAGAGAGAGAGAGAGAGAGAGAGAAGGAGGGAGGGAGGGAGAGAGGGAGGAAGGGAGGAAGGAAGGAAGGAAGGAAGGAAGGGAGGAAGGAAGGAAAAAAGAAACACACAAATGGTGGCCATAGTTGAGGGCAAACTCAAGCCCCACCCATTCTCTTAAATGTCGAGCGATCACCCGAAAGTTACAGATCACACAAAGAAACAATAAGGCACGACCTACTTTGAGGAGCAAAGCATGGGTCAAATCTGCCTCTAATGCCCACAGACGGTGCTCGTAACCCAGACTCCAAAGCTGTTCCAAGCTATGGTGGTGCTCGCAGGCCAGCTCTGCACGTGGGAGGCTGAGGCGGGGGGACGGCAGCTGCAGGCCAGAGCTACACAGGGAGACCCCGTCACAGCATCCGAGGGGAGAGCACAGCTCATGGTAGAGCCCTGTCTATCACGTGCAAGGCCCAGGGTTTGATCCCAACACCACCAAAACAATGAGTTCATACAACTAAAGCCAGTCATCAGTGGCTCACGCCTATAATCCGAGCTACTCTGGAGGCTGAGGTCTGAGGGTCAAGGCTCAGAATCAGCCCAGGAAGGAAGGCCCACAAGACTCTTACCTCCAATTAACCAGCAAAATGCCAGAAGCAGACCTGTAGTTCAAGTGGCAGAGCACTAGGAGTGGCATAAAAACAAAAACAAATCCCTGATGATAATGTTCAATGAAGAGATCTCATAAAGAAATAGAAGTGTGTGTGTGTGTGTGTGTGTGTGTGTGTGTGAGTGTAAGCGCATGTGTGGGGTGGTATACATGTGTGACGGCATGATGTGCATGCACATGCGTGTGTGTGTGTGTGTGTGTGTGTGTGTGTGTGAGAGAGAGAGAGAGAGAGAGAGAGAGAGAGAGAGATTTCTGGGGCTTGAGCATAGGGCCTGGGCACTGTCTCTGAGCCTGAACTTTTTTGGTCAAGGTGAGACTCCATGACTTAAGCCATAGCTCCACTTCTGGCTATGTTTTGATGGTTAATTGGAAATCAAAGTCTCACGGACTTTCCTGCTCAGCCTGGCTTTGAACCTCAGTATCCTCAGATCTCAGCTTTCTGAATTGCTAGGATTATAGATATGAGAAAATTAATAGAAATTCTTAAAAGTCAGGAGGAAATTATGGGGTTGGGAATCTACCTCAGGAACTCTGCTGCAGATTTGATGGGTAGAGGAAGACTGTGCACATAGAAATTCACCAGTTGAAGATCAAGCGGAGGAAAGATTGAAGAAATATGAGCTGAGTGGAGCTGCAGAGCTGAGTGTAGCAACATTCAGGTGAAGAGAAAGAGGCAGAAAAAGAAGCAATGGCTGAAAACAACCACAGATCCAACGGCAGACCCTGGGCTGGAAGCCAGAAGAGATCGCAGTGAAAATGCTCAAGAGAGAGACATATCCCCTACAAAGGCCCTGAGAGCAAACACTCAGCTTCTCAATGGAGTCTGGAACTGGGAAAGCATGAGAGCAAGTGTTTACAGAAATGAAAGAAAAAATATATTAGCCAAGGGTTTGGTGCCCAGAGAACTGTCCTTCAAAATGAAGCAAAACAGAGCTGTCCCAAGCCAACGAAGACTGAGGAGTCAACGCCCTCAAGAAACACTGAAAGGGGCTTGGCTAGTCCCTCCCGCAGATCCGCTGGTGTGTATGCCCCTGGGGCGTGGGCAAAGGCGAACAGGTGGGTCGTGCACTGGCTTTGGGACAGGAACCTACCCTGAGTCACAGCAGGACCTGATTTTGCCCTTGTGCAACCATCGGAATGTCCTTACACAATCTGAGAAGGCTGCACCTCACGGAGCGGAGGACCTAGGGCCACCACCCCAGGCCTTCACTGCTGTGACGGTCCTGGGCACCCGGCTGCAGCTTCCTGCTCTCTCCTTTCAATGACCCATGCCATAGAAAGAAAGCACCAGAAAACTCTCGTTGAAAAAGACCATGGAGGAAATACCTCAGACTTCACCAGCCATATGGTTTCTTTCTTTTTCTGTCAGTCATGGGGCTTGAACTTAGGGCCTGGGTACTGCCTCTGAGCTCTCGAGCTACAGCTCCACTTCTGGTTTTCTGGTGGTTAACTGGACATAAGAGTCTCATGGGGATTTTTCTCCCAGGGCTGGATTCATACAATCCTCAGATCTCACCTCCCAAGTAGCTAGGATCCCAGGCATGAGCTGGTCTGCCATTGTAGCTCAGAAGCAACTATGAGACAATATGTAACTAAATAAGATGGGGCTGGGAAGGTGGCTCAGTGGTAGAGCGCTTGCCTCGCATGCCTGAGGCCCTGGGTTCGATTCCTCTGCACCACATACACAAAAAGAAAAAAGCCGGAAGTGGCGCTGTGGCTCAAGTGGTAGAGCGCTAGCCTTGAGCTGAAGAGCTGAGGGACAGCGCCAGGCCCAGAGTTCAGGCCCCACGACCGGACCCAAAAAAAAAAAAAAAAAGATAAAATACAACTGGATATGATTACCTATACAGGACTCTAGCGTTCACACACAAAGTCAGACCAAAGGAAGATGCTCAAGGGGAAAAGCCCAAAGGTGTAACTCCTCTGAACACTTAAAATATTGTTTATCTAAATGAATTCCAGGAAATAGAAACATTAGGGTTTTTGGCAGTGGTGGTGTTTGTTTTTGCTTGTGGGTTGTTTTTGTCTTTTTAGGGGGGGCAGAGAGGAGAAACAGAAATGGAGGGAGGAAGGGCGGATAGATGCAGGCACTCAGCAGACACTATGTGGAAAATGGACTATGTGACTTGTAGGTGGGGACAGGAGGGAACACTAGGGGAACATGAAGGAAGAGGTGACATTGAACAAAAAAGAAATATACTCACCACCTGATGGATAGAATGGCAACCCCTGGGCATGGTGAGCTAAAGACACATTGTATACCACAAAGCACATGTGAACATACAAATATGTACAGCTGACTCATGATGGCACTAAATAGCATGCTGAACTATATACATATATACACATACATACGATGAGCATGCATACCACACATCATCTCTATTATTGGGTATTTATACATGTGCTCATATACTAAACCAAAAAAATGCAATTAAGAGGATGTGAAGATTTGAGCAAAAGAAGACGTTCAGTTGGAAAGATTGCCAGCAGCTCCCATCCACAGGGAAGGGCAGATTCACGCCAATGGACCAACCCAGATCAAATGATACGCATAAACCATGGGGAAGGAACGCTCTTCTAAATAAAATGGTGCTGGGCCCATGGGGTATTCACATGGAAAAACATTAATTTTTCAGTCCTAACTCAGTCACTAAAAACATTAACTTCATGGAGTTGGACAGCTTGACAAAAAGTCTGGCGGAAAGCAGAAGTCATTGGGTAGAGCAAATGTTTTCTTAAGCAGGACACAAAAGCAGTAGCCCAGAGAAACAACCGAGAAATACCTTAAAAATTAAGGTATTCTGTTCACCCACACAAGCTCTGCTCCAGACCTGTGTGTCGGGGTCTCATGCGCGCGGCCAGCCCCCGAGGAGGGGCTGTGTACGCAGCCGGCCCTGAGGAGGGGGCTGTGTGGGTGGCTGGCC
Source organism: Dipodomys spectabilis (assembly GCF_019054845.1). Lineage (NCBI taxonomy): Eukaryota > Metazoa > Chordata > Mammalia > Rodentia > Heteromyidae > Dipodomys > Dipodomys spectabilis. The sequence continues at coordinate 74,001 of NW_024871325.1, read as the reverse complement.
CCCGAGGAGGGGCTGTGCGCAGGGCTGGCCCCCGAGGAGGGGGCTGTGTGGGTGGCTGGCCCCCGAGGAGGGGCTGTGCGCGCAGCCGGCCCTGAGGAGGGGGCTGTGCGGGTGGCCGGCCCCCTGAGGAGGGGCTGTGCGCAGGGCCGGCCCCGAGGAGGGGCTGCTTCTCCCTCTGGCGCTGGCGCTGGCCCCTTGGGGACCTGTCATTTGAAATCCTTCCAAGTAGAAATGTAATGTAGAGTCAAGAGGCCAAGACGCCTGGAATTGCCCCAACTGTCTGTCGCACACATAGCTGGAGCGGGCAAGCCGTGGGCCATCTGAACAGTCCCCTAGGGATTGAAAAAGTCCAGTCTATTCTGGGAGAGGGTGAAGGAAGGGGTGACATTGCCCAAAAGGAAATGGACTCTACCTGACTTACGGAACGGTAACCCTCTGTGCGTCACCTCTACCATAAGAATAAAAATGAAAAGAAAGAAGAAAATAGTGAAACCCCGCTCCCCGTCCAGAGTCCTCCTCCGGGAGGATGGGGGTGGGAGACGGCACCTGGCCACTCCGCCGGGCCCAGCAGTGACCAACCACCTCCCTGGCCCCCTGTCATCCGCCAGGGTTTCTACACGTATTTTAAAAGGCGAGGGGCCTTCGCTGGGCCAGGTGCTAATTTGTCAGGAGGCAGGAAATGACACCCAGCCTCCTGCCTGTTTTGTGAAGAAGCTTTTGCGGGAACATGGCGGCGGGGGGGGGGGGGGGGGGGCGGGGGGCGCAGGGAGGGCAGGGGGGTCCCCACGAGCAGAACCTCAGGCCCAAACCTGGTTGCATTGAACAGTCAGGGAGGTGGCGGTTGACCAGGCGCTAACTCTGCCCCTGAACCTGGTCTCTGGGGCGATGAATCAGATCTCTGACGACAGGGGCATGACTACCCCAAACCTACCAGCAAGGCAGCTTGAGCTCTTGAGAGCTCCAGCCCTGGGCCTGGCTGCCCAGGGCCCTCCCTGGCTGTGGGCCATGCCCTGGTGATGCAGACCCTGGCAAGCCTGCCGGGGGCACCGCGCTGGCCTTAGGGTCCTGCCCCAGGCGTGGATGCCCAGGCAGGGCTGCTCTCTGACCTGCACGCCAGGCTCCTTGAGCAAATCTGCCCCTCTCTGGGTTTGGGTTTCCCCTGGGCCCTGCCTGGCAGCCACTGCTATGCCTGCTCGGCCAAGAGCACCCGCCTGCGAGTTACCTGCCCTCCCTCAGATCTCTGGCTCTCCGAAGCTGGCTGAGAGGGCTTTCTAGGCCTCAGTTTCCCTCACCTTCCACCCTGAGATGGGTCCCTGGTGAAAACTAAAGCAGGAGGGGAAAAGCCACTCACCCCAAAGGGTAGGAATGGAGTTGGAGCTGGCCATGGCGCCCAGGCTCTACCCTGCCAGCTGGGCGCCCACCCTCCCTTCCCCAGCCAGAGAGCAGAGCAAGGGTGGAGCGGTAGGGGGGTGGAGCAGGGTCAGGGGGCAGAGCAGGGTCAGGGGACAGAGCAGGGTCAGGGGACAGAGCAGGGTCAGGGGGCAGAGCAGGGTCAGGGGACAGAGCAGGGTCAGGGGGCAGAGCAGGGTCAGGGGGCAGAGCAGGGTCAGGGGGCAGAGAAGGGTCAGGGGGCAGAGCAGGGTCAGGGGGCAGAGAAGGGTCAGGGGGCAGAGCAGGGTCAGGGGGCAGAGCAGGGTCAGGGGGCAGAGCAGGGTCAGGGGGCAGAGAAGGGTCAGGGGACAGAGCAGGGTCAGGGGGCAGAGCAGGGTCAGGGGGCAGAGCAGGGTCAGGGGGCAGAGAAGGGTCAGGGGGCAGAGCAGGGTCAGGGGGCAGAGCAGGGTCAGGGGACAGAGCAGGGTCAGGGGGCAGAGCAGGGTCAGGGGGCAGAGAAGGGTCAGGGGGCAGAGAAGGGTCAGGGGGCAGAGCAGGGTCAGGGGACAGAGAAGGGTCAGGGGGCAGAGCAGGGTCAGGGGACAGAGCAGGGTCAGGGGGCAGAGCAGGGTCAGGGGGCAGAGCAGGGTCAGGGGGCAGAGCAGGGTCAGGGGGCAGAGCAGGGTCTGGGGGGCAGAGCAGGGTCAGGGGACAGAGCAGGGTCAGGGGGTAGAGCAGGGTCAGGGGACAGAGCAGGGTCAGGGGGCAGAGCAGGGTCAGGGGGTAGAGCAGGGTCAGGGGACAGAGCAGGGTCAGGGGGCAGAGCAGGGTCAGGGGACAGAGCAGGGTCAGGGGGCAGAGCAGGGTCAGGGGGCAGAGCAGGGTCAGGGGACAGAGCAGGGTCAGGGGGCAGAGCAGGGTCAGGGGGCAGAGAAGGGTCAGGGGGCAGAGCAGGGTCAGGGGGCAGAGCAGGGTCAGGGGGCAGAGCAGGGTCAGGGGACAGAGCAGGGTCTGGGGGGCAGAGCAGGGTCAGGGGGCAGAGCAGGGTCAGGGGGCAGAGCAGGGTCAGGGGGTAGAGCAGGGTCAGGGGGCAGAGCAGGCTGGGAGAGCAGGGGGGGATGGATCGTGGGCACAGTTAGCTGGGCCGCAGGCATGGGTGCTCAGCACTGGAGGGCTCACAGGCTGCCCACCTCCCAGCCCCTCCCAAGGATGGGGGCTGAGGCTCAGGGAGGGGCAGTGCCAATCTCTGGGCACACACTGGGTATCACCGCCCCATCCCTGGACCCCAGGGAGGTCAGCAGCCCGTCCCAGGGACCAAGGACAGAAGGAAATCCTGCAGCCCAGGCCATGGCCGCCCCCAGAGCATGGGGGGAGCTCCTCACAGAGGCCCAGCAGCTCTGGCTGTGGTTCTTGACCCCTACTCTGCTCCTACATGACACACACCCCAGGAAGGGACCAGAACACAGCCTTCCTTCCAGGATGGGGCACAGGGGAAAGGGGTCACCTCCAGCCAAGAGAAGCTGCAGTGCCCGGAGCTAGAGCATACCACAAACACACCATACACACCTCACCCAGAGCTAGAACACCCCCCTGATACACACACCTCACCCAGAGCTAGAACACTCCACCATACACACCTCACCCAGAGCTAGAACACCCCCCCGATACACACACCTCATCCAGAGCTAGAACACCCCACCACATACACACCTCACCCAGAGTTAGAGGACCCCACCACATACACTTCACCCAGAGCTAGAACACCACACACACACACACTTCACCCAGAGCTAGAACAACCCACCACACACACACCTCACCCAGAGTTAGAGGACCCCACCACATACAACTCACCCAGAGCTAGAACACCCTATCACACACACCTCACCCAGAGCTGGAACACCCCACCACACACACACCTCACCCAGAGCTAGAACACCCCACCACACACACCTCACCCAGAGCTAGAACACCACACCACACACACACCTCACCCAGAGCTAGAACACCTCACCACACACACACCTCACCCAAAGCTAGAACACCCCACCACACACACCTCACCCAGACCTAGAACACCCCATCACACACATACCTCACCCAGAGCTAGAACACCACACACACACCTCACCCAGAGCTACAACACCCCACCACACACACACACCTCACCCAGAGCTAGAACACCACACCACACACACCTCACCCAGAGCTAGAACACCCCAGCACACACACACCACACCCAGAGCTAGAACACCTCACCACACACCTCACCCAGAGCTAGAACACCCCACCACACACACACCTCACCCAGAGCTAGAACACCTCACCACACCTCACCCAGAGCTAGAACACCCCACCACACACACACCTCACCCAGAGATAGAACAACTCACCACACACACCACACCCAGAGCTAGAACACCCCATCACACACACACCTCACCCAGAGCTAGAACACCCCACCACACACACACACCTCACCCAGAGCTAGAACACCCCACCACACACACCTCACCCAGAGCTACAACACCTCACCACGCACACACCTCACCCAGAGCTAGAACACCCCACCACACACACACCTCACCCAGAGCTAGAACACCTCACCACACACACACCTCACCCAGAGCTAGAACACCCCACCACACACACCTCACCCAGACCTAGAACACCCCATCACACACACACCTCACCCAGAGCTAGAACACCACACACACACCTCACCCAGAGCTAGAACACCTCACCACACACCTCACAGAGAGCTAGAACACCACACACACACCTCACCCAGAGCTAGAACACCTCACCACACACACACACCTCACCCAGAGCTACAACACCACACCACACACACACACCTCACCCAGAGCTAGAACACCACACCACACACACCTCACCCAGAGCTAGAACACCCCAGCACACACACACCACACCCAGAGCTAGAACACCTCACCACACACCTCACCCAGAGCTAGAACACCCCACCACACACACACCTCACCCAGAGCTAGAACACCCCACCACACACACACCTCACCCAGAGATAGAACAACTCACCACACATACCACACCCAGAGCTAGAACACCCCATCACACACACACCTCACCCAGAGCTAGAACACCCCACCACACACACACACCTCACCCAGAGCTAGAACACCCCACCACACACACACCTCACCCAGAGCTAGAACACCTCACCACACACACACCTCACCCAGAGCTAGAACACCCCACCACACACACCTCACCCAGACCTAGAACACCCCATCACACACACACCTCACCCAGAGCTAGAACACCACACACATACCTCACCCAGAGCTAGAACACCCCACCACACACACACCTCACCCAGAGCTAGAACACCTCACCACACACACCTCACCCAGAGCTAGAACACCCCATCACACACACACCTCACCCAGAGCTAGAACACCTCACCACACACACCTCACCCAGAGGTAGAACACCTCACCACACACCTCACCCAGAGCTAGAACACCTCACCACACACCTCACCCAGAGCTAGAACACCACACACACACACACACACACACACCTCACCCAGAGCTACAACACCCCACCACACACACACACCTCACCCAGAGCTAGAACACCCCACCACACACACCTCACCCAGAGCTAGAACACCCCACCACACACACCTCACCCAGAGCTAGAACACCCCACCACACACACCTCACCCAGACCTAGAACACCCCATCACACACACACCTCACCCAGAGCTAGAACACCACACACACACCTCACCCAGAGCTAGAACACCTCACCATACACCTCACCCAGAGCTAGAACACCCCACCACACACACACCTCACCCAGAGCTAGAACACCTCACCACACACACACCTCACCCAGAGCTACAACACCACACCACACACACACACCTCACCCAGAGCTAGAACACCACACCACACACACCTCACCCAGAGCTAGAACACCCCAGCACACACACACCACACCCAGAGCTAGAACACCTCACCACACACCTCACCCAGAGCTAGAACACCCCACCACACACACCTCACCCAGAGCTAGAACCCCATCACACACACCTCACCCAGAGCTAGAACACCCCACCACACACACTTCACCCAGAGCTAGAACACCCCACCACACACACACACCTCACCCAGAGCTAGAACACCCCACCACACACACCTCACCCAGACCTAGAACACCCCATCACACACACACCTCACCCAGAGCTAGAACACCACACACACACCTCACCCAGAGCTAGAACACCTCACCACACACACACCTCACCCAGAGCTAGAACACCCCACCACACACACACCTCACCCAGAGCTAGAACACCCCACCACACACACCTCACCCAGAGCTAGAACACCTCACCACACACACCTCACCCAGAGCTAGAACACCTCACCACGCACACAAACCTCACCCAGAGCTAGAACACTCCACTACACACACACCTCACCCAGAGCTAGAACACCCCACCACACACACCTCACCCAGAGCTAGAACACCTCACCACGCACACAAACCTCACCCAGAGCTAGAACACTCCACCACACACACACCTCACCCAGAGCTAGAACATCCCACCACACACACACACCTCACCCAGAGCTAGAACACCCCACCACACACACCTCACCCAGAGATAGAACACCCCACCACACACACCTCACCCAGAGCTAGAACATCCCACCACACACACACATCATCCAGAGCTAGAACACCTCACACACACACCTCACCCAGAGCTACAACACCCCCCCCACACATCACCCAGAGCTAGAACACCCCACCACACACACCTCACCCAGAGCTAGAACACCCCACCACACACACACCTCACCCAGAGCTAGAACACCTCACCACACACACACCTCACCCAGAGCTAGAACACCACACACACACACACACCTCACCCAGAGCTAGAACACCCCATCACACACACACACCTCACCCAGAGCTAGAACACCCCACCACAAACACCTCACCCAGAGCTACAACACCTCACCACACCTCACCCAGAGCTAGAACACCACACACACACACACCTCACCCAGAGATAGAAAACCTCACCACACACACCTCACCCAGAGCTAGAACACCACACACACACACACCTCACCCAGAGCAAGAACACCCTACACACACACCTCACCCAGAGCTAGAACACCCCACTACACACACCTCACCTAGAGCTAGAACACCCCATACACCTCACCCAGAGCTAGAACACCCCACCACACACACACCTCACCCAGAGCTAGAACACCCCACCACACACACACCTCACCCAGAGCTAGAACACCCCACCACACACACACACCTCACCCAGAGCTAGAACACCCCACCACACACCTCACCCAGAGCTAGAACACCCCACCACACACACACCTCACCCAGAGCTAGAACACCCCACCACACACACACCTCACCCAGAGCTAGAACACCCCACCACACACACACCTCACCCAGAGCTAGAACACCCCACCACACACACACCTCACCCAGAGCTAGAACACCCCACCACACACACCTCACCCAGAGCTAGAACACCCCACCACACACAGGCCTCACCAGCGAGGCTCCTCAGAGCTGGCACAATGTGCACTCAGACAAAATCCAAGTTTGCATCTGAACCAGAGGCCCAGGACCCGCTCCGGCCTCCAGAGAGACCAGGTGTGGGGGACAGGTCTGCACATCACCAGATCCAGGGGGCCTGGGGAGCAGAAGGCTGAGAGGCCGGGGCTCGTGCAGGCAGGGCGGGTGAACAGGGGTCTGGCCGGGGTCCCTGAGCACCTGGACAGCCCCCAGTGGGCCCAAGCGCTGCCCTTGTCCTGGGGCTGGACGCCGCACTCCCGCAGCCCGGGGCCTGCGCCAGCCCCACACAGCCTCCCCGTGGGCCTCGCCCCCTCCGGGAACTTCACAAGGAAAGTGCTGGGCTAGGCTGACTGTCGGGAGGCCTGCCTACTGGTCTGGTGTGTTTCTGGAGATAACCCTGTGAAGAGGGGAGGAAGGCAGCGCTGGGAGGCCGAGCCGGCAGAGCCAGCCTCCCCACCGCACCCGCAGCCAGCCGCACCCTGAGGCTGCCCACAGCCTCCTTCTTCCCAGAAGCAGCCGTGGCCATGCCTGCCTGCCCCTCCCTGTGCCCAGCCCCTTGGCCCTCTCCAGCCTCTGGACTTCTCCCCATCCAGGCTCAGCTTGGACACCTTGCCTCTATGTGGCCAGCCAAGCGCTCAGATCCCTCCCACCAGTAGATAGGAGATAAATGCTAAGCAAGGACAGGGAAGGGGAGGGGAGGGAGGGGAGGGGAGGGGAGGAAGGAGAGGGAAGGGAGACAGCTCCTACAACGTGAGCCCTGCCCAGCCTCCAAGACCACCAAGTTCTTGGTCTAGATGGGCAACAGGTGGCCACCCCGCCCCCCTCCCCGTGCTGTGCCTGCAGCAACTGAGGGCAAAGGTATGCCAGCCACGCTGACTCCAAGGGACCCGCAGCCTGCCCGCAGCCCATGCCCAGCCACCCAGACGGGGCAAGCGGCCTGACCCATTTTCTGGTGAGAAGGTAGCACTCTGAGGACTGGGCCGGCGGCCCGCCATGAGGCAGCCCACTACTCCAGGTCCCTAGAACCCACCTTGGGGGCCTGGAGAAAAGCAGCTCGGGCCTGCCTGACCCCTCCACGGGCTCCCAGGGTCCCCTGCACACTAAACCAGGTTACCAGCCGCTGTCTGAGGCTCTCTCCCCAAGACACAAGTCACAGCCTTGAGGACCCCTGTCCTCTGCTGGTGGCCATGCCTGCAAACCAGAGCCGCAGCCCTGCCGAGCCTCCTGGCCCGGGCCGGCGCCGGGGTGGGTGTGTCCCAGGCCTCCCCGCAGCCACCAGGCTGTGTGTGGAGGGGCAGCCCCTCAGCGCCCCACACTCCAGCCTGCCCCAGCCGCCGCACAGGCCCGTGCCCCTCCACACAGCGGGACTGAGGAGGGGTCAGACCGTGCCCAGCCTAGCTCAGCCACCCCTGCTGGCTCCCCCCCACTGACCTGCAGGGCAGGTTGAGCCCAGAAGGGAGTAGCTGGAGGGTTGAGGGGTGCTCTCCCCACGGCCAGCAGACTCTCTCCCAACTGGACCAGAAGTGCTCAGGAGCGGCTGCCTCCCTCTGCCCCTCCCTGTTCCTGATCAGCTGGCCTGCCCCCACCAGCCCTCCCTCCACCTCCGCTGCCAAGCCCAGCGCCGCCAGGACCCCCACACCCACGAGGCAGGGAGGGAGGACGGGCCTCCTTGCAGGCCAGGAATGCAGCCAGCCCCCGCCCCTAGCACCCAGCCTCTGGGGCCAGGGCCCCCAGCCCCCCCAGCCCAGGCCCCCCAACCCCCCCAGCCCAGGCAGCCGGCCGAGGAAACGCCTGCCTGCTCTCCTGTGAGTCACCAAGGCAGCCCAGCCCTCCTGGGGACCCACACACAGCCACGCAGGGCCTCCTGGTCCAGGCCCCGCGCCTCGGTTTCCCTGGGAGTGCTGGGGTAGCGGCTCGGGGCTGAGGGGGGGTGGGGTTCAGGGAGGGAAAAGCACGTGCAATCCATGGCCCAGGGCTGCCACCCACCGGTCTCAGCACCCAGCAGACACCGAGGCCTCCAGCAATGGCACAGCCAGGTGTGGCTGGGCCCACTGTGCTTTTCACAAGCTCCCTGCCCCCGCTGCGGGGGCGCAGGCGGTACCTGAGAAGCCCCCGCCCCAAGCTGGGCCCCATGTCCCCTGCCGCCATCCACTGCTGCAGCTGCTCTGCCTCGCCCTCCCTTCCTAACGCCTTGCCCTGCTGCCCCCGGCTCCCAGCCCCACCTCGCCCTGCTCTGGCCAGCCAGCAGGCCTGGGCAATGCCGTGCCCCGTGCCAGCCATAGATCCACACCCTGCGCCTGCACCAGGGGGCGGGGCCTGCTAGCCCCAGCACCTGAGCATCACTACAGCCCTCCGTGGAGAGCCGGCCCGGCCCGCAGTCAGGGTCAGGCAAGGCCCACACAGGAAAGGCCTGTGCCCACTTCTGTGCCTGGAGACCTGGAGGCAGCAGCAAGAGGCCCCGGCAGGCCAGGGGCTCTGCAGTGAGGAGCCCAGGTGAGGGACCCACACCTGACCTCCAGGCCTCCCACGATCCTGCCCTAAAAACCTAACAGTCGGGCTGGGAAGGTGGCTCAGTGGTGGAGCGCTCGCCTAGCATGCATGGAGCCCTGGGTTCCGTTCCTCAGTACCACATACACAGAAAAAGCCAGAAGTGGCGCTGTGGCTCAGGTGGTAGAGCATTAGCCTTGAGCAAAAGAAGCTCAGGGACCGTGCCCAGGCCCTGAGTGCAAGCCCAGGGCTGGCAAAAACAAAACAAAACAAAAACTAATGGTCCCCAAAGCTGAACATCACACATAGATCACTGTTTGCACGCTGGGGAGCAGGCTGGCCAGGCTCCCTGGCACTGGCTCCAGCCCCTCCTGGGCGGCTCTCACTGAGAGTGTTTATCCCCTGACACCCACCAGACCGCCCACACCCAGGGCTGGCTGAGTCAGCAGCGGCTGGAGAGACTTCACCTGCAGCCTCCACATCCTCTCCTAGCCTGGCGTCCAAGACAGTCTCACCCCAGCTGCCCACCCAGCTGCCCACAGGCAACAATGCACCTCCTGCTCCTGCCACCTCCCCTGGGCTCCCTGGCCCCTCCCCAGGACTCGGGACCAGGCCGCTGTGCCCGCCTCACAGCGAATGGGGGGCTGGGGGGGGGCTGGGGGGGAGGTGCTGCAGGCCCGCCAGCTGCCAGGGCAGAGCCCAGGCCTCCCAAGGACACTAAACCCTCCCCAAAACAGGCTGTACCGCAAAAAGGCACTGTCACCAGCACCTCAACTCTCAGACGCCCGACACACACAGCTCAGAAGCTGGGTGGCTGGCACTGCAGCCTTGGCTCCAAAGGCACACTGTTGAGTGGCAACATGTGAGGGTAAGACCAGGCACAGTGGCCACACCTGTCAACCCGGCAACTCGAGAGGCAGAGACAGGAAAGGCCACAGGTAGAGGCCAGGCCGGCACTGGCTAACAGTGAGCCTTTAGCTCAACGAGCCATCTCTGCATCGTGGGGCATGCCTGCCATCCGGCTACATGGAGGCATGAGTAGGAGGATCCGGGTTCCAGGCAGAAAATAACTAAAGCAAAAAGTGTTGGGGGGTGCTGGGAAGGTGGCTCAGTGGTGGAGCGCTTGCCTTGCATGCCTGAGGCCCTGGGTTCCGTTCCTCAGCACCACATAAGCAAAAAGAAAAAAGCCGGAAGTGGTGTTGTGGCTCAAGTGGTAGAGCGCTAACCTTGAGCTGAAGAGCTGAGGGACAGCGCCCAGGCCCAGAGTTCAAGCCCCACTACCTACAAAAAAAGTGTTGGGAGCATGGCTCAAGTGGTAGAGTACTACTTAAATGCACAACCCTGAGTTCAAGACTCCAGTACTGTGGGGGATAGGGGTGTGGGCAGGAGGGGAAGGGGCCAGGCTAGAATCCTAGGCTTCTGAGCTCAGGAGGGCAAGAACCAGGGTGCCCGTCCTCCCCTGCCCCTAGTGGGTGTTCTACAGCCTAGCCCACTCCCCATCTCCCAGAAGGCCTTCCTGCCTCTCAGCTCCCAGGGAGCCGACCCCCCTGGAGCTGGCTCCGTGGTCAGGCAGGTGTGGGTCGGTGGGACAGCAGCTGCACACTGCCGACCCCCTGGCCTGGGTGTCCAGAGGGGCTCCTGACCGCCAGAGCATAGGCTCAGAGCCCCCAGCCCCCGGGCCTGGCTCTGGGTTCCCGTGGGAACTTGGACTGGCAGGGGCTGGGTGGAGCCTGGGGCGGCTGATAGTGAATCAATCACACAGCAAGAGCCAAGTATGGAGCGGGGCATCTGCAGGAGGCATGCCACCACAGAGCGCCGCCTCCGCCAGAGGCCTGCCAGGGAGGGGCCTCCAGGACACCGCCCTCAGAAAAGGGACAAGAGCCCCAGCCCAGCAATGTGAGGCAGAGCCCCTAGCAAAGGGAGGCCACGGCCGGATGGGGCGGAACTGAGTCACCAGCACCTGCGCAGCCCCGAGCTGGACCTGGGGGGCCCACACCCCAGGGGGCCAGGCCAGGCAGGCCCCGTAGCTGCCTCCTCCCTGCCACCTGGGGCATGGGGCAGGTAGGGGGAGCGCAGCCTGCTGTCCTGGCCTCCATCTGGGGTGTGTAGACGCGGAGCGCAGCCTCCTGGGCTCAGCTCCAACTTTCCACTTGAGAAGGAGCTTCTGACTATTAAATATGTTTCCCAGCAAGGCAAACTATGGCTCCCACAGACTGACGGCTTCCAAAGAAAGAAAAATCAAGGGAAACCCAGAGGGAGAGGCAGGGGCAGGCAGGACGGGCGGCCCCCCTGGCAGGTCAGCTGCTGGCCAGGAAGCATGCAGGCCTCATGGTGTCTCACGAAGGTTCTGCCCACGCCAGGTCCCCTCCAAGCTCAGCCAGCCTCGCCTCCTCCTGTCCCACACCCATCTTTCCCCCAGGGCAGCCCCCAGACTCAGGCTTATCATTCTATGGGAACTGCACTGCCTGGTGGGCTCTGAGCCTCTCTGAACACAGCCTCCAGCCCAGCTCTGGCCCACCACCTCGCCAGCCCTACCTGCCAAGCCACCACTCCCCCTGGCCTCAGCACCTGTGCCTTCTTCCCTACCCTGCCTTTCTGTAACCGCTTCCGGTCTCCATGGTGAGACCTCTCCTCCACTACCCCATGCAGCTGAGGACAGGTATACTGCAGCAGTGCTCACCGTCTGCCCAGTGAACCATGGGTGAGTCCCTGTGCTGAGAAGGACCTGCCAAGCACCCAGCATGCACACGAGATGCATGCACAGGCAGAGATGCGGAGCCACCCACACCCCTTCATCTCTGAGTGCCAGCAACTAAGCTTCTCAGTCCTGGGGTAGGTGGCAGGGGACCCTGGGCGGACCACACCCCACTCCTGCTGCTGGGGCTCAGGGCCTCCTCACCCGGGGCCTCACTCCCTGTGCAGGCCAGCCTTAGTGGGAACCCACACAGAGCCATGGGAGGAAGAAAGGCACCAACAGGGTCCAGAAGAAGCTAGGGAGCCAGGGCTGGTGGCTCACACCTGTCATTTCAGCTACTCAGGAGACGGAGATATGAGGATTGCAGTTCAAAGCCAGCCTAGTCAGCAAAGGCTGAGAGACTCCTATCTCCAATAAACTACTCAGAAAAAGCGAGAAATGGTACAAGTGGTAGAGCTCTAGCCTTGAGCAAAAGAAGCTCAGAGACAGTGCTCAGGCCTAGAGTTCAAGCCCCAGGACAGAGGAGAGACGGGGGGGGGGGGGGGGGGGGGAGCGTGCACTAGGGATCAGCCTGGTAATCCTGGCACTTCCAGAGTCATCAGCAGCCAGCCTGGCTCAGGACAGAGGAGCTTGTCCAGACAGAGAAGGAAGCATGGGCATTCCTGCTGCAGGCTCAGCCACAAGCCAGGGCAGGGCAGGCTTCTGCCTGGGCACAGGAAGCCAGAAACTGCACCAGCTTGACCTCCCATCATCCCCGGGCCCAGCCCACCTGTCCCCGTCTGCACCAAGTAGACAGTCCCAGGCTTGCAGAAGGAGTCAGAGGCCGGGAGGCCACCCAATCACCCCGGGCCAGCCAGCCTGACCCTCCTCTGGAGAATGAGCTCAGGGTGCTGCAGGGCCGGGTGGCTTCCAACAGCCTGCTCACTCGGGCTGGGGGTCGCCCTGGACAAGCCTGCTGCCCGCTCACTCGGGCTAGGGGTCGCCCTGACAAGCCTGCTGCCCACTCACTCGGGCTAGGGGTTGCCCTGACAAGCCTGCTGCCCGCTCACTCGAGCTGAGGGTCACCCTGGACAAGCCTGCAGCCTGCTCACTCGGGCTGGGGGTCACCCTGGACAAGCCTGCAGCCCACTCACTCAGGCTGGGGGTCACCCTGACAAGCCTGCAGCCTGCTCACTCAGGCTGGGGGTCGCCTTGGACAAGCCTGCAGCCTGCTCACTCAGGCTGGGGGTCACCCTGACAAGCCTGCAGCCCGCTCAGTGGTGGGAAGGGACTTGCCATCCCTCTGCTCCTCTGTCCGCGTATCAGGTGAGCTGGCAGACCAGATGTGCCACATCGCTCACCTGCAGCCTTGGCGGCGGCAGCCTAGTGCCAGATACCTCAGCGGGGTGCAGAGCGCACCTCCGTGCTCCCGCCTCAGCGTCCCCACCACGGTGGACAACCTGGCCAGGGAGCCACACCGCTCTAGCTCCAACATAGCCATCTGGCCACACCTGGGCCACAGCGCCCTGCCCCTGGACTGTTCCCCTCTGTGACCCCCACACTTCAGAGGTGAAGCACCTCCCAGAGGTCCTTCAGAGTGTCACTACACCCAGGGAAGAGCCCAGGCCTTGGCAGGCACCTGCAGATTTCAGGACAGAAGCCGTGGCGCAGGCTCCCAGGACTCAGTTCTGCCTCTGGGAAGGTACTGGCCTGTCCTGAGATGGGAGAGGTGGGACACCTGGAGTCGGTGGGGATTAACTGCACCGGGGTCCAGGCAGGAGCCCTGTGCAGTGTCCCTTCTCATGGCGGTAAAGGAGCCCAGCAGGCACACACCGGACCGGGAGGCTCTCTGTGCAGGGCCCCCCAGCCCATTCCCAGCACAGCCACCAGGGGGCAAACTCAGCACAGCTGGGGAGAAGGTCCTAGGTCCCTTGGGCTGTGGGTACTGTGGGTACCATCTGACAGCCTTTGATGGGGGGGCGGGGGCACCAGAGAATAAGGGGATGGCTGGGTTGGGCCGAAAGGCAAAGACAAGAAGCCTGCAGGGAGTGGAGTGCCACTGGGAACAGCGTGAAAGCAGAGTGGTCCTTGTCAGGAATGCACGTCCCGGTGCCCGGGTGCAGGAATGGGGAGGGCCTGGGAACCAGCATGCTGACAGAACCCCAGGACCTCTAGTCTGCCAGGTTTCCTATCCAAGCTGCGGCAAGGGCCTCTGGCCTCTTTCCCTAAGAGAGGATGGGCACAGAAGGGGCTGCCCAGACCAGCCAGGGAATCACAAAGCCAAAGCCAAAAGCAGGAAGCCAGGCCCTCAGCTGGGGAGATGGAATGTGGAGGGGTCCCACACCAGCGTGGGAGCACCCGCACGGGAAGCACAGTCTTACATCCACAGACCCCAGCCCTCTCCCGGGAGGCATCCACAGACCCCGGCCCTCTCCCGGGAGGCATCCACAGACCCCGGCCCTCTCCCGGGAGGCATCCACAGACCCCGGCCCTCTCCCGGGAGGCATCCACAGACCCCGGCCCTCTCCCGGGAGGCATCCACAGACCCCGGCCCTCTCCCGGGAGGCATCCACAGACCCCGGCCCTCTCCCGGGAGGCATCCACAGACCCCGGCCCTCTCCCGGGAGGCATCCACAGACCCCGGCCCTCTCCCGGGAGGCATCCACAGACCCCGGCCTTCTCCTGGGAGGCGATCTTACGTCCACAGACCCCGGCCCTCTCCCAGGAGGCATCCACAGACCCCAGCCCTCTCCCAGGAGGCGATCTTACGTCCACAGACCCCGGCCCTCTCCCGGGAGGCTTTTCTGCAGTGACGTGGGCAGGGCTAGCCACAGAGCGGGCAGGCTGGGGGCTCCGCCTCCGAGTTCGCCGCTCTCCCACTGCTGGCCGGGGCTCGAGGGTCCCCTGGACGGCACAGGTAAGGGCTGGAAGGGACCCTGGCTCCCAGGCTCCCTGCTGTAGTGGCCCTTCTGGCCGAACGTCCCACCCACCCAGCCCTCTGCCCTTGGATTACAGAAAGGGAAGCTCCCTGGACGGGTAAGGGTGGCCCCTGCACGGTGCCTGGCCTCCAGCTCCTCACCCCCAGCCCGCCCGCCCTCAAGGAGCAGTGCCTGCCCAGCGCTGCCCCAGCCCCCTTCCCAGCCGCTGGCCAGGTGCCCTGGGTGTGGCCAGACTGCTGCATTACTGACCCAAATCTGAAGGACTGCCAGGCCGCCCACCCACCAAGACACAGAGACCCCCCAAGAGGCCCAGGCCGGGACAGACAGGTGAAAAGCACTAGGCACCCCTCTACAGCAGAAGCTGGGGGGCACCGGCCACCTGGCAGGGACCCTGTGAACAGCACCCACGTCCCCTGGCCCAGAGCTGGGGGGGTCCTCATGGCTCCATCTCTGCCCCATCGGGACTCCCACCACGCCCAGACCTCGAGCCCAGCTCTGCCGCAGCCACCACCCAGCTGAGAGCCACGGCGGCCACAGCACCAGCCAAGACCCCGGACGCCCGGCGCGGCCGGCCCGGGGGGGGGGGGGGAGCAGCAGGGGAGGGGGGGCAGCAGGGGAGGGGGGCAGCAGGGGAGGGGGGCAGCAGGGGAGTGGCGGGGAGGGGGCCCGGACGGGCGGGAGGAGGCGGGCGGGGAGGGCAGGCAGGCAGGGACTTCCGCGCCCACCCGCCCGGGGGAGCGGGCCGCAGGCGGAGGGGCGCACCGCTGCCGGGGGCTCCGGGCCAGGTGGGCAGCACCACGTGGAAGCAGTCGCACATCTCGGCGGCCGAGCGGCGCGGGCCGGCGGCGGCCCGACGCGTCCGGGGGCAGCCGCGGCTCCAGCGCGCCCGGGGCGCCGCGCCTCGCCCGCCGCGCCGCGCCCGCCGCGCCGCGCCCGCTGTCCGGCGCTGCCGCGGGCCGACAGCTCACACTGCAGCCGCTGCCCGCGCCCGCAGACCGCCGCGCCGGCCCCGCCCCGCCCCGCCCCGCCCCGCCCGCGCTGGCCACTGCGCGGCGAGCGCGCGGGTGATGCCACCGGCCCCCTCAGCTCATTGGCTGCGCCCGCCGCGGCCCCGCCCCGAGCCGGCCCCGCCCCTCCCCGCATCGGCCCCGCCCCTCCCCGCATCGGCCCCGCCCCCCACCCGACCCATCCCGGCACACGGGACGCGCACGCATACAGCTGCGGGCCCGCCCGGGCCCGGGGAGCCCGCCCCACCCGCAGGGTGACTCACTCCGGGCCGGGCCGTTCCCGGTAGCGGGCCGCAGCACTGGGCAGCCTGCCCCGAGCGGCTGACCCCGCAGCGGCTGCCGGGAAGCGGCCCTGGCGCTGTCCTCCCGCGGCCCCGCAGGGCCCACTAGGGCCCTGCTCTGGCCTTCGCCCTCGCCCTGAGCGCTGCCCCCCGCGCTCCCCACGCGTGCTCTCCGGGGTGTCTGTCAGGTTGGCTGGTTCGGGCCTGTGGGAGGGGCTTCCGGTCAGGGACCTTAGGACCCCGCTGTGTCCCCACCCCGGAGGTGTGCAGCCTCGGCCCTTCCGTGGAGTCAGCCCTGCGCGAGCCACGCGCTCTCCCATCAACCTCACGACCTTCCAGACCCCGGTGGGGGCCAAGTGAGCAGGCTCCCACGTGCCAAAGCCCCCCTCCCCGGGGAAGGGGCACCCCCCCCAGGAACTCTCCCCTCCAGGTAGCCAACATCCACTGGGCCTGCCACCCTGGCCCGCAGGAGGTCCCCAGCATGGCTGTGACAGATCCAGGGTGCCTGCTCACCAGCTCTGGGAGTCACCTGAGACGGGGTGGCCTAGAACTCCTGTCCCAGTCTGCTCCTCCCTGCTCGCTCTGGGGCAGTGTGGACTTCATTCAGCTCTGTCCTCCTCATCTCATGGGCGAGGTGCATGTGCTGCCAGGGCCGGCCCAGGACCCCAACCCCGTAATCCTGCTGCCTTCCTGAGAGCCCCCTCTAAATTAGGCCAAGGCAGACGCATTCTGAAGAACAGACACCTTGGGGTGTCTGCCCAGAGAGTCTCCCCCCTCAGGGGCCACCTCCGCCCCCCACCACAGGGGCCCCATGCCATGGGGGGGGTGTCCTTTCCAGGGCAAAGCCAGAATCCACCACTACCAACTACTAAGCCTCTGACCCCCAAAGCTGACCTCAGGACCACAGTGCGGGGTGGGGGGGTGAGGACCCTCTCCGTGACAGAAGCCAGCCCCATCCTCTGCTGCAGAGTGGTGCAGCTGCCAGGCGCTCCTGCCATCCAGCCCAGCTCCAGCCTCTCCCTTGCTCCCTTCTGGGGACAGAGGCCCCGGGAAGGCAGCAGGCAGGGCCTGGTTCGGGGACTGACCCCCGCTACCTTGCTCCCAATGCTATGGGGACGCAGACCACCCCCAGCAGTATAAGGCCACGTGGCCCTCAACATGTCACCCAGGGTGCCGCACAACCCTGTGGTGTCCCGCCCTCCCTTTCGCTGGGGTTCAGGCTGGTCCTCACTCTGCCTGCTCTGCTGGCCTCTCCTGGCAGGTCACGAGGCGGGGACACCCAGAGCATCAATCATTGATGTCCACTGCAGCAGCACAGCAAAAATAGTCTGGCCACCAGCCCCGCCCTGCCCCGCCCCAGCACACAGGCATGGCCGAAGAGGCCACCAGGGACCCTCAGACATCCTATCTGCCTCATCCTTTGCTCAGAAACGCTGGGGAAGTTCTAGGCCTGCGAGGCTCGGAGCCGAGGCCTGCAGTGGGGAGGGGCTCTCACCTCCCTGCCTCAGCAGCCATGCCCTCGCTGCCTCCATCCGCCTCCATCTCTCCCACAGCCAGGCCTGCTTCATGTCTGGACGGGCCTCCAGGACTTTCCCTCTGCCTTTGCATAGCTTCATGGCAGGGCTCAGGAAACAGGGCTGCGGCAGGCTGGCTGTTTTGTTGTTGTTGTTTCAGAGCTGAGGACCAAGCTCAGGGCCTGCACTTGTGAGGTAAGTGCTCTTCCACTGAGCTCATCTCTAACCCCCAAATTGACTTCTTCACACACATTCTCTTTCTCTTTTTTTGCGTTAAGAGTCACTAGATAGCCCAGCCTCAGGTTCCTGCTGGGATCACAGGCATGTACCACTATGCTTTGTCCTTTCTATCTCTTTCTTACAAGGACCCTGCTTACTCTGGGCTCAGCTATATAACCCAAGCCCATCTCTTCACCTCCAGATCTGTCTTTAATGACATGTGTAAGCCCCTTGCACTTTGTAAGATCCATATTCACACCTTCTAGGAATCAGAATGGGAATATTTCTTTCTTTTTTTTTGGTCCGGTCATGGGGCCTGAACTCTGGGCCTGGGCACTGTCCTGCAGCTCTTCAGCTCAAGGCTAGAGCCCTACCACTTGAGCCACAGCACCACTTCTGGCTTTTTCTTTTTGCTTATGTGGTGCTGAGGAATCAAACCCAGGGCCTCTGGCATGCAAGGCAAGCGCTCTACCACTGAGCCACCTTCCCAGCCCAGAATGGGAATATTTCTGAGGAACCAGTAGCCACACTGGTAATGCAGATCACCCCAAGCTGGGCCTGTGGGCCAGGAACCAGAGACTGCTGTGTTCTTGGTCCCTGAGTGGTTTCTTCCTGTGTGCACACCGAGGGCCTGGAACTCCCCCCTCTCCTCAGGGATCTGCACTTGGGAATGTGACGAAGGCTGGGGTACTCCAGCCTACATGTGGTCACTCTAGCACTGGGCCCAGGCCTCAGCCCTCGTCCCTGTGCAAGGGCACAGGACGGCTGTCTGTCCTCCTACCCTACCAGCTCCCCACACTCAGTAATGGCAGGGGGGGAGGGGTGGGGGAGGGGGGGAGGGGGGGAGGGAGCTAGAGCAGAGGTGATGGATAGACCCAGGGCCTGCTGGGTAGTCAGTGCCCTGCTGATGTCAGAGACAAACTGAAGTCAGTGTCTGCAAACCCAGACAGCATCTGACCCCGCCCTGCAGGGCAAGTGTGGGTGCTGGGGCAACTGAGCCAAGACCCAGTCTGGAGCAGTCTGACTGCAGGGCTCCGCATTGCCCCTCGGGAAATAGAGTGTGTGTGAGGGGGGGGGGAGGGAGAGAGAGAAAGAGAGAGAGAGAGAGAGAGAGTTATCATCCAGGATGCAGGGAGGAGGGAGGGGCAAGGCTATTATCCAAGACGCAGAGTGATCTCATCTTGTCACTTTTGAGTCAGTTTTTCCCGTAGCTGAGCGGAGGGACTGGCCAGGGACTAGGTGATTCATGCTAGGGCAGGGCCCCGGCAGAGCTCAAGGAGGTTGCAGGTAGAAGACCTTTGAGCATGGAGGTGGGCTGGGGTTGGGTGTGGACTGGGGCTCCAATGGTGGCCCAGAGACCCCTTCTTGGAGAAGGCCTGGACGGGGTGTCAAGGCTGACTTCCTGAGCTAAAGTTGGGAAAAAGCAAGGCAGATCTGAGGGAGGGGAGGATTGGGAGAGGGGTAAGAGGAACTCATTAGTGTCCTTACTCTTGGACAGGCAAGGTGGCGAGAGCAGGCAGCTCCCTGGCCAGGCAGGTCCTGCTGGGCCTCAGGTGCAAATTGTGGGGGGAGGGGAGGCACACAGGAAGACTGGAGAGAACAGAGGTGAACTCCGGCAAACCTGAGGGAACCTCCACACCCAAGTAGAGAGCCTCTCTTACAGGCTGAGGGGCTTCCCGGGGTTTATGGGGGAAATGAGCCTGAAATTGATGCTGTGCTGCAGGGCACGGTACCCAGTGGGGCAAGGCCTAACGTTCAACGTCCTTCTCTTTCCCTCCACCTCCCACAAGTTAAGGCAATTCGGGGACAGCAAGATAGCCTTAGCTCCTGCTGTCAGGGAACCTCCAGTTCCGTGGAGAAGACTCCGACAGTAACCCAGCGTGGGGCAGGGCGGGGTGTCCCCGGCCCCTCGGCCCTGGCCCGGGCAGGGCGGGGTGTTCCCCGCGCTCGGCCCGCGCCCGGGCAGGGCGGGGTGTCCCTGGCCCCTCGGCCCGCGCCCGGGCAGGGCGGGGTGTCCCCCGGGCTCGGCCCGCGCCCGGGCAGGGCGGGGTGTCCCCGGCCCCTCGGCCCGCGCCCGGGCAGGGCGGGGTGTCCCCGGCCCCTCGGCCCGCGCCCGGGCAGGGCGGGGTGTCCCCCGCGCTCGGCCCGCGCCCGGGCAGGGCGGGGTGTCCCCCGGCCCCTCGGCCCGCGCCCGGGCAGGGCGGGGTGTCCCCGGCCCCTCGGCCCGCGCCCGGGCAGGGCGGGGTGTCCCCGGCCCCTCGGCCCGCGCCCGGGCAGGGCGGGGTGTCCCCGGCCCCTCGGCCCGCGCCCGGGCAGGGCGGGGTGTCCCCGGCCCCTCGGCCCGCGCCCGGGCAGGGCGGGGTGTCCCCGGCCGGGGCTCGGGTGCGCGGCAGCACGGCGACCGCCGGCTCCCGGGCCCGGTGCGCTCCCGCGGGGTGCCGCTCTCGAGAACCTCACGAGGGTGGGGAGCCGCGGAAGGCCGGGGCCGGACAGCGCCCGCACGGCCCGCACGGCCCGCACGCCGGGGCAGCTCCGCCCGGACGCTCAGGGGGCGGGGCCTGACGGGAACGGGCGGGGCCAGCAGGGGCGGGCTACTCGTTGACCCCGCCCCTCCTGCACGGCTCACGTCACCGGTGGTCGCCGGAAACGAGTCGGCGCGCGCCGTTGCCAGGCAACGCGCGTCGCGGGCCGGGAGCCCCGCAGGCTAGGAGCTTGGCCCCGCGGGGTCGGGCCCGGGAGCCGCGACGCGGCGGCGCAGGCCGCGTGCGAGCCCGAGGCCGGGCCCTCGGAGCCAGGCCGCCGCCCGCCCGCGTCGCGGACCCAGCCCTCGGCGGACCCCGCCGGCGTCCTCGGGCCGGCCCGAGCGACGCGCTCCGGAGCCCGGGCGCCGCGCCTGCCTTCCGGGCCCGCGCCGGCCTCCCGCGGCCTCCCTCCCGCCGCCCTGGGTGCCGGGCCTGTCCCCGGGCAGCGGGCGGTGTGGAGAGCCCGGAGCCGCGCGGCGTCGACGCCCGCCAGCGCCGCCCAGCGCCGGCCGAGCCTGCGGGCAGCTCCGCCCGGCAGCCGCATGTCCCGGGAGCCGCTTGCCAGCGGGTCTGCCGGCCCGGCCGTGCCGAGATGCAAGGCCGGCGGGAGCCGGGGGCAGAGGCAGTGAGCTCGCTCGCGGGGGCGCCCGGGGCGGCCTCCCTCCGCCTGGCAGCCGTGGGACGCAGTGGCGACGGTGTGGAAGGGACCCGAGCCTGCCGCCCCGCCTCCCTGCCTGAGGAGAAAGCCGGCTGCAGGCCAGGAGCGGGCCCGCCCGCCCGCGGCGCCGGCTGCCCCGACCCGGGGGAGCTCAGCGGCGGGTGGGGGGAGTTCGAAGGCTTCCAGGAATCTGCAGCCAGAGCCCAGCAATTCGCTCTGGCCCTTGAACTCCTGGCGAGACCCACAGAACCTCAGCCACCGAGAACCCCTTCCAGTTCTCACCAGCTGCACCGGGGTGGACCCTGGGCGGCAGGAAGTGCTGCCCGCCCATCTGCAGAGGTATTTCTGTGGTGCTCACCACCATGTTGAGTGGGAGGTGTTTTGCACACCCAAAGGATGGAGAACTTTGTATAGGCTTGTGTGCTGAGGGGGTGGGGCTTCTAGCCTTGGAGGGTTGCCTTCGCCCTCGGCCTTCCTCTCTGGCTATGTGGCTGGCCCTCTTGCCCTCCAGAGGCCAGGGAATGGAGCGTCGGTAGGAGAGGCTGCAAAAATTGATCCTGCCAAAGCCCGGTGGAAGCCCCCAGAGCAGGGCCCCGCTGTCTGTGCCTCCCAGGCCTGTTGTCTGTGCCTCTCAGGCCTGTGCTTGACCACCCCCATTCAAGCCACTTGCGGAACCTTTGAATTTGGAGCCTGCAGATTTAGAAAGTTCCACATTATGAAAGTTACAAGCAAGTGGGTAATAAACTGAGTAATGCTGGCCCTGCCTCTCGCCCTGCCTCAGAACTGACCCCCCCTCCCTCTGTAACTGCCTTTGATCCTTGGTTTCTAGTTGACCTCTTCCCTCCATTGCTCCTTTTCTCTTCCATACGAACCCAGGTGGTTCATCCTAAACACCAGAGACCAAAAAATAAAACCAGGAAGGAAAAGATAAAAACAGTGACTCCATCACTAGTGGTGCAGATCCTAGTGGTTCATCCTAAACACCAGAGACCAAAAAATAAAACCAGGAAGGAAAAGATAAAAACAGTGACTCCATCACTAGTGGTGCAGATGGACTGCTCTCTAAACCCATTTCCCTGCCTGGCACTGGTGGCTCATGCCTGTAATCCTAGCTGTTTAGGAGGCTGAAACCTGAAGGTTGTGGTTGAAGCAAGCCCAGGCAGGAAATGCCATGAGACTCTTATCTCCAGCTAACTACCCAAAGCTAAAGTAGAGCTGTGGCTCAAAGTAGTAAAGCACTAGCCTTAAGCACTAAAGCTCAGGGACAGACACCAGATCCAAGTCCAAGCCTTAGGACCAGCATGTACACCTCGTGCACGCATGCGCACGCACACACACGTTATAAACCCATTTCCCTGGACCTCTAAGGTCCCGGTACAGCTCTGCTGTAACATTTGTTTGCAAGCAAGACTTTCTTCTAATGTGGTAGGCACACTAGGGAACATTCAAGCATAAAGGGAATTTTACATGAAACACTTAAGTGAATATAGAAAACTACAGTCAGCTGAGCTGGGCTTGTTGAATCCAGATAGCTCACACCTGACAAGTCAGGCGCCCCGGTTTGCCATCCTGTCACACCTGGTATCACCATCCTGCCCAGTTGAGACCCTCAGGGCCTTTTCAGGGTGAAGTGTGCCCCCACTGCCATCCAGAGAACATGGAAGGGCCTGGCGTCGAGGTCACCTTTGTTGTTGCCAGCCAAGCTTGAGGTATGCCCTTGCTGGCCCAAGAGCCCTGTGGTTCCCACTGCATGCTTTCACATGGCCAAGGGCCTTAGGGAAGGGCTAATAGGGGGAGAGTAGAGCTGATGGTACAATACTTGTACTTCATTTTTACCAAAGTCCATGGCCTGGGATAAGCCAATGCCTGCATTTCTTTTAACTTTTGAATATCCTTTTTTTTTTCCAGCCCATTCTCAGTTATGAGAATGTTTTTAGGTCTGCTTTTCAAGAAGTCCCAGTGGAGCAGGCAACAGAAGACATTTCTACCTTAGACCATTTCTTAGGAAAAAACAGTGAAGAGAATCCTGGCCTCACATCTGTGCACAAACTGTGGTAATGACCATCCTTGGGGCAGCTCTGCATTTGTGCTACTGTTTGAGGCTCTGGGTCCCTCCTGGAGAGTGCAGTGCTCCTGAACCATCTGTGGAGGTGCAGGTGGATGGTGGGGGTGCAGGTGGATGTTGCTGCGGTGGAGGGGGGGGAACCCTCCAGGCTTGGGTTCTGGAAGCCTCAAAAACCTCAGCCCTGGGGTCATTGTAAACACCAGGGGCAGCCAGTTGCCTCATGGGATCAGCCCTGTGTGCACTTCCCACACGGCCTGTAAGGATGAAGGTTCTCAGGGCCAATCAGCCACACTCTGTCATCCTGTCCTGTCCTGTTGTGGCCATTGTAAAAACATTCCTTCAAGCAACATCAACAGGAACAGTGCTAGGCTGCTTTGTGTTGTGAAAGAGGCTGAGACGAGCTGGCCTGTGGGTCTGAGGAGGAAGAAGGCAGGGCGCATGGGCCCCTGTGCCCCTTGGAGGATGCAGAGTGTGCTGCAGGGTCTCCAGGTCTGAGCAGGTCTTTAGAGCTCATAGATGGGCCATCCTGGCCTCCGGCAGCCCGCTGTGACTCCTGATGGGGGCCAAGCCGGTGAATTTGCAGTTCACCCTGTGCCCTCTGTGTGGTACTCCTGCAAAGTTTGGTCTCAGGGCAGCCTCTGCAGGCCAGTAGGGCTGGGATGGCATGCTGGCATCAGGCTTGGCAGGCTGGACTGCTTGGATGGAGAGGGTGTGGTTGTGGTTCTGAGACCCTCCAGTTTCATCTGCCTTGTGGTGGTTCAACACCCATTTCACTACCCTCCCCCCCCTCCCGGCCCAGGGTCAAGATACACCCCTCAGTCCCCACAGCACGCACTAATATTGGCTATAATAGATGGCTCCTAGTGCTAATTCTGCAGCTTTGTGGGCCTCTGTCTGTGGCTAGCATAGCTTAGGCACCTAGTAAACGAAAACAGCAGAGCACCTGGCTTTTCCTGGAGAAGATGCATAGGCAGCAGCTACCGCTGCCAGGAATGATGCGTACGCATGTAGATGAGCAGCGGGTGGCACCAGGCCCACTGCCTGCTGAGGCCAGGCCCACTGCTTGTAATGACCATGTAATGGCTGTGTCTGTTTTCCAGCTGCGATTCAAGGAGACTCTGGAGAGCTCTTCAGAGCTCCATCCCCATGTCTGCCTCCCAGTGCCTGTGGAGGGGCTCCCGCTGCCAGGAGAATCTCCTCTTCCTCCTCGGCATAGATGCTGCTCAGGTGAGGTGGGCTTGGGCGGAGACTTGGCTGTGGCTATGGCCCACTCAGCAGCTTCTGTTCTGGGACAGGCTGGGGGGGTGGGCCCTCTGGCCTGCCGCAGGGACACTGCCTGCCTCAGGCCTGCAGAAACCACCATTCCTGGTGGCTTTCTAGAAGGTGGCCATGGTAGGGCAAGGCAGCAGCAAGGCAAGAGTGCTGTGGGTACCCATCTGTCTCTCACACCTGTGCAAGGCTCCTGCTGGGTATCCGTGAGGAGCAGCTGTGGAGATGTGGGTGGGTGTGGCGGGTAGGAAAAGAGGTACTGCGTATGGGCGCGCATGCCATGAAGTTCAGAGCCTGTGGGCAGGATGGGACAGTAGAGGCAGATGGAGAAATGGGTTGGGCACCTGCTCGGTAGACGTACTACCCCCAGGGCTATAGACTGTCCGGGTACATCAGCAGCTCAGGGTAGATGGTGCGTGGAGGGCACCCAGGGAGCAGTGACAGGGCCAGCGGTGCGTGGCCATGGGCACGTGGCCAGGAAGTCCGGCACACTGGAGGGAGCTGCGTCAGCAGTGCAGGGGTGGTGGACCCCAAGAGTGGGGTGGGTGGCCTCGTAAACACGTTGGGAGCCCTGATGCCAGCCAAGCGCAAGGCAGAGTGGCAGCGGGGAGAGGGTCAGGAGCCCAAGGCTCCCGTCGGGCCACGCACCTTAGCATGAAGCCGCCTGTCGGTGACCGTATGACAAAGATCTTTCCCATTCTTCAGTATCGTGGCGAGCATTACGCACGGAGGGGCTGGCCAGGCCGCAAGGTAGTCCTGGTGAAGCAGTTGCCAAGCCCCCCTCCCCACTGGCTTTCAGGAAGTGAGCAGCAGGCGGAGGAGCAGAGAGGACCGTGGTGATGCCAGGGCAGGAAAGACCACCAGGAGGCTAGGAAGTGGGGGGTCCCGGGTGGGAGGCTCATCCTGGAGGCAGCTGAGAAGACATCTCTGGGCATTTTCTGTTGCTATAACACAATACTCAAGATGGGTGAGTTATAGTCTGGCTCACGGTGGTGGAGGCTGGAGATGCAAGTGCACGGCCCTGGCACGTGATGAGGCCTACCTACTGTGTCCTAAACGGGCATCGCAGGGCCGGTGGGGCACAGAATGCCAAGCCCGGCCTCTCCTCACCAAGCCACTAGTGCAACCCCAAGGAGCCCACCCTCATGACTACCTCTAGTCCTAGTCACTTCCAGAGGGCCCTGCCTCTAAACCTGTCAGCATGTGAACTCAGCACATTCAGACCACAGCAGACAGGCTGAGGGGTGCTGGGGCTCTGCAAGTCCGTGGGCCATACAGGGTTGGCCAGGGCGCCTGTGGGCCTCTCTTGAAGAGTGGGTTTACCTACTGTCCAGAATCAGGAGAACATCGTGACGTGTGACAGAGGTTTGTTTCCTCAGAGTCTTTCTGGAGGCCAGGGTCCCATTCTAGACGGCTCAGACGTGAGCGAGCCTGAAGACAGGCTGGCGGGCAGCACCTTCCAGCCGCAGCCCTGCAAAGCCCTGATCCGGACCAAGGTGAGAGCACCCAGAGAGGCCTGGGGAAGTCTTGGAGTCCAGGTTTTCTCCTTTAACTCTTGTGGGCTTGGGAAAAGTGAACTTGGCCATAGTCTAGGGCCAACATGCATGGCAGGACTGCTGCTTCAGGGTGCTAAGGACCGCAGAAAACCCCTGGCGATGAGAGGGTCTGGTGAGGAGGTAGGGCGGGGTGAGGGGCTGGGCCTGAACCCTGGCACTGAGAGTCCCTTCTTCAGGACCACACTGCAGGGGGGCAGGCAGGCTGAGCAGACGGGCTCATTCTGCAGCCTTCTCTTTGATCATGAAGAAGGAGGCCTACCTGGGACAGGATTTCATACTCACCTTGCCCAGGAATTGCTGGACAGGCTTAGCACGGACGCTGGGAGACCACAGGTGTGGCCGGTGTGGCCAGGGAGTGCTCTGCAGAGGCTGTGGTAGAGGAGGGGTGGGGTGCAACCTGGGGGAAGGCCCCTGGAGCCATGCCTTATGACAGAACCAGGACAGAGCTGGGCCAGGGGCTTGTTGTAACAAGTGATGGCACTGCCCAGCTGACGGCCACAGCCTGGATGGCTGACACATGGTGATGGTGTGGGCTCTCAGAAGGCCCTGTCATGACCGCACACAGTGGGCCTGGAGATGGACATGGGGCCTCCCTGAAGACCGTCTCCCTCTGATCATCCTAGTGCAGAAGGCAGGCCAGAGGCCTGGAGGATGGCAATGCCACTGTCAGGCTGCGGGTGAGCGCAGAGGCTCCATGAGAAGAGGCCAGGGGCAGGAGGCGTCCCGGCAGCCTCAGGCCTGGGGCATCGCCATCCGGGGTGGTTCTCAGACTGAATGCTGAGTGGCACAGGGCAGGCAGGACACACATCTGAGGGGCATTGCTTGTCTTGTGTACTTGGCCTGACCGCCACCACCTCTTAGCTCTCAGGGACAGCAGGACGCAGACGGGGAAGTCTCATCACCTACAGCTTGTTTCTGAAGATGCCCCCCTCGGGGACAAGCAGCACCCCACAGTGCCACAGAAGATTTTCTCTCCACGCAACTTGAAAGTGGCGTTCTTTAATAATGACATCTGCTATAACGGAGCACTTTTTATCTTTATGGAGCTTTTTACATTTTCTTACTGGCTTGGTTTGGTACTAGAAATCAAGAACTGTTTTGTGGAGCTGTTTCCCAAATTCACACGTCTCCTTGGACCTGTCATAGTCCACCCAGACTGATAAGGGTGTGTGGGAGGTATGCCCTTCGGAGAGCCAGTCCACAAGCAGAGGGGCAGGGCTCTGCGGCGCACTGCACGCTGCAGCCCAGTGCCAGGGATGGCCCCAGGCCCAGCCCACAGACATGCTGAGGCCACCAGGATTGCTGCCTGAGCACACCCAGGTGGAGCCCCTGGGTGCGCCGCTGCCCGGAGTCAGTGAGCCCCCCATACCTGGCCCCGGTCCCAGGGCTTGTGAGGACAGGCCTTCCTCTGCATGGACAGGTAGACGGAGGCTGTACAAGGATGGCCTGGGCAGCATCTGGTGGAGGTGGCTCTCCAGGGTCATCTGCCAAGGCCACTTTCTCCAGGCAGCCGAGTTTTACAGACTGTTATGAAATAAAAAGGCCTGGATAATAAGCCTGTGTTCTGTTACCTTGGCTCTGCAGGGGCTTTTGTCCACATCTTGTCCCAAAGGGAGGCCTGAGGTGTGAACCGACAGAGGCCATGCTGGGGGATGCGGTGGTTTGGGTGGAGGCCCCTGGCATGGGGCCAACCTGTCCAGTGTTGCTGGCAGGACATGTGCAGTGTGAAGGGGAAGGAAAGGACAACTGTGTGTCTCAGTCAGTCTGGGCATCAGCCACCCAGGGCTGTGCCACCAACACCATGTAGCCTGAAGCCACAAGGAAGGCTGCTTTAAATCTTCACTTTCAACCAGAAGACAACGTGCAGTAACACACATCAAGAGGCTGTAGTTGAAGCCAGGCTGGGGAGAAAGGCGTGAGGCCATTTCATAAATGGCGTGTAAGGAACTCAAGTGCAAGAATGTAACCCAGTTGGAAAATCAGGTCTAAAGTCAATTCATTTGTGTGCATAGATTTTAATATGCTAAGCTTGGCAAGAGGTGACGGAAAAGCAGTCCCCTACCACTGTGAACTACAGCGGCAATAAGGACTTTCCACGTTCCAGCCTAAGATGTTAGGAGAGCTGTATCCAGAAACCGGGACTTGGGGACCAGCTGCATAAGCTCAACCCTCAGCAACGGCCAGTGCCAACCCAGAAGGTTCTTTGCCCGTGGCAGACCAGAGGATTATACCTGGCTGCAGGCCGGGGCTGGGCTGATGCTGACTCTCTCTGGGCACCCCAGGACTATTCTCCCCAGCAAACACCCCGAAGCCACAAGCTTCAAGTCTCACTGCAAAGTCCTGCACTTTCCAGTGCAGCTACTCCTAATACCTAGAATAGCTACCAAAATACCCACAAGCATTGCTTTACCATGCATCATACACCCTCTGAGCTAGCTTCCATGGGGGAAACACTCAAGATTAGGAGGGCCATCTGGGATTTGGGACTGTGCTCATCTACTGCCTCCCCTGTGGCCCTGCCCAGAGCCCTGGCACACCAGCCCTTAGCGAGCCCACGGCCAAGGCCGTCAGACCCTGAGGAGGCAGGGCCCATCAAAGTAGAGGAGCCCCGTGAGATCCCAGAAGCAGCCATCCCGGGCACAGCACAGAGTGGAACTCGTCGACCTCTACAAGGCATTGGATAAGGCTGAAAGAGCCTGTAGACCATTCACAACCATCACATTTTGTTTGCTGGATCTTTTTTTAAAAATAAAGTGATGGGCTGGGAAGGTGGCTCAGTGGTAAAGCGCTTGCCTTGCATGCCTGAGGCCCTGGGTTCGATTCCTCAGCACCACATAAGCAAAAAGAAAAAAGCCGGAAGTGGTGCTGTGGCTCAAGTAGTAGAGCGCTAGCCTTGAGCTGAAGAGCTGAGGGACAGCGCCCAGGCCCAGAGTTCAGGCCCCACGACCGGACCCAAAAAAAAAAAAAAAACATAAAATAAAGTGAGGTTTACATTGTTGAGATAAAAGAATGGTCACAGGCACAAAAAAGCCATAGACCTGTCAGGCTCTGGAGGAAGTGAGCCAGGAAGCACCTGTCTGGGTGGAGGTGGCGTCTCACTTCCAGCGGGCACAGGGGCCACACACATGCTAGTGATGCTCGGGTCAGATTTAAACTGAACCTCCAAATGTTGTTTAGTACCCGTGTCACAGAGCAAGCCAGGGGCCCCGCGGGCACTCACCTTTGAACTCCCCACGCTGGAGCCGCACCCTCCAGGCTCCTCCCACCTGCCTCACCTGCAGGCCTGCTGGGAAGCAGACAGGAAGGCCCCCCACCCTCCCCCACCTCCCCATGACCCAATGAGACTAGAACACAACCACCCGAGACCCAGCCCTTCAGGGCCAGCTGGCGCCAGGACCTGCAGCACCTCACCTCTGCCCTCAGCGGCCCCCACACAGATAGGCATCAGCCCTTCAGGGCCAGCTGGCGCCAGGACCTGCAGCACCTCACCTCTGCCCTCAGCGGCCCCCACACAAATAAGACTGAAGTCCAGGAGGAAGACCCGCAGGCGACACGGCCACTAGCCCTGCTCATGCGTCCACGCCGCACGCTGCTGGAATGCAGGACTGCAAGGGGGAATGGGTCACAAGCACAGCTCAAGTCAAACACCCCAACATTTCTGTGGCTGCCTCTGAGTGAGTGAAGCCCACCAAAAAATTCCAGTCTAATTTAACCTTTAAAAACTGAAACACATCCACTACAATGGCTTAGGCTATAAAAGTTTCTAATGTAGCAGCAGAGGACATTTGTAGAAAAAATATACTTTTAAGAAAATAGCTGAAAAAATCTACAGGGATAAAATATAAAAAGTTTAAAAAGATGCTTTTAAAAAATATTGCCTGAAACATGACAATTTCACAGGTTCACTATCTTAAGTGTCCACAGCTTGGATGCCTGCTGTCCTCCACCATGGCTGCAGCCCAGAGATGGGGGCGTGGGTGGGGGAATGGGCCCAGGGCTGTGGTCTGCAAGGCAGTCTCTGCCCTGGCCCCCCAGGAGCAGGCCAGCCTGGAGATTCAGAAACCCTCCCTAGGCCCATGCTCTCTCCGACATGCTCTGAGCCTGTGGCCATGTCCCTGGCCTGCAGGGGCCTCTCAGGTCTCTACCAGGATCTCCACCACGTGGTCCAGCTCGGCCAGGTCCGACTTGCAGCCCGAGGAGGGAGAAGGGGCCGTGGTGAAGCCCTCAAGCCCGCCGCACAGGCCTGGCTTGGAGCCGCTCACCACGCCCGTCAGCATGGTGTCCAGGTCGTAGTAGGAGCTCTCTACGTCAGACAGCAGCTCCTCCATGGAACCAGGGGGTTTGCTTTCCAGGGTCTCAAATATCTGATCCAGTGACTTGGAGAAGCTCGCCCTGCTTTCCCGAGGGCTGTCCATCTCCCAGAGGCCGCTCTCAGGGTCCCGCAGCTCTTGTCCCAAGCTGACTGTGCAAAGTCCGGGAGCTGGGGTCTGGGAGGGGCTCTCTCCGGATTCAGGAACAGCCTGCTCCCCGTGGGGGCCCCGTGCTGTGCGGCACAGGACCTCTGTGGACACCAGGCGGTCCAGCGGTGCCCGCCCCGTACCCTGGGGTGCCCCAGGGTGCCACACACCATCTCGGCTCATCTCCTCCTGGATCTGACGGACTGTGTTGGCGATGAGGACAGAGCGGCAGAGGTTGGGCTCCACCAGCATGTGGCAGAGCTGCAGCTTGACCAGGGACATGTCCAGGAGCGACTGCCGCTGTAGACTGTAGGACGGAACAGTGCCAAAGCCCTCTGTGACCTCCTCCTGGTCACACTTCCTCTTCAGCCCTCGTGCAAACATCGTGCTGTGGAAACCAAAGAAGAGCCCGTTCAGCCCACCTGGCGGAGTTGTCTAGAGGTAGGGGAGGATAAGGGAGCGGGGAGGGTGGGTCTGATCAGAGCACACTGTACACATGTATGGAGGTCACAGTGCAGCTATTACATGGGGGGTGGGGGTTGCAACAGCACACAGGCACCAGACACCTCGTGAGGGGACCTGGCCACGGCTGGTTCCAAGCGGGAGCAGCTTTCATCATCACAGCAAGGTGTGTAAAGCGCCTGTGAGGGAAGAGGGACATGGCGGCGGCGTGTGGGGGCGCGGGGGCTGCTGCTACTTACGGACCAGCGACAGTCACCTAATGTGTTTCTGAAGTTAGCCCTCTCCCCGGGAGCTTGCTAACAAAGGCACCTCTGAAGCACACACGGACAGGGGGCCCAGAATCGGCCCCCAGTGGGCGGGTGCTGCCTGGCTCTGTGGCACTACCCTCAGAAGACAAGGTCCTGGCAGTGTGCTGTGAGTGGGGGCAGCCTGACGCAGCAGACCCAGGTCCTGACCGAGCCCTTAGACGTCCCCAATATACACCACCTGCCTGGCCACATTCTGCCCAACCTGGGTCACCCTCCGGCTGCGCGGGACTGGGGGCCAGTCAGGACTAGCCTTTCAGGAATTCAGTTACTCCATGTGCACGGCGTTTCTCTCATCTAACGTGTGCAATATACGCTAAACAGTTTAATTTCAAATTATTTAAAAATTAAGTAAGTCACTGAGTCATAGAAATCTAAATATGCCAACATTAGGACCTGAATGGGCCCTGTGGCCGGGGGGGGGGGGGGGGGGGGGGGGGGGGAGGGGGGCTGGGGTGTGGGTGTGATGTCTCTCACAACCTGGGCACTCTCTGCAGGTCATTCCTGCTGACTCTGCCCCAGACTAAACAAAGGGGAGGGATCCCCCCTCTTCTCAGTGTGTCCACCGCCTCTGTGTGCAGCATCTTCAATTCTAAACGATTAAGGGACCTCTGGGATTGATCACAAGAAGACAAACACAGCAGGCATGCTCAGAGCACTCTATTCCTCCACAACCCCAAGGCGGTCGGGGACAGTCCCTCCTGCGGGGAAGGGCTGAGAAACAGGCCTTGCCATCCCATGAAGTCCTTCTAAGCAGCAGACAGGCAGAGCTGGTGACATGCAGGGACCCAGGGAAAGCAGCCTGAAGAGGCCACGCCCATGCGCCTCACCTCCTCAACGCTAGGGCTGCATGCAGCCCTCGTGGCCGGGTAGGGCCATCTCTGGAGAGGGAACGCATGCGTGGATGTGCCCCTCAGGGAGATGCCACCGGTGGGGTGGGGACAGACTCTACACAGCCGTTGTCACATTTCTTCCTGTGGGTCCATCGCCATCTCAGCTTAGTTCCCTACGAGATGGTTTCTCTAGAGCAGCAAGCAGGGGTGATGTTCACAAAGCCCCTCCAGCCATGGACCTGCTAGCTTACGACCTGTCGTGTGTGCGTGTATGAGAAATGCTAGCTTACGACCTGTCGTGTGTGTGTGTGTGTGACATGCTAGCTTACGACCTGTCGTGTGTGTGTGTGTGTGTGTGTGTGTGTGTGTGTGTGTGTGTGTGTGTGTGTGTATCCTGGGGCTTTAAGTCAGGAATATCTCAGCCAGATGCCAGTGGCTCACACCTGTAATCCTAGGTACTCAGAAAGAAAGAGATCTAAGGTTTGCTGTTCAAAGCTAGCCAGGGCAGGAAAGTCTGTGAGACTTTACCACCAACAGAACAGAAGGAGAGCTGTGGCTCAAGTGGTAGAGCACTAGCCTTGAGTGGAAAAACTAGTGACACACCCCTGGACCAGTGTGTATGTGTGTGTGTAGTAGAGCCTCAAGCACTTGCTTAGCTTTTTCTGCTCAAGGATGGCACTTTACCACTTAAGCCATATCTCCACTTCTGTTTGGGTTTCTTCCGTGTTTTCTGGTTAAGTGGATATTAATGTCTCATGGACTTTCCTGCAGGGTTGGCTTTGAACCTCTATTCTCAATCCTCAGATATCCTTAGTAGCTAGGACTACAGGAAGGAGCCACCAGTGTCCAGCTTGTCAACTGCTTCTGATAACATTCAAGTTCTTTGTCTTGGTACAAATTTAATCCTTAAAATTTTGGGTGTTTTTCTTTTTTTTTTTTTGGGTCTGGTCATGGGGCCTGAACTCTGGGCCTGGGCACTGTCCCGCAGCTCTTCAGCTCAAGTCTAGCGTTCTACCACTTGAGCCACAGTGCCACTTCCGGCTTTTTTCTTTTTGCTTATGTGGTGCTGAGGAATCGAACCCAGGGCCTCAGGCATGCAAGGCAAGCGCTCTACCACTGAGCCACCTTCCCAGCCCCTTCTTTTTCTTCTGTAGTACTGAAGTATGAACTCTGGTCTCCATGAACGTCAGCTCAGTGTTTCACCACTGAGTCAAACCTCCACAGACCTTTATTTTTTGTGTTTAATATGGTCTCACAGCATCCTCCTATTGGTGTCTCCTGGGCAGCTGGATTAACAGATGCATACCTCCATACCCAGTGATTGGTTGGGATGAGGTCTCTTCAAAGCCACCCCGGGCAGCAGAGTCTGTGAGACTCTTATCTCCAATAAACCACTCAGAAAACCAGAGGTGACGCTGTGGCTCAAATGGTAGAGTGCTTGCCTTGAGCTGAAGAGCTGAGGGATAGTGCCCAAGCCCAGAGTTCAAGCCCCATGACAGACAAACAAAAACAAAAACTGGCCAGGGGCCAGTGGCTCATGCCTGTAATCCTAGCTACTCAGGAGGCTGAGATCTGAGGATCAAGGCTCAAAGCCAGCCCAGGGAGGAAAGTCTGTTAGACTCTTATCTCCAATTAACTGCTAGAAAACCAGAAGTGGCGCTGTGGCTCAAGTGGTAGAGTGCTAGCCTTGAGCTGAAGAGCTAAGGGACAGCACCCAGGCCCAGAGTTCAGGCCCCAAGACTGACCAAAAACAAACAAAACCCTGCCCAGACTATCCTGTGATCCTCCTGATCTCTGCCATCTGTATAGCTAGAATTATAGGTATAAGCCATCATGCCCTATAAATAGATCTAAAAATTTAACTCTGCATGATTTAATGCAGAACTCAACCAAATCTACCCAAAGACTTGAATTAAACCTTAGCTTATACACAGAACTCCAGACCTCAGACATGTGGCAGAATGATTTACTCCAAAGGAAGGCTGGTCCTGGGAAATCAGCCTGGCCAACCAGGGCTGGTGGGGACAACTCACCAAGGGAGTGAGAATGAGAATGAGTGGGCCAGGACACACACCTCACACTTAAAGACAGCTCAAGAAGGTACATTCAAGCCAGCCAGGGTAGTGCATGTCTGCAATCCCAGCACTGGAGGTCCTGTTTAAATAAAAATTAAGAAATCAACACCAAACACTGATGTCCTCGGCACTCAACTGTCCTGTCCTGGAAGTGTCCTTATATGCCCCAGGTCATGAGTCCCTCAGAGGGTAAACAACGATCCTTGCACCCCATTCTGAAGACAGATTAGGGCTCTAGAGGACTCTTTTGGGGACTGGCTGAGGGCAGCAGCTCCTAGGGGCCATACTGTGAACAGATCACAGCAGAAAATGGAAAGCCCAGAAGCACCCCTCCTAGTACTTACTCTTGGAGGAGATCAATGTAGAGATGAAGAGATGGATCGTATGTCCACCAGAATGCTGACCCACCATCTTCAGTAACTGGCCTGAGGCCAAAGCCTTCAGCAGCAGGCTCCCTACAACACCCCAGGAATCTAAGTCGTAACTTCCTAACGATGGTCCCTAAGGCCAGGACCTAAAAGCTGAGGGTCTTTAGTTTCTGTCCCTGCTATCAACAGAGGCCCAACCAGAAAGGCAGAAGCCCTGCCAGTCACACCAGAGGCTCACACCTAGGCACCCAGCCAGCCCCTGGCCAACAGCCTCCAGTGAGGGCGTCCCTGACGGCTCTCTCCCCGACCCCCTGGGCCAGGGGGCCTGGCCCCAGGGCAGCTCTGCAGCCGACGGCTCCTCCAGTTCTCACTGCTTCACCACTGCAGTCCAGCACACACTCACAAAGCACACAACAAAAATGTCCCATAACCCCTACCACTCAGAGAAAGCGTCGTCCAGCACGTTCCTCCCACGGAGTACCCAAGGCACAGTCTGCCTTTACTGCTTATCACAAACTGTGTTTCAGGTGACACAAAAGTGCATCATTACTGAAGACAGCGGTGCACTGGCCACACACACACCCACACACACACACCACACACACACCCCACACACACACACACACACCCCACACCCCCCCACACCTCACCCACACCCACACACACCCACTCACACCCCCCCACACCCACCCCCACACCCCCCCCACACACCCCTCACACCCCACACACACTCACACACCCACCCCCACACTCCCCCACACCCACACCACCCACACACCCACACACACACACCCCCATACCCCCCATACATACCCACCCCCACACACCCACCCCCCCACCCACACACCCCCCACCCCACCCCCACACACGGCTAGAGTCCTGCTCAGAATCAGGGCAGCAATTTTTTGGTCAGTATGAGAGTAAATTCCATGTTCCTGCTTGCTAGTCAGGGGCTAGTCATCCCTTTTGACTCTGGTTACTTGCAGACAGGTTGGCCTGGACAGTGACCTTCCTCACATTTCTACCTCAGCTGGGAGGACCACTGTGTAGCTGGTGCTGACAGAGGATTCTCAGACTTTCTGCCCTTGAACTGCAGTCTCCCAGACCATGAGCCACCTTAGGGCAGGAACACATTGAAGGCACTTGATCAAATCAATATGCTTCCTAGGAAGTAAACCCCCCACCATTAATTTTTCCACCCTTGTGGGCCAACTCCTCTAACCAACTTTGCAGCCACAGACTCCTCTCCCTCTCATTCCCCCTAGGGCCCAGGGATCTTACGGAGTATCCATTCACACGCTTGCTTTTCTGCCAGAGCCAAGCTGCTGTCAGCATCATCACCCTTAGATGAGGATATTCTCAGATTTGAAATTTTAAAAGAAGTTGAATGGATAAAGGCTGTCGGATTCCCACAATGGAGTACAACTTAGCAACCCAAACCCTGATGCCTATGTTCAACATGGATCTCAGACCCCACACTGAAAGACACCTCCTGTCATCAGTGCTCACTAGATGCTCCAGAACCTGGTGGTGAGACAGAGTCAGCAGTCAGGGCGGCTGGCAGGGCAGGGCTCAAGGGGCAAGGACCTGGGGCCAAGGAGATGCCCCATCAGCAAATGGGCCCTGCTGTTCACAGTACTACAGTGTAATTCTAGTTAATAACTTGCTTACAAAGAAACCAATCAGCTGATGGGTGGGAGAACTGAGAATCACCTCCACTGCTACCCCTTCCTGGAGTGCCTCACTGAGGGCTCCAGACGCTGTTCTGTGTGCTGTGTCTGGCGACCCAGGTCCTGCTCCATGCACCAAGACCATATGAGTGTCCAGTCTCTACGTGGTGTTGTTTTGCCCTGAGCTTTTTTGCTCAAGATTAGCCACAGTTACACTCCCAAACTTTTGGTGGTTAGTTGAAGAGTCTCACAGACTTTTCCTACCCACGCTGGCTTCAAACTGTGTTCCTCAGAGCTCAGCCCCTTGAGTAACTAGGATTGCAGGTGTGTAAGCACTGGTGCCTGGCTTCTATGTGTTTTAAGTGTTCCTAGCCTAAGAAAGTGTTGTTATGCCCAAGGTAGAAAATGTTGACATCGCTACAAGAGAATAAAGTTCATAGGTCATTTTTACAGTCTTGTGACTTCCCCCTAAAACATGACTATTCCCCAGAAACCCTGTTCCAGAATAATGTGGTAACAGCCGGAAGGCAGGCTGTGGGAACAACCCTAGTCAGATGTTTTGTGTCTGGGACCAAGTTAGTATAAAGCCTGGTTCTGACCAGCACTAAGGGATGTCCTGAGAGGGGAGCTCTTGGGAGGGTCCAAGCACTATGGCAGGATGACCATCACCTGGTCCCTGCTGAGTTCTAGGAAGGGCTACTTCCACATAGCCTTTCTGCCTCAAGTTAATGACTAAAATCCTTCTAACTGGGTCTACTGACGGCCAAGGCCAGCAGGGCTTGCCCTGGGTCAGCAGCCTGTACTCAGTTCTCACACAGTGGAGACAGTGGGAGTCAGCGGAGAGAGAGGTCCAAGACAGCATGGACCTGTGAGCAGCCGAGGCAGCAGTCCCCCATGGCCCAGTGGGAAGGTGGAGATGCCCCAGGGCAGCCCCACGGCCAGGCGCAGCCCCACGGCCAGGCCCACCCCCACGGCCAGGCGCAGCCCCACGGCCAGGCCCACCCCCACGGCAGCCCCACGGCCAGGCCCACCCCCACGGCAGCCCCATGGCCAGGCCCACCCCCACGGCAGCCCCATAGCCAGGCCCACCCCCACGGCAGCCCCACGGCCAGGCCCTCCCCCACGGCAGCCCCACGGCCAGGCCCACCCCCACGGCACCCCCACGGCCAGGCGCACCCCCACGGCACCCCCACGGCCAGGCCCTCCCCCACGGCAGCCCCACGGCCAGGCCCTCCCCCACGGCAGCCCCACGGCCAGGCCCTCCCCCACGGCCAGGCCCACCCCCACGGCCAGGCCCACCCCCACGGCAGCCCCACGGCCAGGCCCTCCCCCACGGCAGCCCCACGGCCAGGCCCTCCCCCACGGCCAGGCCCTCCCCCACGGCCAGGCCCACCCCCACGGCAGCCCCATGGCCAGGCCCACCCCCACGGCCAGGCGCACCCCCACGGCACCCCCACGGCCAGGCGCACCCCCACGGCACCCCCACGGCCAGGCCCTCCCCCACGGCAGCCCCACGGCCAGGCCCTCCCCCACGGCAGCCCCACGGCAGCCCCACGGCACCCCCACGGCAGGCCTTGTCCCGGGCTCCCGGCGCGTCCAGCTACGGGGCCGGCACTAGTGACCTCCATTTCAGACGTGCGCTGGCGGAGCTCAGGGAAGGGCGGGCCGGGGACCCCGGGACCCCGTGGGGGACCCCGCGCGCGAGGCCGCCCCGCGCCCTGCTCCGCGGGCGGCCGCTCCTCACACAGCCGGCCCTGAACGCACGCGCGCGCCGCGGGCTCCGGACGGTCCGGACACAAAGGCCGAGAAGGCCCGAGAAGGCCCGAGAAGGCCCGCCGGAAGCCGCGGCGCCGCGCCGGGTCCCAGGGCCGCCGCACGCCGCACCCGCCGCGCTTCCTCGGCCCCCCCGGCGCGGCCCAGGTGCTCCGCCGGGAGGAAGAGCTCCGCCGGGAGGAAGAGCTCCGCCGGGAGGAAGAGCTCCGCCGGGAGGAAGAGCTCCGCCGGGAGGAAGAGGAGCTCCAGGCCTCGTCCTCGGCCGGGCTGCAGGGGGGACGGCAGGGGGGCGGGCAGGCGAGGGGGGGAGGGCGAGGGGGGCGGGCAGCCGAGGGGGGAGAGCGAGGGGGGACGGCAGGGGGGCGGGCAGGCGAGGGGGGGAGGGCGAGGGGGGCGGGCAGCCGAGGGGGGAGGGCGAGGGGGCGGGCAGCCGAGGGGGGGAGGGCGAGGGGGGCGGGCAGCCGAGGGGGGGAGGGCGAGGGGGCGGGCAGCCGAGGGGGGAGGACGGCAGGGGGGCGGGCAGCCGAGGGGGGAGGGCGAGGGGGGCGGGCAGCCGAGGGAGGAGGGCGAGGGGGGAGGGCGAGGGGGGCGGGCAGCCGAGGGGGGGGAGGACGGCAGGGGGGCGGGCAGCCGAGGGGGGAGGGCGAGGGGGGCGGGGAGGGGTCGCGGCCCGGGGGCCCCGGGAGCCGGCAGGGCCGGCCGGCCCGCTTCCCGAGCCTCGTCCCGCAGGCGCGGCGGGGGCTCCGGTCGGCGGCCCGGCCCGGAGCTCCGCCGCCCCCTCCCCCCCGGCGCTCGTCGCGGCCGCCGCCCGGGCCGCGGGGGAACCGCCGGCCGGCTCGCCGTTGACCCGCTCACCTGCGCCGCGAGGCCGCCCGCCGCTCCGCTCGGCGCCGGAGCCAGTCAGCGCCTACAAAGGGCCGCCATAGCGGGGCCGCTCGCCCGCCGATTGGCCGAATGCGGAGCGGGGCTCCGTTCAAACCCGCCGGGGCGGGGCTTCGGCGCCTCGGACTCCCGCGCCGCGACGCAGCCGTTGGACCCTCCCGCTCCGGGGCCCCGCCCCTCCTGGCCCCACGCCCGGCTCCCGGCCTCTACGTGCCAGGCCCCGCCCCCGACGCCCAGGCCCGCCCCTCCTGGCCCCGCCCCCAGCTCCTCCCACCCCCGCTTCTTGGGCTCCTAGAGTCAAGCCACGCCCCCAGGTCCCAAGCCTCCGCGCGCCGGGCCCCTCCCGCCCGAGCCACGCCCCTCCCCGGCCACGCCCCCCAAGGGGTCCCGACACCTCGGTGCGCGGCGAGGCTGGGGCAGTCGAGGAGGGTGAGCCGTGGCCGCTGAGGACGGCCGCGGGCGCCCTCCTCCCTAGGGCCGGCGTCCGTTAGGAGGGACGGCCTTACCTGGGAGGCACGCCCGGACATCCTGGGACGCGGAAAGCCCGCCGCCGGGGTGAGCGGAGCGAGGACACCGCCCGCCACAAGTTTCCTGTCCAGGAATCCCCGCTCTGCCCCGCACCGGGGCCCCGAGAGAGGCCCGGCCGTGCCGGGGACGCTCACACACCGGACACGGTGGCGCTGTTGCGACCCAGGCCGGCGGCCAGACCCGGACCAGGACAGGACCCCGCGCCCGCGCCCTCCCCGAGCCGGTGCGCCCGCGCCCTCCCCGAGCCGGTGCGCCCGCGCCCTCCCCGAGCCGGTGCGCCGCGCCCTCCCCCAGCCGGTGCGCCGCGCCCTCCCCCAGCCGGTGCGCCGCGCCCTCCCCCAGCCGGTGCGCCCGCGCCCTCCCCCAGCCGGTGCGCCCGCGCCCTCCCCGAGCCGGTGCGCCGCGCCCTCCCCCAGCCGGTGCGCCCGCGCCCTCCCCGAGCCGGTGCGCCCGCGTCCTCCCTGAGCCGGTGCGCCCGCGCCCGCGCCCTCCCCCAGCCGGTGCGCCCGCGTCCTCCCCGAGCCGGTGCGCCCGCGCCCTCCCCCAGCCGGTGCGCCCGCGCCCTCCCCCAGCCGGTGCGCCCGCGCCCGCGCCCTCCCCGAGCCGGTGCGCCCGCGCCCTCCCCCAGCCGGTGCGCCCGCGCCCTCCCCCAGCCGGTGCGCCCGC
Organism: Dipodomys spectabilis; assembly: GCF_019054845.1. Classification (NCBI taxonomy): domain Eukaryota; kingdom Metazoa; phylum Chordata; class Mammalia; order Rodentia; family Heteromyidae; genus Dipodomys; species Dipodomys spectabilis. The sequence continues at coordinate 33,810 of NW_024871325.1, read as the reverse complement.
GCCCTCCCCCAGCCGGTGCGCCCGCGCCCTCCCCCAGCCGGTGCGCCCGCGCCCTCCCCCAGCCGGTGCGCCCGCGTCCTCCCCGAGCCGGTGCGCCCGCGCCCTCCCCCAGCCGGTGCGCCCGCGCCCTCCCCCAGCCGGTGCGCCCGCGCCCTCCCCGAGCCGGTGCGCCCGCGCCCGCGCCCTCCCCGAGCCGGTGCGCCCGCGCCCTCCCCCAGCCGGTGCGCCCGCGCCCTCCCCCAGCCGGTGCGCCCGCGTCCTCCCCCAGCCGGTGCGCCCGCGCCCTCCCCCAGCCGGTGCGCCCGCGCCCGCGCCCTCCCCCAGCCGGTGCGCCCGCGCCCTCCCCCAGCCGGTGCGCCCGCGCCCGCGCCCTCCCCCAGCCGGTGCGCCCACGCCCTCCCCGAGCCGGTGCGCCCGCGCCCTCCCCCAGCCGGTGCGCCCGCGCCCTCCCCCAGCCGGTGCGCCCGCGCCCGCGCCCTCCCCCAGCCGGTGCGCCCGCGCCCGCGTCCTCCCCCAGCCGGTGCGCCCGCGCCCTCCCCCAGCCGGTGCGCCCGCGCCCTCCCCCAGCCGGTGCGCCCGCGCCCGCGCCCTCCCAGAGCCGGTCGCGCCCGCGCCCTCCCCCAGCTTGTGCGCCCGCGCCCTCCCCCAGCCGATGCGCCCGCGCCCTCCCCCAGCCGATGCGCCCGCGCCCGCGCCCTCCCCCAGCTTGTGCGCCCGCGCCCACGCCGGCGCCGGCACCTGAGTCCTCGCCCTTCTCCGAGCCGGTGTGAGCCCGCACCAGAGCCCTCCCTCAGGCCTGTGCGCCCGAGGCCCCGGCCCAGCCGGCACCGCCACACCTGTGAAGATGACGCTAAGCCACACCCGCGGGAGCTCTGCCCCGCCGCCCTCACTCCTGCCCAGCGAAGGCACAGACAGAGCCAGAGCGAGTCCCAAGCCAGTGTCCAGTAAATACTGACCAGCATATCCAGACGTGAGACCCCCAAATGGCAAACAAGGGCAGACCTGAGGGTGACCCTCATACTGAAGCTGCCGGGCAGTAGTCAGGGTGAGGGGAAATGGATGCCAAAAGATAGCTAGAATATACAAGAGGAAGAAGTCACACCTAGCTCTCGTGTACACGCCGCACCGCTGTTGTTTAACTCTAGAATACTCACACAAAAGCTTCACACCCAAACAAGACCAGGCAGGCAAATGTTTAGGAAAGGTGTGGAAGGACGGGCCCCACGGGAGGAAACACCGGTGGACACAGGCGGGGCAGTCCTGTGGAAGCCAGTATTCCTGCACACTGGCTCGGACCCACTCCCACTGAGGCAACGCTGCCCCCCGGTGGTCACGGGCTGGTGGTGTGGTCCACACTCTTCCTGTTGAGAGGCCACCGCGGTCTGGGCGTACACCCTCACAGGGCCCTCTGCTGGGACACCGAAAGGAAGCTGAGCTGACCCTAGCCTGGGCCAGGCACGGTGTCCGGTCCGCACCGCAGTCAGTGACCCAGTGTCGGGCGCGGTGTCCAGTACACACCACTGTCCGTGACCACAGCATCAGGCAGAGTGTCGGGTACACACTGCAGTCCGTGACCCAGCAGCTCTGGGCAGTCACTGTCTCCACTGCCAAGTTTTGGGTGAGGACGCTCAGGCACAGGCAGGGGAAAAGCGCTGTCCCTGGAAGTCCTGGGCATCTCACAGGACCGCAGGGTGGTTTCCAAGGAGCAATTTTCCCCCTACGGCCTGGGCTGGCCTGTGAGCGTCCAGCCGCATAGCCATTAGTGAGAGCTGTCCTCCCCCTGACCGCCACAGGGGGGCAGCGTCCCAGCCTGCTTCCCACTGTTCTCAGGCAGGGTGCAGGGTCTCCGTCCACCCCTCCCCACAACCCACCAGAATCCTCCACAGCGTCCCCAGTCTCCTTTGGAGGCCCGTATAGCTTCTCCAAGTGTCCCAAAGGGCCCCCAACGTGTTCACCTTTGCATCCACAGCCCCTCACAGCGCAGCGCAGCGCAGCCGGTCTGTGGGGGGAGAACCGGCCCCAGACTGCCCAAGGCTCCGCCGTGCAGGTGTCTGTCAAGGCCAGGAGCCAGGATGCATGGGCAGAAGGAGCCCATGAGATCGGCTCATCGTGTGTGTGTGTGTGTGTGTGAGAGAGAGAGAGAGAGAGAGAGAGTGCGAGTACACACCCAGGGTCTTGCACATGCTGAGTGCACTAAGCCATTAAGCTCTGCCCAAGCCCTCTCTGGCCACTTCCCATCCGGGAGCCGGTGGCCTCCCGGGGCGGCGTGTACAGAGGCCCAGAGCAGTGCGGGGGGGGGGGGGGGGAGTGCTCACTCACCACTCAGAAAACACCAGCAAGGGCCTGCTTGGCTCTGAAGGCAGCTCTGACAGTGCCGGGTGTCTCTGCCCCAGCCGCCCCAGGCTAAGAAGAGCTGTAGGAAGAGTCTGGAAGGGTTTGGAGCAGTGCTGGGGATGGCTATGCAGGGTTGACAGGATACTCCTCCTTCCCAGCATTTCCACTGGGTACTATACGGGGGAGTGTGCTTTGGGGGAAGATGGCTAGAGGGGGGGGGGGGTTGAGTCAGTACACAGGGGAGGGAGGGATGAAGAGAGGGGTGAATGAGTCAATGACCAAGCCAGGGGCCAGTGGGAGGTAAATGGAGGAGGGAGCCAGCGAGTGCAGCCCCTCCTCTGTAACTCCAGAACTTTCCATTAGATAGATGAAGATAGGAAAGGTTTGTGGTTGGAGGGGACAGAAACACACAACCATCACTTACACAAGAGAAATGTGTCCAGGAGTCTGGCCAAGAGGGGCGCGCCCCCCCTCCCCAGCAGGCCTGTGCCTCAGGGGCCCAGGCCCTCCTCCACCGCTCTGCCTGGGCAGGGCCCGGCTTCCCTCCCAGGCCCCTTCCAGGCGCTCCCTCACCCCGCCTAGCAGGGGGCTGGCCATGGGGGACTTCCCATGGAGGCTGTCCAGGCCAGAACAGTCCAGTAAGTTGCCTTTCCCACAGTGCTGGACAGGTGTGGACCCGAGGCCCCCGCAGGAGAGGAGCCAATGCTGACCCAAGGGCCCCCCTGCCCCCCCTCCCGGCCCCAGGGGGTTCAAGGAGGAAGATGGAGGCCCGTGGGGTGATGGGCGGTGGGTGTGCTCCAGAGGCCAGGCCTGGCCACCCTGGCCCCTGCCTGGCCCTGCCTGGCCTCCTTGTGCTGTGGCCCAGCTCTCCGCGAGACCAAGAGCTCACTCCACCCCCACGGCCTCACTTCCTGAAAGGCATGTACACGCACGCCCACATGCACGCACAGGAAACTGCTCACCTGCGAAGGGGAAATTGCTCTGTCCTTTTAGGGAGCGAAGCTGAGCCCCACATGTAGCTTTGCGGTTTTATTCTAAGTGGCTCTCCCGTTTCACCTCTCGCAGTGGAGACGCAGCCAGCTTGCAGACACCAAGGCGGCTCCCGCACCGCGGCCCCGCACACGTCCACAGGCATGCCACCAGCACCTGCAGACCGTGGCACTCCATCTGGGGCCTCCGCATCTCCTGCCCTTGGGCTCCAGCCTGTGTCCTGTGTGAGGTGTCTGAGCAGCGCAGGGGAGCAGGTGGCCAGCCCGACAGTGACCCCCAAGGCTGGTGCCCTTGGCCTTGTTTTCTAGCTGGGGAAAGGAAGACATGGGCCTGGCCTGGCCTCCGTGTTGGTGACTTCCTGGCGAGGAGCGGGCTGCAGGGCCTGAGCCCCGGTGAGCTTCCCCACAGCTCCCCCAGGGCACCGGGCAGCCGGGCCTCCTGCCCCCTTGAAGCGCCTGGGCTGTGTCACCGTCCGGGCCTGGACGCTGGGTGGTTGTGGTGTGGCTACATCAACTCTGAGGCAGAAGTATGGAGCACCTCAGGACCTCTGACTCGTGGTGAGGCACTCAGAGAAGCACAGGAAGCCAAGTCTTCACTGCTCTGCCAAACCTGCCATTGGCTGATGGCCCAGGGACCTGGCCGGGACAGGCCCAGACAGAGAGCTCAGCTGCCACCGCGTGCACCGGGGCACGCGCGCTCTCTCACACACACACACCTGGGGGCCACGTGCGCTCTCTCTCTCTCTCTCTCTCTCTCTCTCTCTCTCTCTCTCTCTCTCTGTCTGTCACACACACACACACACACACACCTTGGGGCTGTGTGTTCCTCTCTGTCTCTCTCTCTCTCTCTCTCTCTCTCTGTCACACACACACACACACACACACACACACACACACCCCTGCGGGCCGCGTGCCCTCTCTGGGCTGCTCATCCCGGGTGCGGGTGAGCTATCCCTTGCCCTGTGGGTGGGCTTGGTGTCTGGGGACCCAGTGGCAGGCATGTGTCCGAGGGGCGTCCACCACAGGGACTCTGCCGAAGGTGTCTCAGCAGGACTCCTCGGCCAGCCTCTCTGGGGAGCAGGATGAGTCCCTGGGGGCTGGCTGTGGCCGTGCTGGGTGGGCGGGCTGAGGGACTGCGCGGGCCTGGGCCGGTGTCGTGGGTGAGCTTGGCGTCTGGGACAGCCTGGTGGCGCCTGTCCCTGTGGACCACTTCTTCCACCCCCGGTAGAGCCTAGACACTTCTTGCTTGGAATGGTCTGTGGCCAGTACATAGATTACGGGGTCAGCCACGCTGTTGACAGTTGACAGGCACAGGAACACCATGGTGACAGTGTACAGGCTGCCCTCCAGGGCACACAAGGCGTCTCTGTCTCCTCTGTGGAAGGAGAAGGCGGCAGCCCTGACAAGGAGCACCATGTGGTAGGGGGAGAAGCAGACCAGGAAGATGGCCACCACGGCGATGGCCAAGTGCTTCACTTTGGCTTTCTGGGCGGCGCTCAGGCCCTCGCTCAACTTGACACTCCTGAAGATGCGGTGATTGGTGAAGGAGATGATGCCAAACGGAAGAGCGAACCCGACGGTAAAGCGTGCGTAGTGGAAGGCCGCGATCCTCCCGTTCATCTGCGGGGGCTCAAAGCAGGAGTCCCTCACGAGCTCCATCTGAAACACCGGGGAATGGACAAGGCCGACGAGGAGGAAGACGGACCCACAGATGAAGGCGGCCGTCCTCTGCTGGCGGTGGCCTCTGCTCTCCAGGGCGTACACCACTGCGGCGAAGCGGTCGCAGGAGACGCAGCAGAGCAGGAGGATGCTGGTGTAGATGTTGCAGAAGAAGATGTAGGCGGTCACCTTGCAGGCCCACGGGCCCAGGGTCCAGCGGTGCTGGTTGTGGATGTAGATGACCCAGAACGGCAGGGTGCCGATGTAGAGCAGCTCGCAGAGCGCCAGGCAGAACAGGTAGACGGACAGCACACTGCCCTGCAGCACCTGCAGCAGCGTCAGCCAGCCAGTCAGGCAGTTGGCCGGCAGGCCCAGGGCGCACACCACGCTGTAGGCCACCACCAGGAGCATCCTGGTGTCCTCAAAGGGCATGGGACACATCTCCACGGAGTGGTCTCCAGGCCCCTGAGAGGCAGGGCTGGTCACTAAGGTGGAATTTCCTGCAGGACATAGATGGAGGTGAAGATCAGGGATCTTGAAAACCCCCAGGAGAGACCAGTGGTAGCGAGAAAGAGATCGAAGGGATGCCAGAATGTATATACCAACTGTTGAAAAGTCTCCAGGTGGGCCGGGCACCATGACTCCTGCCTATAATCCTAGCTTTAATCCTAGCCCTCCAGGAAGCAGATTGGAGGACCACAGCTCCAGCTCAGCCGGGTATTGAAGTGCTCAAGACTCCACTTCAGCAGTGGAGCCACACCCCCGTAGGATGGTCCAAGCCCCACTGACCCCAGACAAGAAGCGAGACCCCGTCTCAAAAACAGCCAGAGCAAAAAGTGCCCATGGCAAGGCTTTAGCCGTAGAGCATGCACCTGTCGGGCAAGCACCAAGCCCTGAGTTCAAAGCCCAGTACTGAAAAAATATTCTAGATGAGTTTGCAGTGATCCTTAGATTCTGCCTGTCCAACACAGGCTCCATGAACAAGAACCAGGGCTGGGCGACTCTGGGAGACTTTGCAGCTCACTGAGGTCAGGTGTCAGGAACATTGCTTATGGGTTTTCTTTTGCTGTTGTTGTTGTTGTTGTTTGTCGGTCGTGGGGCTTGAACTCTGGGCCTGAGTGCTGTCCTTCAGCTCTTCAGCTCAAGGCGAGCGCTCTACCTCTTAAGCCACAGCGCCACTTCCAGTTTTCTGGTGGTTTATTGGAGATAAGAGTTTCACAGCTTTTCCTGCCCAGGCTGGCTTTGAACTGTGATCCTCAGATCTCAGCCTCCTGAGTAGCTAGGATGATAGGCGTGAGTCACCGGCACCCATCTTATTGCTTGTGTTTTTAACAAGAATGTTCACTTTCTAATGGCCGAGCAAGTGCCCAACTAAGCACATTCTCAACAGCATCCAGAGTGAGGGGTCGCTGCTGCGCTCTTCCGGCATCTTCCTTGCTTCCGCCGCTCCCTTGGTCCCTGCCTCCACTCCCCACCACAGGCCTATCCCGTCCTAATGTATGCATTCACTCCTTTGCCTGCTTGAACTAGCAGTTGCTGAATTGACGGTGCCTGTTGTGATGGTGGGTTTGCTTTGTGTATTTGATGCTATTGTTAACTGGAGCATCAGAATTAGAAGGTAGCTGCTATTCTAGTGAACTGGCCGTCTCACCATTATACCATGATACGAAGAATAATGACCTCCATGCAAAGATATCTACACCCTAATCTTGGGAACTCCCGGATGAGCGAGGTAACCTAGCAAAGAGGAAACAAAGGCTGCCGACAGAATCAGGACAATTAGCTGACCGTAGTGAGGGGCTCGGCCTGAATTATCAAATGGGCCAGGATATCTCACAAGGATGTTTAAAGTGAAGTAGCGTTGGAAGCCAAAGTATTTAGTAGATGGCCAAAGGACCACAGCCAAAGAATACAGGGCCTCTCAAGCCTGGGTAGGCAGGAAGGGATCTGGCCCTAGGACCTCCAGGAAAACACAGGGCCTTAAAAGCTGGAGAGGGAGGAAGGAATCTGCCCTTAGGACCGTCAGGAGAATTTTCTTGGCATCTTCTCTGACTACGGCGTTAACTTATACCAGAAAGAAGCCTCAGTCAGGATACCGCCTCCAGCTCCCACCTCCCTATGACAGCCAGGAGGTTGCTATAGGTGGGAACTCAGGCATGAAAGAAACAGAAAAGACACACCTCCAGAAGGGTATACTGGACACACCCAGGCCAGCCCCCCCCCCCCCCGCCTGTCCTTGCTGGCCTGGGACAGGAGCCAGGGTGGCCAGGGGGGCTCAGAACTGGTGCCTGGTCCTCACTGGTCAGATGCACTCTGGATCTCAGACATCCAGAAATAGAGGATGACCACTTTGTGTCCCCAGCTCTGAGTTTCTATGGCAGCGGGACAAACCCAGCATTTGTCATCCTTTCTCAGTGCAAGCGGTTTGAACTCAGGGCCTTGTGCTCCCTTGGCTGGCGTGATCCGCATTTGTCTTGTTGTGCCACGTTTATTTCCCTTAGCACAGAATCCCCAAGGTGCATCCATGGCACAGCCATGTTAGACCTCCTCCTTTAATGGCAGAGCAGTATTTCACTATGACACCCCACTTCAGTGCCATCGATCCCCTCTTCTTGATGCAGCCACAGTCCCTAGGCACTGTCTGCCCTCTTTGGGCCATTGTGAATTGTACTGCTATGAGCAAGAGTGTGTGAGCTCATAATCCTGCTCCATAACCCTGGAGCAGCTATGCAGAAGGGGGATTACTAGATCACATGGCAGTTCTTTTCTTGCGGGGGGAGGGGGAGTCCGGTCGTGGGGCCTGAACTCTGGGCCTGGGCGCTGTCCCTCAGCTCTTCAGCTCCAGACTAGCACTCTACCACTTGAGCCACAGCGCCACTTCCGGTTTTTTTCTTTTTGCTTATGTGGTGCTGAGGAATTGAACCCAGGGCCTCAGGCATGTGAGGCAAGCGCTCTACCACTGAGCCACCTTCCCAGCCCCCACATGGCAGTTCTTTCTGTGCTTATCTCTTTAAGACACCTGCTTTCCACAACAGATCTCTCTTTATATTTCCACCAATGGTACACAAGAACTCCAATGGTACAATAATGGCTCTGAAGGTACACAAGGGTGCCAATGGTACACAAGGTATACTATGGTATAGAGGGGCTCCAATGCTACACTAGGACTCCAATGGTACAGTAGGACTCCAATGATACAGTAGGACTCCAATGGTACAGTAGGACTCCAATGGTACACTAGGACTCCAATGGTACACTAGGACTCCAATGATACAGTAGGACTCCAATGATACAGTAGGACTCCAATGGTACACTAGGACTCCAATGGTACACTAGGACTCCAATGATACACTAGGACTCCAATGGTACACTAGGACTCCAATGGTACACTAGGACTCCAATGGTACACTAGGACTCCAATGGTACAGTAGGACTCCAATGGTACACTAGGACTCCAATGATACAGTAGGACTCCAATGGTACAGTAGGACTCCAATGGTACACTAGGACTCCAATGATACACTAGGACTCCAATGATACAGTAGGACTCCAATGGTGCACTAGGACTCTAATGGTACAGTAGGACTCCAATGGTATACTAGGACTCCAATGGTACAGTAGGACTCCAATGATACAGTAGGACTCCAATGGTACAGTAGGACTCCAATGGTACACTAGGACTCCAATGGTACACTAGGACTCCAATGGTACAGTAGGACTCGAATGGTACACTAGGACTCCAATGGTACACTAGGATTCCAATGGTACAGTAGGACTCCAATGGTACACTAGGACTCCAATGATACACTAGGACTCCAATGGTACAGTAGGACTCCAATGATACACTAGGACTCCAATGGTACACTAGGACTCCAATGGTACACTAGAACTCCAATGGTACACTAGGACTCCAATGGTACACTAGGACTTCAATGGTACACTAGGGCTCTCACAGTACTAGAGCTCTGACGGTACATAAGAACTCTGACAGCACACAGAGTTGTAATGGTACACTAGGGCTCTGATGGTACACAAGGTGCCAGTGATATACAAGGTGTCCAGTGGTATACAGGGACTCTAATGGTACACAATGACCCCAATGGTACACTAAGGCTCCAATGACATACAAGGACTCCAATAGTACACAAAGGTTCTGATGCTAAACTAGGCTCCAGTGGTACACAAGAACTCTGCTGGTACCTAAGGGCTCTGATGGTACCGAAGGGCTCGCTCCAGTGGCACACAAGTTCTCAGATGGTACACAGGGCTGTGGCGGTATACATGAGAGCACACAGGACTCCGGTGGTACACAAGATGTGCAATGGTACATAGGTACCCAGCAGCACAGAGGGCTCTGGGTCCTCCACAGCTCTGCTCAGCCTTGCCAGCACATGCTCTTGAGTGTCTGTGCCTTTGGCAAGGCCATCACCACATCAAAAAAATCAAGCAAACAAAAACACCATGCTGAGCCCGGGGCGGAGGGGCCGGGACAGCGCTCAGGCCCTCACGCGCTACTCCCCTTCCCATCACCTACGCACACCCTGGGCTATGTGAGCCCTGCACAGGGTCCCGTCTCCACCCCGGGCCCGCTCCCACCGCATCCTACCTGACAGATGCGGCAGCCCTTACCTCACCCTAGCGGAGCCCTGAGCAGGCCCGTGTGGCTCAGGGGGTGCTCCGGGTGGCCTCCCCACCTTCTCATCCCCAGAGGGGCCCTGCCCCCCATAACCCCACAGGGTCAACCTGGCTCTAGCCTACACCACCTGCTCAGGCCGTCGGAAGCCTCAGGCCCCCCTCACCTCTGAGCACTGTCTGGGAGTGGGCATGCCTGCCCCTCACCCCACCCCACCGCTCTCCCCCAGCAGGCCACCTTGAGGAAGGGGATGGTGGTGTCACACCAGGGCAAGTGAAGGACCGGCTCCTGATCGCAGCTCCCGAGGAACACGGAGCAGCCGGAAGCCCAGTCCCCGTCACTCACAGGAGTGGACACTCAGCCACAACTCCCACCTCCTTCCAGTCTCAGCTTTTCACATCCCGGTTTCTTGATAGGACACCTCTACACATATTGTCTCTGAGTTAGTTTTTATTTGGGGAATCTGCCTATGTGATTTTTGAAGTATGAGACAAAGTTTTGAGACAAAACACATCAGAGGAAAATGCTTATGAATGCTCGTGAATGATTAAAGTCCAGGGGCCTCTCTCACCTGTGATATTTGCAGGCTCTGATCTCCGAGTGTCTTTCAAAAAAGTTTTATAGGACATGTCACACATTTTGTCAGTCCTGTGGAGATGTGTATTCTGGCACTTTGAAATGACCTGAAGAAAGAGCAGGTTAAAATGGCTTTAAGAAATAATACACAACCATGCTTATTGCAGCACTGCTCACCAGAGCCAAGGTGTACGATCAGCCCAGATGCCCCGTATGGCGAATGGGTCAAGAAAATGTGGCATATATACATGACAGAATTTGACTCCTCCATTACGAAGAATGTTATAGCATCACTTGCAAAGAAATGGACCGACGTAGGAGGGGAAAGGTGGTGAGTGAAAGAGTCAGTCCCAGAGAGACAAGGCTACACGTTCCCTCTCATATGTGGAAGCTAGAACCAATCTATAAATGTGTAAGTCAACACGGAGGTGTGGTATTCAAGTGTACACAGATGTATTGACTTAAATAGGATAGATTCAAGAGAGAACTCACATGGTGTAATTCCTTAGAAAAGTGAACACATAGTCCAACAAAATAAACACCAGGAAAGGAGTAGGAAAGGTGGGGGCTGGGGTCAAAGGGAGGGGAATAGATGAACGGCGAGAGGAAGGGGAGAGAGTACAGGCATGCATCCAGTCTTGCCTTACAAAGTTAAGAAAATAGAGGGAAAAGGTTGGGCTGGGAGGGAGGGGGGCGGATGAAGAAAGAGGTGAATCAAGATACATTGTAGTCATAAACTGCTTTGTTGAGTGGGAAATTCTTTACACAACTACTTAAAGATAAGAAACATGATTTTAAGAAGAAAATAACACTGAATCATGTTAATTCATTCATGCAACAAAATGGTTAAGGAATGCTTGGGGCATGCCAATCAGAATGAATTTACCCTTTGGTAATAGCAGACCCTCAATAGATAAAGAACGCCCCCACTGGCAGCTCCCAGTGCCCCAGATCAGCAGGAACTGGCGATAGCAATGGGGGTTTATTGTACCTAAAACTTTTTTGGTATAGTTTGAAGTTTCCCATAATAAAGTTTGGTATAGTTTGAAGTTTCCCATAATAAAGTTTGGTATAGTTTGAAGTTTCCCATAATAAAGCATTTAGAGGCTAGGAAGGTGACTCAGTGGTAGAGTGCTTGCCTCTCATGCAAGAGGCCCTGTGTTCGATTCCTCAGCACCATGTAAACAGAAAAAGCCGGAAGAGGTGCTGTGGCTCAAATGGTAGAGCGCCAGCCTTGAGCTGCAGAGCTGAGGGACAGTGCCCAGGCCAAGAGTTCAGGCCCCACAACTGGCAAAATAGATAAATAAATAAATAAATGTTTAGAGAGCAAAAAGTACATAAAGATGTTATTTTGCATCAGATGATAAAGAAAAGAAGAACTCCAGCTGGGCACTGGTAGCTCATGCCTGTAATCCTAGCTACTCAGGAGGCTGAGATCTGAGGATCATGGTTCAAAGCCAGCCTGAGCAGGAAAGTCTGTGAGACTTTTATCTCCAATAAACCACTGGAAAACCTGAAGTGGTGCTGTGGCTCAAGTGGTAGAGCACTAGCCTCGAGCTGAAGAAAGGAAGGAAGGAAGGAAGGAAGGAAGGAAGGAAGGAAGGAAGGAAGGAAGGAAGGAAGGAAGGAAGGAAGGAAGGAAGGAAGGAAAAGAACTCCACAAATTAACAAAAGGCAATTGTCAGAGTTAATGAGTGTCAATACATTTCCTGTACACTGTATATCTATTATGATTTTTATTTATGAATTCTACCTTAGTAAAGCTGGGAGAGGGAGAGCAAAGCCAGCAGACTTTCACAGAAGAAATAAATATCATTCAAGGACCCATATACAAAAGACAGTTTCTTTTTCTGCCTCTCAGAGTGGCAGAAATAAAGAACTGAACTCATCTCCATGTAACAGAGAATTGACAGATGCAACTTTATAGTATTTTCCCAAAATTCTTTAAGTGTTTAACTTTTAAGAAACTCTGGGCCTGGGCGCTGCCCCTCAGCTCAAGGCGAGCGCTCTACCACTTGAGCCCCCTTGAGCCGCAGCGCCACTTCTGTTTTTTTTTCTTTTTGCTTATGTGGCGCTGAGGAATCAAACCCAGGGCCTCAGGCACGCAAGGCAAGCGCTCTACCACCGAGCCACCTTCCCAGCCCCTAACTTTTAACCTATTAAGTTCTTTTCTATGGATTTTTTTCCTCTGAAAAAATGATTCAAGATGTGCTAGGTGCCAGTGGCTTACGCCTGTAATCCTAGATACTCAGGAGACTGAGGTCTGAGGGCCCAAGTTTGAAGCCAGCCCAGGCAGAAATGTTTGTTAGACTTTTATCTCCAATTAACAAGCACAAAGCTAGAAGTGGAGCTGTGGCTCAAGTGGTAGAATGCCAGCCTTGAGTGAAAAAGCCAAATGAGAACATACACACAGACAGACAGACACACACACACACACACACACACACATACAATGTGAAGTGTGTGTGACTGCCCCCATGCACAGATCCCAGCAACAGAGCAGAAGCAGCAATGGTCCTTCTTCCTGAAGTGGAGCCCAAATACAGGTCCATGCCGAGCAGACCAAGAGAGTGTAGAGAAAGGCATGAATTCAAACCCATCCTCAGATGCCATGACCTGACCTTCCCACACCCACCACCTGCTACTGCTGTCCACCAGGTGGAGACACAGGTAGATGTAGAACAAGGTCCTCCGGGCACATCTACAAGGTCCACCATGTCCCCCAGGCCCACCACGTCCACCAGACTCACCATGTCCACAAGGCCCACCACGTCCACCAGACTCACCATGTCCCCCAGGCCCACCACGTCCACCAGACTCACCATGTCCACAAGGCCCACCATGTCCACCAGACTCACCATGTCCACAAGGCCCACCACGTCCACCAGACTCACCATGTCCACAAGGCCCACCACGTCCACCAGACTCACCATGTCCACAAGGCCCACCACGTCCACCAGACTCACCATGTCCACAAGGCCCACCACGTCCACCAGACTCACCATGTCCCCCAGGCCCACCACGTCCACCAGACTCACCATGTCCACAAGGCCCACCATGTCCACCAGACTCACCATGTCCACAAGGCCCACCACGTCCACCAGACTCACCATGTCCACAAGGCCCACCACGTCCACCAGACTCACCATGTCCACAAGGCCCACCACGTCCACCAGACTCACCATGTCCACAAGGCCCACCACGGCCCCTGGGGCCCACCATGTCCACAGAGCCTCTGAGGTCCTTAAAGCCCCACTGCCTGTGATGCCCACAGTGTCCCACGCCCAGGAGGTCTGTGGTACCACAGTCCGCATTGTACCACCGTGATCCTGGGCCCATGGTGCGCGCGGTGCCCGTGGAGCCTGAGCTCCAGTCAGCAGGCGCCGTGCAGCAGACCCGCCCTGCCTGCCTGGGTGTGGCTCAGATGGCGTCACCAGGCACAGGATGGGAGCCTCCCCTTCGCCCGCCCCTGCCCGTGCCTCTGCTTCCCCTTGGCTCCCAGCCCCCACCCATGCCCTCGACTGTTCGGTACATCTTCAAACCACCCTTCCTTCCTTCCTGCGCCCCATCCAGCGCCTTCCTCTCAGCTTCTTCCGTGTCTCGGGCTTGCCTGTCCTCCACCCCCGCCCCCCGCCCTCCGCAGCTGCCGCCCCTCAGGCAGACCCACTCCACCGGGGGAGCCCACCGCGCTCCCCTCAGGCAGACCTGCGCTCCACCGGGGGAGCCCACCGCGCTCCCCGGGGCCACACAGACGGCAGGGTCATGGCCGGGCCGCCCGACCGCCCCCGTTCAGCCCTGCGCCCCACCTGACCTTCCAGTCTTTTGGAAATACTCAACCTTTGATGATCTCTCAAACTGAAGGCAGAGTGAGGTGCGACCTCGGTGTGGCCGTGGCCGGGCCAGCCTCTGCCTGCTGCCCTCGGGCTCTATCCGGGCCTTCACCACACATCCTCCGTGGGGCTCTGACTCACAGGCTCTCCTCGCCCTTGTCACGCAGCTCCAGGCTCTGGCAGGAACTGCACCACACACCACCCCCTGGGGCTGGGGAACCTGCTTCCCCACAACATCTCCATCTTCCCAATCGGGTAGGTCTAAAAGACTGGATGGCTCAGTCCGCACAGTTTATGTCTATAATCCTAGCTACTCAGGAGGCCCGAGAACTGAGAATTGCCATTTAGAACCAGCCTAGGCAGAAAAACCTGTGAAATCTTATCTCCAATGAACCAGCAAAAAGCCAGGATTGGGGACAAAGCTCAAACACACCAGCTGTGAGCAACAGAGGCCAGCAAGAGGCCCTGAGTTCGAGCCTAGCACCACCATCAAACATACACTACATCTGCTTTATTTGTGGACTTATTTTAAAAGCAGCTTTTTTTTTTCTTTTTTTTAATTCTTGCCTGCCCATTTCACAGTTGGTGTGAAGAAGCTAGCTTTCAACCCACGTGACAGTTCAGTTGGGTTTAAATCATTTCCTAACCTGCGGAGTGTTTCCCTACCTTTAATGTTGTAAAAATCTGGTAGCCCAGATCAAGTTAAAAGTATAAATGTCATGTTAACCATTACAAAGGACAAAACAATGGCATTCGTAGGAAAATGGATGGAACTAGAAGAAATCATGTTGAGTGAGGTAAGCCAAGAGCAAAGAGACAAACAGGACATGGTCTCCCTGATAAGTGGATGTTAAATCCAAAATGTAAGGAGAGGGGCTGGGAAGGTGGCTCAGTGGTAGAGTGCTTGCCTTGTATGCCTGAGGCCCTGGGCTCAATTCCTCAGCACCACATAAGCAAAAAGCCGGAAGTGGCGCTGTGGCTCAAGTGGTAGAGCGCTAGCCTTGAGCTGAAGAGCTGAGGGATAGCGCCCAGGCCCAGAGTTCAGGCCCCACGACTGACCAAAAAAAAAAAAATGTAAGGAGATACGACAAAGTTAACAAGACTTAAGAAACAAAGGACCTCCACTCAGCTGGCCGAATCATTACTAAATGACCCCACGCTGCTGACCACATGTATGGTATATATGTGCACATGGGAGGGAAACAGGAAAACATACAACAGCGGGACCCATCAGCTGCCCTGGACATTGATCAAAACGAACTAAGCAGCTCAATGGCAGCGATGGGAGGGAGGGAACAAATGGGAAAGAGGGAACAGCTGACACTAAGCAAAAGGAAAGATCACCTGATGTGGAAGAAATAACTGTATTGTCAAAGCCCATAGAACTCATAAACTTTATAGACCACGATAAAGACAATTTGCCCCAGGAAGGTTAGAATGTGAAATTGTTATAAAGTGAAATTGTGAAATTTATATAATCACGTAATCACAATTAAAAAAAAAGTAAATGTCCTTCTAAGTAATAAGTTGGAAATTTGAGCTTTGTTGCAGGGCTGCAGAAGTTGGGTGGTTCAGAGGAAAAGTGAGTCAAACGTGGACAGCATGGTGCTGACCTCTGCGCTCGGAGCTGACCTCTGTGCTCAGAGCATGCTCGGTTCTGCACACGCGCCTGGGCTCGGCCTCCCTGAGTGTCGCCCGCCGGTTCCAGAGCAGCCCGGCACCGCTGTGACTCCTACTTGAGCGCTGCGGGCTGCGCCTGTGTCTGTCAGCCGTTGCCCTTCTCATTTCTCTCCCGGGGCGCCCAGCCTGGGCAATCCCCTAACACACAGTGCCCGAGACAGAGACCTGCCCAGCCTTCTCCTGCCCCTCTGGGTGCCTGAGGCGTGACAGAGCTGTTCAGGAACCAGCAGAAGCTACAGAGCCTCCCTGCCCGACGCTCCGGACACTGGGCCGAAGAGGCCTTTGCGCCTCCAGCCACGGCCTCTGGGCTGAGGCCGAGCTGCCGGTCCAGTCCTCCTGAAGTCCCGCCGCTCAGCCTGGGAAGTCCCTAGTGGGCAGGAGCCGCTCACCCCACCAACAAGGCATTCTGGGAAAAGCCTGACTACGAGAGGAGATGTAGCCCCCGACCGCACCTGCCCCAGTGAGCAGGGATGAGGGTGTCCCCGTCCAGAAGAAGCCAGGCTAGACACGGAGCCGAAGGGGGCCATTGTCCCTGTGTCCCCCAGCCTCCTGACCCTACGCTGGTGGGCACCACGCCCCCAGCTCTCCTGGAAACAGCACACACAGCACGGTGCCAGCAGACAACCCGGTTCTCGGCCCCGGGCTGTGTAGGGGCCGGGCCCTGGCCCACTCCCCGCTCCCAGAACGCGAGGACTTACCCTGGGATCCACACGGCAGAACGCACCCCTGCGAGCCCAGACAGCTTTCAGGAAGTAGCAGGGCCTGGCGGGTTCACCCTGAAACTCCCTGACCACAAAGCAGCAGCAGGGCGGGGGCTGTCTCACCGTGGCCACCTCACGCTGTCGTGTTCCTGACAGTGGGCCCACCAGCCACTGGTGGAGGACAGGGTGTCGGGGATGCCCAGGGCCACTGCGGAGCAGAGCCGGGGGGCCAGGGCCAGGCCAGGGCCGGAGCAGAGCGGGGAGGCCAGGGCCAGGCCAGGGCCACTGCAGAGCAGAGCCTGGGGACCAGGGCCAGGCCAGGGCCGGAGCAGAGCCGGGGGCCAGGGCCAGGCCAGGGCCACTGCAGAGCAGAGCCTGGGGGCCAGGGCCAGGCCAGGGCCACTGCAGAGCAGAGCCCGGGGGCCAGGGCCAGGCCAGGGCCACTGCAGAGCAGAGCCTGGGGACCAGGGCCAGGCCAGGGCCACTGCAGAGCAGAGCCTGGGGACCAGGGCCAGGCCAGGGCCGGAGCAGAGGGGGGGGGGGCCAGGGCCGGAGCAGAGCCGGGGGCCAGGGCCAGGCCAGGGCTGGAGCAGAGGGGGGGGGCCAGGGCCGGAGCAGAGCCGGGGGCCAGGGCCAGGCCAGGGCCATTGCGGAGCAGAGGGGGGGGGCCAGGGCCAGGCCAGGGCCGGAGCAGAGTGGGGGGGCCAGGGCCGGAGCAGAGTGGGGGGGCCAGGGCCGGAGCAGAGGGGGGGGGCCAGGGCCGGAGCAGAGGGGGGGGGCCAGGGCCGGAGCAGAGCCGGGGGCCCCTCCATCAGAGCAAATCTCCCACCTGCTCCGGTGTGGCCCCGCCAGACAAGGCAGGAGGCCCTGAAGGAGCGACCCTCACAGAGAACCTTCTGTAGTTCAGCCCTAGCATCATGTGTGCCCGGCAGGCACGGGTCAGGCTGGCTCCTGAGGGGCCATCACCCCACGTGGGGCCCCACGGTACCCCGCTCTCCCGGGGCCCTCCCTGGAGCCCTCTAGAGGATCAGCCCTTCCTTAGCTCTCTCAAGCTCGCCTCCTTCTGGAACCAGCCCCCTCCCAGTGTCTCTGCTCACCTCACACCTCCGGGGAAGACCGGGAAGGGGGTGGGGCCACTGGATTGGACTCCGTCACTAAAGGCCGCCTGCCTGGCGGCCCCGAGGCGGCTGTGGCCTGCAGAGCGTCTTAGGCCTAACACAGACGATTCTCTGCGAAAGTGGCTCGCAGGTTTCTTTGTTTCGTGGCCTTTCCCTTGCACACCTGAGGCATATGGCCCAGCCCCAGGCCTTCCAGCAGCAAGTGCCAGGCTAGACCGGGAGAAGGGGGGGAGGTCTGTGGACACCACAGGTCCCAGGCTAGACCAGGAGGGGAGGGGGTCCATGGACATTGCAGGGCAGCCCTGGGGCAGCCGAGGAGCAGGCGGTCATGGCGCAGGCTGTGTGTCTGGGCCGAAGCCCCTCTGTGCCCTCCGGGCAGCGGCCCCGCCCAGCAGCCGTCTGCAGGCTCCTGTGGTTCAGCTCATGGGTTCTTGCAGGTGGCAGGGCTCAGCTCAGCTTTCTAAAAACACCTGCCTGTCTTGGGGCTGTGACCCCAGGAGCCAGGTGCCCAGTCCACTGTGGCCCAGTCCACCACGGCCATGGCTGCTTGGTCTCCCTGGAGTGGCGTGGCGCACTCCAGCGGCCTGACCGGAGCTTGGCCCTCCCGAGACCCCTCAGAGGCAGCCATCAATTCCCACTGGAGGGGTGGCCACTCAGCGCCCTGCCCTCCTCCCAGCTGTGGCTCACCCCAGTCCTGGGGCCCCTGGACCCTGGCACACGGCTGCTCCCGGGACACCAAACAGCCCCGGGTTCTTCCGTTTTTCTCTGGGGATTCCCAGGCTTTAACCTCATGGGGGTGAATTATGCTCATCCTGAAGCTGCCAGGTCTCCATTTCTAAGGGAAGCTTGTTCTGTGGCGTTAAACTGCCCACATTGTGTGTGACACGCCCAGCATCTCCCAAACCTTTTCCCCTGTAAGCCGAAACGGCGCCCACCCAAGCCCCGCGGGACACCAGCCAGGCTGCCAGGGTTGGACTTCGCCCCACGCCGCCGCCTGGTGGGGACCGCGTTAGGAGCAGCTGCTTGTTCTTGTGTGGCTGGTTCACCCACGTCGCAGTCTGTGTTCAAATTTCCTTTCCACTTTAGGATGCGTAGGGCCCTGGTACACAGCTGGACCCGTGTCCCCTGCCTGTCGTCCTTGGACGGACGCTGGACTGCTTCCACCTCGGCTGCCATGAACAGCGTCGGGGCGTGGTTCTTTTATTCTCAGTGTGTCCCTGTCCACCTGTCATGGTTTCTGATGACTAGACAGCCCACCCTCCCAGCCTCCACGCCGTGATCATTGGTTTGTGCTTCAGGTTTATCATTTCATAACGTCTGTCCATCTGTCCGTCAGTTTCCCAGCACAAGGCCACCCACTGGGTGTGTCCATGCTGTCAAGAGACCTCAGAGGCTAAGATGGCAGTTTTTCCCTGGGACCCCAGAGGCTAGGATGGCAGTTTTTCCCTGGGACACATCTTTCCAGTGTCTTCTGACTTCCTCTTGTTTTATTCCTGTCCTCTGCCACGTGAGGCAGGGGCCGCCCGGGACTGCTGTGGGGACTGTCCACACAAATGCTCTGAAACAGAAGGGGCTGGGAGGAAATGGCGCTTTTGAAAAGCCCCGCGTCAAGGAGCTGAGTCTGCAAGTGCTCATCGCCAGCCAATACTGAAGTTTCCTTTGACCGGGACACGCCCCCCCATCTGACTCGTGAGGTGTTAGTAGTGGTTTCAGCCAAGCTCCAGGGCATTCGGCCAGGCCGGGGCAGGCCGCCCTAACCCCAAACCCTGGCGGCTGCGCCAAGGCCCACAGGGTTTTTCTTCCTCGGGGCTGACCTCCAATCTCCCAAGGCCATTAGAAACTTCCCCTCTGGTCAGGCAGCTGCTCAAGCTCCCTGCTTGGTGTCTAGGTTCCAGGTTTCAAGAAGGAAGGGAGGCAGAGCCCCTCCCCTGCCCCTCACCCCCCTTCCCCCCCCTCCTCCCCTCTCCCCCCATGGCCAGGAGTCACTCTGCCTCCAGTAGTCCAAGTGCAGAACTTACCCAGGCCAAGGGGTGGGGGGGAGTAGGGAGAGAGGGGAGGCCCACACCGCGGGGGCAGCCTGGGGAGACCGCAGCTCCTCCTGAACCAACCAGCTGCTTCCTCAGTTGCAGGAAACTCGAGGTACCCCTGCTAGCTGTGCAAAGATCTGGAGCAGCTGGTTGACTGGGACATCTGCAGTGCTCCCCCAGGAGGGGTAACCCGGCCCTCTCCACCGCAGCAGCTCCACAGCCCTGGCTCCGGAGACGCCTCCCGGGCTCCTGACCCAGCCCTGCAGCTCCCAGGAGGCCCCGGGGCCGTGCGTCCGCTCTTAGCAGCTTCCAGGAAGAGTTGGTTTTTATTCTAAGAGTCCCTTGAGATAGGAAGGACCTAAGGGTGGGGTTGGGGGGTGAATCCAGACCCTGGGACCTGGGGACAGGGACAGGGCCCTCCGGGTCAGCCTGAGCCCGCGCAAAGTGCAGGCACGTGAGCTGCTGGGGCCACTTCTGTCCCAGTGAGCGAGGCCCCGCCCCAGCCCCAGCAGGTAAGTACAGAAGAGCGTGCCTGGAGCAAGGCCCAGGCCACGAGGCAGCCCCAGCAGAGCCCCAGCGTGCTCTGCTCCCCACGAGCCCTGCGTGTCCATGAACCCCGCGTGTCCACATGCCCTGTGTGTCCACATGCCATGCGTGTCCATGAACCCCGCGTGTCCACAAACCCTGCGTGTCCACATGCCCTGCGTGTCCACATGCCCTGCGTGTCCACATGCCCTGCGTGTCCATGAACCCTGCATGTCCACATGCCCTGCGTGTCCACATGCCCTGCGTGTCCACAAATCCTGCGTGTCCATGAGCCCTGCATGTCCACATGCCCTGCGTGTCCATGAACCCTGCGTGTCCACATGCCCTGCGTGTCCACGAGCCCTGCGTATCCACATGCCCTGCGTGTCCACATGCCCTGCGTGTCCACATGCCTTGCATGTCCACAAACCCTGCGTGTCCACATGCCCTGCGTGTCCACATGCCCTGCGTGTCCACATGCCCTGCGTGTCCATGAGCCCTGCGTGTCCACATGCCCTACGTGTCCATGAACCCTGCATGTCCATGAACCCTGCGTGTCCACATGCCCTGCGTGTCCACATGCCCTGCGTGTCCATGAGCCCTGCGTGTCCACATGCCGTGCGTGTCCATGAACCCTGCGTGTCCATGGGCCCTGCGTGTCCATGAACCCTGCGTGTCCACATGCCCTGCATGTCCATGAACCCTGCGTGTCCATGAACCCTGCGTGTCCATGAACCCTGCGTGTCCACATGCCCTGCGTGTCCACATGCCCTGCGTGTCCATGAACCCTGCGTGTCCATGAACCCTGCGTGTCCATGAATCCTGCGTGTCCACATGCCCTGCGTGTCCACGAGCCCTGCGTGTCCATGAGCCCTGCGTGTCCACATGCCCTGCGTGTCCATGAACCCTGTGTGTCCACATGCCCTGCGTGTCCACAAGCCCTGCGTGTCCACATGCCCTGCGTGTCCACATGCCCTGCGTGTCCATGAGCCCTGCGTGTCCACATGCCCTGCGTGTCCATGAACCCTGCGTGTCCATGAGCCCTGCGTGTCCATGAACCCTGCGTGTCCACATGCCCTGCGTGTCCATGAGCCCTGCGTGTCCATGTGTTCTGCGCATCTTCATGCTCTGCGTGTCCGTGTGCTCTGCATGTCTGCATGCTCTGCATGCCAGTGTGTTCTGCATGTCCGTGTGCTTTGCATGTCTGTGTGCTCTATGTGTCTGTGTGCTCTATGTCTGCATGCTGTATCTGCCTGTACTGCATGTCCACCTGCTCTGCGTGTCCACCTGCCCTGCGTGTCCACCTGCTCTGCGTGTCCACCTGCTCTGCGTGTCCACATGCTCTGTGTGTCTGATGCTCTATGTCTACATGCTGTATCCACCTGCTCTGCGTGTCCACATGCTCTGGTCTACCATGCCAGCCACCTGTGTTGCAGGCCCATGCGGCAGACTCTTCCCCACCTGCCCTGTGGGCAGCCAGGCTCCCCAGCCAGCCCCAACTGCGAGGGGTCCACTGCACCTCGCTCCCTCGCTCGGGCCCAGCCCAGGCTGGAAGACCTCGCCCAGGGCGGAGCTCCCCCACCACCAGGAGTCTAGCACCTCTGGAGACAGTGGGGGGGTGCCACCACACCCCAAACACCCAAACACTCCTAGTCCTGGATACCCGTCCCCAGCAGCCGGGCACGGCCAGGGCAGGGGCTTCGGAAACGCACCGGGTGGGAAAGCTGAGCACTGGGACAGCCACTGCCCCCCCCCCAGTGTGCCTAGTCCCACTAGCGAAGCCCTGTGCCAGCAGCCGGGGCCAGGGCAGCAAGGGGCCCTGGGCCTCCAGGACACGCAGAGGGGCTGTCACCCGGGCCTGTGCGCCTCCCTGGTCTCTGTCACTCGAGCAGAAAGCAGAAGTGACTGGTGGGGAAGTATGTGTGAGGCACGCCTGCTGAGCGGCGGAGGGACATCGCCCCGATGCTTGTCTGGGGACAGGAGGGGGACAGCAGGGGAGGGACAGCTGAGGAGGGACAGCAGGGGAGGGACAGCAGGGGAGGGGCAGCAAGGGAGGGGCAGCTGAGGGAGGGACAGCAGGGGAGGGACAGCAGGGGAGGGACAGCAGGGGAGGGACAGCTGAGGAGGGACAGCTGAGGAGGGACAGCAGGGGAGGGACAGCAGGGGAGGGACAGCAGGGGAGGGACAGCTGAGGAGGGACAGCTGAGGAGGGACAGCAGGGGAGGGACAGCAGGGGAGGGACAGCAGGGGAGGGACAGCTGAGGAGGAACAGCAGGGGAGGGACAGCTGAGGAGGGACAGCTGAGGAGGGACAGCAGGGGAGGGACAGCAGGGGAGGGACAGCTGAGGGGGGACAGCAGGGGAGGGGCAGCAGGGGAGGGACAGCTGAGGAGGGACAGCTGAGGAGGGACAGCAGGGGAGGGACAGCTGAGGGGGGACAGCAGGGGAGGGGCAGCAGGGGAGGGGCAGCAGGGGAGGGGCAGCAGGGGAGGGACAGCAGGGGAGGGACAGCAGGGGAGGGGCAGCAGGGGAGGGACAGCAGGGGAGGGACAGCTGAGGAGGGACAGCAGGGGAGGGACAGCAGGGGAGGGACAGCAGGGGAGGGGCAGCAGGGGAGGGACAGCAGGGGAGGGACAGCTGAGGGGGGACAGCAGGGGAGGGACAGCTGAGGAGGGACAGCTGAGGAGGGACAGCAGGGGAGGGACAGCAGGGGAGGGACAGCAGGGGAGGGACAGCTGAGGAGGGACAGCTGAGGGGGGACAGCAGGGGAGGGGCAGCAGGGGAGGGGCAGCAGGGGAGGGACAGCAGGGGAGGGACAGCAGGGGAGGGGCAGCTGAGGAGGGACAGCAGGGGAGGGGCAGCAGGGGAGGGGCAGCAGGGGAGGGACAGCAGGGGAGGGACAGCAGGGGAGGGGCAGCAGAGGAGGGACAGCAGGGGAGGGACAGCAGGGGAGGGGCAGCTGAGGAGGGACAGCAGGGGAGGGACAGCAGGGGAGGGACAGCAGGGGAGGGACAGCTGAGGGGGGACAGCAGGGGAGGGACAGCAGGGGAGGGACAGCAGGGGAGGGACAGCAGGGGAGGGGCAGCTGAGGAGGGGCAGCAGGAGAGGGACAGCAGGGGAGGGACAGCAGGGGAGGGGCAGCAGGGGAGGGGCAGCAGGGGAGGGACAGCAGGGGAGGGGCAGCTGAGGAGGGACAGCAGGGGAGGGACAGCAGGGGAGGGACAGCAGGGGAGGGACAGCAGGGGAGGGACAGCTGAGGAGGGACAGCAGGGGAGGGGCAGCAGGGGAGGGACAGCTGAGGGGGGACAGCAGGGGAGGGACAGCAGGGGAGGGACAGCAGGGGAGGGACAGCTGAGGAGGGACAGCAGGGGAGGGACAGCAGGGGAGGGGCAGCAGGGGAGGGGCAGCAGGGGAGGGGCAGCTGAGGAGGGACAGCAGGGGAGGGACAGCAGGGGAGGGACAGCAGGGGAGGGGCAGCAGGGGAGGGACAGTAGGGGAGGGACAGCAGGGGAGGGGCAGCAGGGGAGGGACAGCAGGGGAGGGACAGCAGGGGAGGGGCAGCAGAGGAGGGACAGCAGGGGAGGGACAGCAGGGGAGGGGCAGCTGAGGAGGGACAGCAGGGGAGGGACAGCAGGGGAGGGACAGCTGAGGGGGGACAGCAGGGGAGGGACAGCAGGGGAGGGACAGCAGGGGAGGGACAGCAGGGGAGGGGCAGCTGAGGAGGGGCAGCAGGAGAGGGACAGCAGGGGAGGGACAGCAGGGGAGGGGCAGCAGGGGAGGGGCAGCAGGGGAGGGACAGCAGGGGAGGGGCAGCAGGGGAGGGACAGCAGGGGAGGGGCAGCAGGGGAGGGACAGCTGAGGGGGGACAGCAGGGGAGGGACAGCTGAGGAGGGACAGCAGGGGAGGGACAGCAGGGGAGGGACAGCAGGGGAGGGACAACAGGGGAGGGGCAGCTGAGGAGGGACAGCAGGGGAGGGACAGCAGGGGAGGGACAGCAGGGGAGGGGCAGCAGGGGAGGGACAGCAGGGGAGGGACAGCAGGGGAGGGACAGCAGGGGAGGGGCAGCAGGGGAGGGGCAGCAGGGGAGGGGCAGCTGAGGAGGGGCAGCTGAGGAGGGACAGCAGGGGAGGGACAGCAGGGGAGGGACAGCAGGGGAGGGACAGCAGGGGAGGGACAGCAGGGGAGGGGCAGCTGAGGAGGGACAGCAGGGGAGGGGCAGCAGGGGAGGGACAGCAGGGGAGGGACAGCAGGGGAGGGACAGCAGGGGAGGGGCAGCAGGGGAGGGACAGCAGGGGAGGGACAGCAGGGGAGGGGCAGCAGGGGAGGGACAGCAGGGGAGGGACAGCAGGGGAGGGACAGCAGGGGAGGGGCAGCAGGGGAGGGACAGCAGGGGAGGGACAGCAGGGGAGGGACAGCAGGGGAGGGACAGCAGGGGAGGGACAGCAGGGGAGGGGCAGCAGGGGAGGGGCAGCTGAGGAGGGACAGCTGAGGGGGGACAGCAGGGGAGGGACAGCAGGGGAGGGGCAGCAGGGGAGGGGCAGCAGGGGAGGGACAGCAGGGGAGGGGCAGCAGGGGAGGGACAGCAGGGGAGGGACAGCAGGGGAGGGACAGCAGGGGAGGGACAGCAGGGGAGGGGCAGCAGGGGAGGGGCAGCAGGGGAGGGACAGCAGGGGAGGGGCAGCAGGGGAGGGACAGCAGGGGAGGGACAGCAGGGGAGGGACAGCAGGGGAGGGACAGCAGGGGAGGGGCAGCAGGGGAGGGACAGCAGGGGAGGGACAGCAGGGGAGGGACAGCAGGGGAGGGACAGCAGGGGAGGGGCAGCAGGGGAGGGACAGCAGGGGAGGGACAGCAGGGGAGGGACAGCAGGGGAGGGACAGCAGGGGAGGGACAGCAGGGGAGGGGCAGCAGGGGAGGGGCAGCTGAGGAGGGACAGCTGAGGAGGGACAGCAGGGGAGGGACAGCAGGGGAGGGACAGCAGGGGAGGGACAGCAGGGGAGGGACAGCAGGGGAGGGGCAGCTGAGGAGGGACAGCTGAGGAGGGACAGCAGGGGAGGGACAGCAGGGGAGGGACAGCAGGGGAGGGACAGCAGGGGAGGGACAGCTGAGGAGGGACAGCAGGGGAGGGACAGCAGGGGAGGGACAGCAGGGGAGGGACAGCAGGGGAGGGGCAGCTGAGGAGGGACAGCTGAGGAGGGACAGCTGAGGGGGGACAGCAGGGGAGGGGCAGCTTAGGAGGGACAGCAGGGGAGGGGCAGCAGGGGAGGGACAGCAGGGGAGGGACAGCAGGGGAGGGACAGCAGGGGAGGGGCAGCAGGGGAGGGACAGCAGGGGAGGGACAGCAGGGGAGGGACAGCAGGGGAGGGACAGCAGGGGAGGGGCAGCAGGGGAGGGACAGCAGGGGAGGGACAGCAGGGGAGGGACAGCTGAGGGGGGACAGCAGAGGAGGGACAGCAGGGGAGGGACAGCAGGGGAGGGGCAGCAGGGGAGGGACAGCAGGGGAGGGACAGCAGGGGAGGGGCAGCAGGGGAGGGACAGCAGGGGAGGGACAGCAGGGGAGGGGCAGCAGGGGAGGGACAGCTGAGGGGGGGCAGCAGGGGAGGGACAGCAGGGGAGGGACAGCAGGGGAGGGGCAGCAGGGGAGGGACAGCAGGGGAGGGACAGCAGGGGAGGGGCAGCAGGGGAGGGACAGCTGAGGAGGGACAGCAGGGGAGGGACAGCAGGGGAGGGACAGCTGAGGAGGGACAGCAGAGGAGGGACAGCAGGGGAGGGACAGCAGGGGAGGGACAGCAGGGGAGGGACAGCTGAGGGGGGACAGCAGGGGAGGGACAGCTGAGGGGGGACGGCAGGGGAGGGACAGCAGGGGAGGGACAGCAGGGGAGGGACAGCTGAAGGGGGACAGCAGGGGAGGGACAGCAGGGGAGGGGCAGCTGAGGGGGGACGGCAGGGGAGGGACAGCAGGGGAGGGACAGCTGAGGGGGGACGGCAGGGGAGGGACAGCAGGGGAGAGACAGCTGAGGGGGGACAGCAGGGGAGGGACAGCAGGGGAGGGGCAGCAGGGGAGGGACAGCTGAGGGGGGGCAGCAGGGGAGGGGCAGCAGGGGAGAGACAGCTGAGGGGGGACAGCAGGGGAGGGGCAGCTGAGGGAGGGACAGCAGGGGAGGGACAGCTGAGGGGGGGCAGCAGGGGAGGGACAGCAGGGGAAGGACAGCTGAGGGGGGGCAGCAGGGGAGGGACAGCAGGGGAGGGACAGCAGGGGAGGGACAGCTGAGGGGGGGCAGCAGGGGAGGGACAGCAGGGGAGGGACAGCAGGGGAGGGGCAGCAGGGGAGGGACAGCTGAGGGGGGACAGCGGGGGAGGGACAGCAGGGGAGGGACAGCAGGGGAGGGACAGCAGGGGAGGGACAGCAGGGGAGGGGCAGCAGGGGAGGGACAGCAGGGGAGGGGCAGCAGGGGAGGGACAGCTGAGGGGGGACAGCAGGGGAGGGACAGCAGGGGAGGGACAGCAGGGGAGGGACAGCAGGGGAGGGGCAGCTGAGGGGGGACAGCAGGGGAGGGGCACAGGGAGGGGCACAGCCCGGGGAGGGGACGGGCAGCTCACTCGGGAAACACCCACCCATGTCTCCGGAAGTGGCCTGTCTTCTCACTCGGGCCTCAGGGATGGCTGCTTCGGCTCTCAGGGGCTGGGGACCAGCCCTGCCAGCAGTGTGGGAAGGCCTGGCGACAGACCCTCAGGGTCCCAGCCTGTGGTCTCTACCCTGCAGGGACTGTCCGAGGAGGAGTCCCTCCTGTCACCAGGCCAGAGAGGCCACATAGGCCATGTAGGGTGCCGACAAAACCTGCTGAAACTCCTTTCTGTTTTGTCAGCTGTGGGGCTTGAACTCAGGGCCTGGGCTCTGTCCCTGATCTTTTTTGCTCAAGGCTCATGCTCTACCACTTGAGCCACTGTGCCACTGGGCTGGCTTTGAACCGTGATCCTCAGACCTCAGCCTCCTGCGCAGCTAGGATGACAGGCGTGAGCCACCGGCGCCTGGCTTTCAATCTCCTTTCTCTCTCAAAGGAGGAAGTGAAACATTCCTTCTTGTGCTGGTAGCCTTGTTGCAGGGATGGCCCTCGGGACTTTCTCCACTCACAGGGAGGGAGCAGCTGGCCCTTCTCCAGGGTGCATGACCGCTAGGTGAGGGCTTGTAAAGATTCGCATCAGCATCGCCTCTGGTGATCCTGGCCCCTCAACTTTACTGCACGGAGTACTGCAGTTTCATTGGTGCCATTGTTTTTAGCCACTCTAGTGGGTGTACAGTGGTATTGCATGGTGTGTTTAGTTCGCAGTGGCTTCATGGTCTCTTCGTGTTATCTATCCTGTGTATATGCCTTTTGGTGCTGTTTGTTGAGGTTATTGGCTCACTTTTTGTGTGTTTGTGTGCTGGAACTGGGACTTGAACTTAGGGCCTGGGTGCTGTCTCTTACCTTTTTCTTTCTTTCTTTTTTTTTGGGTCCGGTCATGGGGCCTGAACTCTGGGCCTGGGCGCTGTCCCTCAGCTCTTCAGCTCAAGGCTAGTGCTCTACCACTTGAGCCAGTGCCACTTCTGGCTTTTTTCTTTTTCTGCTTATGTGATGCTGGGGAATTGAACCCAGGGCCTCAGGCATGCAAGGCAAGTGCTCTACCACTGAGCCACCTTCCCAGCCCCTCTCTTACCTTTTTCATTCAAGGTTAGTGCTCTACCACTTGAGCCACAACTTCAGTTTGGGTTTTTTTTTTTTGGTTGGAGAAGACTCAAATCACGATCTTGGTCTCCTGAGCAGTCAGGGGTGCCTGGCTTCACTGGCCCACTTTTAAATTGGATTGTTTATTACTGAGTTTTGAGAGCTCTTTTTATATCCCAAATATCAGTCCTTTGTCTGATAGATGGTTTGAGAACATTTTCTGCCAGTGTTTGGCTTCTTATCAGTCTTTAAATATGGAATTTCAGCATTGATCTCTCCTGTATCCCGGCTTTCTATCATACTTTCTGTTGTTGATGATGGTTCTAGAGCTTAAACTCGGGGCCTGGGTGCTGTCCTGAGCTCTTTCACTCAAGGCTAGTGCTCTACCATTTTGAAACACAATGCCACTTCTGATTTTCTGGAGATAAGAGTCTCACAGAGCAGGTGAGAGTGGCTCACACCTGTCATCCCAGCTGCTCAGGAGGCTGAGATCTGAGGATCGCAGTTCAAAGCCAGCCTGGGCAGGAAAGTTCAAGAGACTCTTATCTCCAATAAACCACCAGAAAACCAGAAGTGGCGCTGTGGCTCAAGTGGTAGACTGCTAGCCTTGAGCTAAAGAGCACAGGGACAGTGCCCAGACCCAGAATTCAAGTTCCACAACCAACCATTTTTTAAAAAAAGGGGGTCTCACTCATCCCCAAACCAGGCAAAGACCCAACCAAAAAGGAGAATTACAGGCCAATTTCCTTGATGAACACAGATGCAAAGATCCTTAACAAGATTCTAGCTAACAGAATCCAGAAACACATAAAAAAAAGAATACACTATGACCAGGTAGGCTTCATCCCAGAGACACAGGGATGGTTTAACATACGTAAGTCAATAAATGTAACCCAACATATCAACAGAGCCAAGGTCAAGAATCACATGATTATCGCCACAGATGCAGAAAAGGCCTTTGATAAAATTCAACATTCATTCATGCTAAAAGCTCTGGAGAAAATAGGAATAGAAGGAACATTTCTAAAAACAATAAAAGCCATTTATGACAGACCAATAGCCAATATTATACTTTTTTTTTTAATTTAATTTTATTTTATTTGAGAACATACTGTACAGAGGGGTTACAATTACATGGGCAGGATAATGCATACATTTCTTACCAAGCATTGCAGCCTCCTCCTTTGTTTACCCTTCACCTCCCTTCCCAGCCTCCCCCCTCCCCCCCACCCAATCATACCCCCCCTCCTCCCCCCACCGACATTGTAAAGCTGGTTTTGACATGACATTTTGTACTTCTCATTGTTGCAACAGGTCCACCTGAATCCTTAAACGACTTGTTTGTCCCCGTCTCCTCCACATGTTATACTGACATCAAATATAGTGAAAGCGGGGGTTACACTGTGGGGGAGGGACATACAAAGCAACAAAGAAATAATCTTATAAATGCGTTAGAAACACATGCATGAAAGAAACAAAAACATTAAAATACATATTTGAGGGTTCGTTTCCAATATTATACTTAATGGGGAAAAGCTACAACCAATTCTCCTAAAATCAGGAACAAGGCAAGGATGCCCACTGTCTCCACTCCTCTTCAATATAGTCTTAGAACCCTTAGCCAGGGCAATAAGGCAAGAAAAAGACATTAAAGGGATCCGCATAGGGAAAGAAGAAGTTAAACTATCCCTTTTTGCAGACGACATGATACTATACCTCCACGATCCCAAAAACTCCATCCCCAAACTTTTAGAAATCATAAGTCACTTCGGCAAAATAGCAGGATACAAAATAAACCCACAAAAATCAGTTGCCTTCCTATACACTGATAACGCACAGGAAGAGAGGGAAATAAAGGGAGCAACCCCATTCACAATAACCTCCCAAAAAATAAAATATTTAGGAATTAACCTAACCAAAGATGTAAAAGAACTATTTAATGAGAACTATAAAAAGTTAAAGAAAGAAATTGCAGAAGACACTAGGAAATGGAAAGACCTCCCATGCTCCTGGATAGGCCGACTTAATATAGTAAAGATGGTGATACTTCCAAAACTAATATACCAATTCAATGCAATTCCTATTAAAATCCCAATGACGTACATCACTGAAATACAGAAAACAGTCCAAAAATTTATATGGAACAACAAAAGACCTAGAATAGCCAAAACAATTCTAGGGGATAAAGACAATATGGGAGGGCTATCCATGCCGAACTTCAAACTCTACTACAGAGCTATAATCACAAAGACAGCATGGTACTGGCACAAAAACAGACCCGAAGACCAATGGAACAGAAGAGAAGATCCAGATATAAATCCACAGGCCTACAGCCAGCTGATATTCGACAAAGGAGCCAAAGACATACAATGGAAGAAACACAGCCTCTTCAACCGCTGGTGCTGGGAAAACTGGGCAGCCACATGCAGAAAACTAAAAGTGGACCCCAGCCTATCACCATGCACCAACATCAACTCAAAATGGATTAAAGACCTTAACATGAAACCTGAATCTCTGAAACTACTGCAGGACAGAGTAGGAGAGACACTTGAACTAATAGGCACAGGAAGGAACTTCCTGAACAGAGTCCCAGGGTCACAACAAGTTGGAGAGAGACTCGACAAATGGGACTACCTTAAAATAAAAAGCTTCTGCACAGCTAAATCTATCGCAACTAAGCTAGAAAGACAACCAACTAATTGGGAAAAAATATTTACCAGCAATATATCAGACAAGGGGTTAACATCCTGTATATACAGGGAACTCAAGAAACTAATCCCTCCCAAACCTAACAAACCAATTACTAAATGGGCAAGGGAACTAATGAGGGACTTCTCAAATGAAGAAATAAAAATGGCAAAGAAACACATGAGGAAATGTTCATCATCCCTGGTGGTGAAGGAAATGCAAATAAAGACAACCCTGAGATACCACCTTACCCCAGTCAGAATGTCCCACATCCACAAATCAGCCAACGACAAATGCTGGAGGGGATGTGGAGAAAGAGGAACCCTATTACACTGCTGGTGGGAATGTACACTTATACAACCACTTTGGAAAGCAGTCTGGAGGGTCCTTAGAAAGCTAAAGATTGACCTCCCTTACGACCCAGTCATACCACTTCTAGGCATCTACCCTGAACAACAGGAACCAATATACAAGGACACGTGCACCTCCATGTTTATTGCAGCACTGTTCGCAACAGCTAGGATATGGAAACAACCTAGGTGCCCCACCACAGATGAATGGATCCAAAAATTGTGGTATCTATACACAATGGAATATTATGCAGCCATTAGAAATGACAAAATAATGGCATTTGCAGGGAAATGGATGGAGCTAGAAGGAATCATGTTGAGCGAGGTAAGCCAAGAACGAAGAGACAAACGGTACATGGTCTCCCTCATAAGTGGATGCTAAATCCAAAATGTTAGGTGATATGACAAAACTAACAGGACTTAAGAAACAAAGAACTCCCGCTCATCTGGTTGAACCACTACTAAATATCCTCATGCTGCTGATCACAAATATGGTATATAACATATGAACACTGTTATATATTACAGACTGTGGTAGACAATTTGCTCCAGGGAAGTTAGAATGAACTTGTGACTTTGAAATTATGTAATCATTTAATCACAATCAAAAAAAAAAAAAAAAAAAAAAGAACCTCGGGGAAGGGAGGGAGGGAGGGGATGGTAGGGGGAAAACAATGGAGGGGGTAACAATGTTCAAGAGGAAGTGTACTCATAACCTCACTCATGTAACTGTAACCCTCTGTATAGTAGCTTTACAATAAAAAAAAAAAAAAAAAGAAATATAAATCACTTCGGCAAAATAGCAGGATACAAAATAAACCCACAAAAATCAGTTGCCTTCCTATACACTGATAATGTACAGGAAGAGAGGGAAATAAAGGGAGCAACCCCATTCACAATAACCTCCCAAAAAATAAAATATTTAGGAATTAACCTAATCAAAGATGTAAAAGAACTATTTAATGAAAACTATAAAAAGTTAAAGAAAGAAATTGCAGAAGACACTAGGAAATGGAAAGACCTCCCATGCTCCTGGATAGGCCGACTTAATATAGTAAAGATGGTAATACTTCCAAAACTAATATACCAATTCAATGCAATTCCTATTAAAATCCCAATGACGTACATCACTGAAATACAGAAAACAGTCCAAAAATTCATATGGAACAACAAAAGACCTAGAATAACCAAAACAATTCTAGGGGATAAAGACAATATGGGAGGGATATCCATGCCGAACTTCAAACTCTACTACAGAGCTATAATAACAAAGACAGCATGGTACTGGCACAAAAACAGACCCGAAGACCAATGGAACAGAATAGAAGATCCAGAAATAAATCCACAGGCCTACAGCCAGCTGATATTCGACAAAGGAGCCAAAGACATACAATGGAAGAAACACAGCCTCTTCAACCGCTGGTGCTGGGAAAACTGGGCAGCCACATGCAGAAAACTAAAAGTGGACCCCAGCCTATCACCATGCACCAACATCAACTCAAAATGGATTAAAGACCTTAACATGAAACCTGAATCTCTGAAACTACTGCAGGACAGAGTAGGAGAGACACTTGAACTAATAGGCACAGGAAGGAACTTCCTGAACAGAGTCCCAGGGTCACAACAAGTTGGAGAGAGACTCGACAAATGGGACTACCTTAAAATAAAAAGCTTCTGCACAGCTAAATCTATCGCAACTAAGCTAGAAAGACAACCAACTAATTGGGAAAAAATATTTACCAGCAATATATCAGACAAGGGGTTAACATCCTGTATATACAGGGAACTCAAGAAACTAATCCCTCCCAAACCTAACAAACCAATTACTAAATGGACAAGGGAACTAAAGAGGGACTTCTCAAATGAAGAAATAAAAATGGCAAAGAAACACATGAGGAAATGTTCATCATCCCTGGTGGTGAAGGAAATGCAAATAAAGACAACCCTAAGATACCACCTTACCCCATTCAGAATGACCCACATCCACAAATCAGCCAACGACAAATGCTGGAGGGGATGTGGAGAAAGAGGAACCCTATTACACTGCTGGTGGGAATGTACACTTATACAACCACTTTGGAAAGCAGTCTGGAGGGTCCTTAGAAAGCTAAAGATTGACCTCCCTTACGACCCAGTCATACCACTCCTAGGCATCTACCCTGAACAACAGGAACCAATATACAAGGACACGTGCACCTCCATGTTTATTGCAGCACTGTTCACAATAGCTAGGATATGGAAACAACCCAGATGCCCCATCACAGAGGAATGGATCCAAAAATTATGGTATCTATACACAATGGAATATTATGCAGCCATTACAAATGACAAAATAATGGCATTTGCAGGGAAATGGATGGAGCTAGAAGGAATCATGTTGAGCGAGGTAAGCCAAGAACGAAGAGACAAACGGTACATGGTCTCCCTGATAAGTGGATGCTAATCCAAAATGTTAGGTGATATGACAAAACTAACAGGACTTAAGAAACAAAGAACTCCCACTCATCTGGTCGAACCGCTACTAAATATCCCCATGCTGCTGATCACATATATGGTATATAACATGTGAACACCGTTATATGTTACAGACTGTGATAGACAATTTGCTCCAGGAAAGTTAGAATGAACTTGTGACTTTAAATGAGCATCATTATTCCACAATACTGTGAATTTCCGGAAATTATGTAATCACTTAATCACAATCAAAAAAAAAAGAACCTCGGGGAAGGGAGGGAGGGAGGGGATGGTAGGGGGAAAACAATGGAGGGGGGTAACATGTTCAAGAGGAAGTGTACTCATTACCTTGCTCATGTAACTGTAACCCTCTGTATAGTATCTTTACAAAAAAAAAAAAAAGATGAACTAATTAAAAAAAAAAGAATAAACTATAAAAAAAAAGGGGGGTCTCATAGACTCTCCTAACCAGGCTGGGTTTGAACTTCAATCCTCAGATCTCAGCCTCCTGAGTAACTAGGATTACAAGTGTGAGCCACCAGCATCC